>NC_134399.1:35630872-35958512 GCF_050003625.1 Haematobia irritans | reverse complement strand
ACAAATCGATCACACACACAAAACAAAAAATTGGGAATAATTTTCTCTAACATGGAACGATCAAATAATTGCTGAGACAGGAAAAATGTGTTTGGTATGTTACGAACTTTATATCAAAAGCAGCATCTTCCACCCTTAATATTCGTACCCTATTGGCCAAGTCGTACCTAATCCCAGTATTGTTGTATGGCAGTGAACTCTTTACAAAAACTAATGTTAACAGTACAAATCGTCTCGAATCAGCATATAAAGCCATATTCATTGTTCAGCTTTCCGCAAGAGCTTATACGGACGAAGTCGATATTGGAGATTATATGAATATTAAAGCACTCATCATGATGCATAAACTGATATATACAAAAACTCCAGGTTATCTTCATATGAAATTACAATTCGGAAGATCAAGTAGACGTTTACTTATGGCTGTAAATCGTAACCAACTATTGCTTTCTGAATGGCAATTTTTTACTAACACAACTCGTCTTTGGAGCTCTCTCCCTCCCGTTATTCAACGCATAGGCAACGCAGATAACTTCAAAAAATCATTATTTAATCATTTTGGTATTTACATTTACTTTTTGTTATTATACTTGTTTGTTACTATATATATTAATTTAAAATTTTAAAATTTGAATCGAATTGGTTAACATTGTTATATTTTTGATTTCATTTTTTATTTTATTTGCCTTTGTTTTTTTCTTAAACAAACTGAAATATTTTATGTCACACACTGTAATTGTAAGATTATAGATCTTGTTGTATGTGAGGCAATAAATAAACTAAAATTACAAAAAATGTAATAGTTTTTGCGCAAAAAATTGCAATTTCATTCATTTCATGAAAAATTGCTGTCCGAATTAACAAAAATATAAAAAAAGTGAGTAAAGTCTAAAGTCGGGCGGGGCCGACTATATTATACCCTGCACCACTTTGTAGATCTAAATTTTCGATACCATATCACATCCGTCAAATGTGTTGGGTGCTATATATAAACGTTTGTCCCAAATACATACATTTAAATATCACTCTATTTGGACAGAATTTGATAGACTTTTACAAAATCTATAGACTCAAAATTAAAGTTGGCTAATGCACTAGGGTGGACACAATTTTAGTAAAAAAATATGGGAAACATTTAAATCTGAAGCAATTTTAAGGAAACTTCGCAAAAGTTTATTTATGATTTATCGTTCGGTATATATGTATTAGAAGTTTAGGAAAATTAGTCATTTTTACAACTTGTCGACTAAGCAGTGGCGATTTAACAAGGAAAATGTTGGTATTTTGACAATTTTTGTCGAAATCAGAAAAATATATATATGGGAGCTATATCTAAATCTGAACCGATTTCAATCAAATGACTATATTACTAATTGTACGCATAGTGCCAAATTTTAACCAAATTGGGCCAAAACACTGGCTTCTGGGGCCATATAAGTCCATATCGGGCGAAAAATATATATGGAAGCTATATCTAAATCTGAATCGATTTCAACCAAATTTGGCACGCATAGCTATAATGCTAAATCTACTCACTGTGCAAAATTTCAACCAAATTGGGCCAAAACTCTGGCTTTTAGGACCATATTAGTCCATATCGGGCGAAAGATATATATGGGAGCTATATCTAAATCTGAACCGATTTCAATCGAATTTTGCACACTTGACTATACTACTAATTGTACTCCTAGGGCAAAATTTCAACCAAATTCGGCCAAAAATCTGGCTTCTGGGGCCATATAAGTCCATATCGGGCGAAAGATATATATGGGAGCTATATCTAAATCTGAACCGATTCCAATCAAATATTGCACACTTGACTATACGACTAAGTGTTATGTTTGCACTAAAATGTAAATTTCAAGCAAATCGGTATAAAACTCTGGCTGCTGGGTCCATATTAGTGCATATCGGGCAAAAGATATATATGGGAGCTATATCTAAATCTGAACCGATTTCTTCCAAAATCAATAGGGTTCTATTCTGACCCAAATTAGGAACATGTGCCAAATTTGAAGGTGATTGGAATTAAATTGCGACCTAGACTTTGATCACAAAAATGTGTTCACAGACAGACGGACGGACGGACAGACGGACATGGTTATATCGACTCAGGGACCCACCCTGAGCATTATTGCCAAAGACACCATGGTTATATCGACTCAGGGACCCACCCTGAGCATTATTGCCAAAAACACCATGTGTCTATCTCGTCTCCTTCTAGGTGTTACAAACATATTCACTAACTTATAATACCCTGTTCCACAGTGTGGCGCAGGGTATAAATATCGATTTTCAGATGTCGATATCTCGAAAACTAGGTTTCCTTCGGCTTAAATCTACTTTAGTACAAGTGGTCCGATTGGTCCAATTTTTGGCCAGCGTGTAGACTTTTCGATTCTAAGCACAAAATGTTATATACCACTTTTTGGCGGAAAGACCTATTTTCGGAGTTACAGGCCCCTAAAGTTTTCATTATCGCGTATATTGGATTTAGTATCCATTGCACATAATCATCCTAAAACTAATATATTTCGAATAACATGGACCCGGAGAGGTCCTGGGTTCGCGTTAGCCCACTTTGGACTCTGTCCGTAGGAGAAAGTCTCAAGACCAGGCCGAAGGCCGCGTACCTATCCCCTTTGGGTTCGCGTTAGCCCACTTTGGACCCTGTCCATAGGAGAAAGTCTGAAATCCCGGCAGAAGGCCGGCCACCTATACCCAATTTTTAGGGGTCGGTATCTCGAAAACTACGATCTTCCGACAAAATGTTTACTTAATATTTTCTGCTTAAAATGTACTATTTTTTTTTAATGTGGTAACAATTTGATACAGATTCGACATAGAAGTCAGTTATTTGAGCGGCAGTTTTATATATATGCGACGCGTCTCTGGAATCAGTTACCCAATCAACTTCAACTTACATGCAATTCAGGGCAGTTAATCACAAAGAAATCTTTATGTATAAACAACAATATCTAATTCAGTATCATATTATATGTAAATCCAATTCCTTATTATTATTATTATCTTTATTAAATTATCTTTCTAATTATTGTATTTATTATATTTGTTATAACATTACTGATTCTAATACTCATTATAAGATATATATCTTTTGTATTAGGAAAGCAAAATAAATAAAATGAAAATGAAATGAATGAAATGAAAATGCCTATTTTTACTAATAGACAATGATGAACTCTAATATGAAGTAGATATAATTCTATAATTCTTTAGTTCTTTTCTGTATTATACATTTTTGTAAGTAATTTCTCAGTATTAGTTTTTCCTATTATTTATTTAATGCTCATTTACACAAATTTATAATCATTTAATCCTATATTCTCATTTCTAGACTATAAGCTAGGTAATGTTGAATGGTTATTATTGTCATTATTTTATTACTTTTTTTCATATCATTGTAATTCTATTTATATTCTATTATTTTAGTAAATTTGTTTGTAATATCAATTAATCGAGACTATAGAGCCGGTGATTCTTTTTATTATATTTTTTATTCTAATTACCCCCATTTTCATAAAGCTCCGTTAGTGTTCCATTAACTAACCAACTTTTAAACCGTATTATGAACGAAGCTGTCATCTTGCATATATATTCCATATGCTAGTTAGGAACTTAACTGACGAAAATTTTTCAGTTAAAGTTAACTGGAGAGAAGATATTTGCAATTTACTTTCTGTTAACTGGCAGTTAAAGCCTAACGGAGCTACATGAAAAATGCCGTTAATGTTATAAATTAAGTCAATTATTCAAAGAATTGTGTAGTTTTTGGGTCATATATGGTCTAGCGACTTGACTCTTTATGAAATAAATAAATAAATAAAAACGGAATTTTATTGATTTCATGAAAAATGACTGTCAGAATTGACAAATATATAAAGGAAAATACCGATTTTCAGATGTCGATATCTCGAAAACTAGGCTTTTCTGACAAATTTTTTACTTTACATTTTCGATTTTAAATCCCTTCTCCTACACTCAAAAAAAATTGTTTAATTTTAACAACTGGTGCTCATTAGCGTAGCTAGACAATTTTCCTAGGGGGGGGGGGGGCTATAGCCCCCCTAGCTAAAATTTAATAGACTGAAAATGAATAAAAAATCAGACATCAAGATAACTAGACAATTAATATTTAATAAAGCAACTAAAAATAGTTCCACACTTTTTCCGAGCAAAAAATTTGGAAGTTGTTCTAAGGGCACAACTTTAAAAGCACTTCCAATGAAGTTAATAATAAAAACTTCCTGTGTAGTTAAAATACACAGGAAGTTTTTTTATTCAGGACTTTATAGTTCTTTTTTTCATATTTTAATGGGAAATTTTAGTTTTTTTTTTTTCAAATAGGTTAAAAAGAACTATTTTATTAATTCTTTTTAACCTATTTAAAAAAAAAAACAAAAATTTCCCATTACAAATTATTCATTCTAGAATGCTAAATCCATTATAGAAAAATCGAAAATTTTTGAAAATATTCCTGGGCAAACGCTTCAGAAATGTTGACATCTGTCCTATGACAAGTTCATATTACAATCATCGCTTCTCCGCCAATTTTGCACCCCTCCCAGACCCAAAAAGAACTTTTTCACAATTTTTTGGCGACGCTTTTTTGCAGCATCATTAACCCTTTCGACCCTAAAGTTGCCTGTGGGCAACTTTTTGTGTTTTGAGACTCACTGTCAGCGTTGTTTTTGTTTTTGTTCATAAAACTGTAACGGTATCGAAAGCTACAAGTGTTTTCTTCAAGTTGAATGAAAAATCAGCTAATTTGGTTGTCAATTAGCAAAAAAAAATTCATTAATACGCACGTACCTCAAGAAAAAAATATTTGCGAATTTAAAAAGAGGTTTTTATACATGTGACTTTTTTCAAAAATTACAACTAAAATGTTGAAAGTTTTTATTAAATCTATTGTAGTACATGTCAAATAAAATATTTCTGGAAGTCAAATCTTAGAATTGCGAAAAAACAACAGATGAGAAATTTTTAAAATTGAAAAGTTGCCTGTGGGCAACTTTAGGCAATTGTGGTAGTAAAATTACATATTTTTGAACATAAGGCCTGGAGAAAAAAGGTTTGAAAAACAATGATTTTGAAAAAATTTTGAACTTCAATTGGGATGTCCCAGTGACGAGAAATGCGGCGATGATGTGGAAAACATATCTGCAGTGCAGTGGGGAATTTGGAAGGAATCGTAAAAAGGGAGGAAGCCACTTCTTGGCAACATACTAGTGGATTAGCACGAATATTTGGTTTTTTACACCGCCACTTAAATTGACATGGGTTAAAAACAAACAAAAAAAAAAACAAAACATTTTCGTGAGTCACGCGTGATTCACGCGAAGCCGTGAATGAAATTTAAACAGAAATCTCGTGAATATGCGTGAACGGGATTAAAGAAAAATGTGTGGCGCGTGAGCGTAAGTTAAAATCAAATTGTGTTCGTGATTGTGAGTCAGTAAACTTTCTCCGAAAACACGCTCCCGATAAAAATTTACTTTCACGATCCAACCCACCCTCACGATCCAACTCAATAGCGTGAATCACGAGAAATTTCGTTAATTACCAGAATTTTATTGAGCCACGAAAATTGTCGTGTTGCGAAAATATTCGTGACTCACGAGATTTGTCGTGAATTACGAAAATTGTCGTGAATCGTGCGAAAGCGTGAGACATAAACGTTGTTCATGTGCGATCGTGCGCGAGTATGACTTTTCAATTCGTGAATTAATTTCGTGACCGTGAATTCCTACCCACATGGCGTGTGTGAGTACAAATATTTCTTCGTGAATGTGTTTGAGCGTGATTGAAATTCCACTCACGCGCGCATCTAAGTATATATTTACTGTAAAATAACAAAAAACTTAACAAAAATCCAATAAAACGTAATACGTCTATCAATGCAAAACAAACTATTTTGTAGTCACAATTGCCCAAAGTTGCCCACAGGCAACATTCTCTACCGCCTAAACGAATGGGCGTGGCGACCCGAATTTTTTGGCTAGACGCTAAATGACTTTAACATGATTAAAAGTAAAAAAAATACCTATAAAAATTCAGGGTCGAAAGGGTTAATATATAAATTTATGAAAGAATAGTTTTATTATCATTACTACTTTTTTAATTAAATTGACTAAAAATCAGACTAATAAGGAACTTTAGTTATTAAACTAAACATAAATTTAGGAACTTAAATCATAAGTTCAATCACAGTTTTATTTTATAAATTTCAGACTTCAAGCATTCACTTATAATAAAGAAATAAAACTGTATATTGCCCTAGGCAACTGCTAACACAACCCAAGTGATTTGATTTTGCATGAAAGTCTTTAGTTTATATATATTTAATTTTATATAAAAACAATGGAAAATCGTAAGTAAGTTTTCAAATTCTGGGGGGGGGGCTAAAATTTTTCTGGGGGATCTAAGCCCCCTCCCCAGAGGCCTTCCTACGCTTATGCTTGTGCTAAAGTAGATTTGTTCCTAGAATTGATAAACGATTTGATAATTTCAATCCGCGAAAGATGCCTATCAATATGGATTCGCTTAAATTTTTTTGTATAGGAATGCACCGAATTACTCAGAGCTATAGACAAGTCAAAGGAGTGCATCCATCCATCCATATCAACAAAAAGTGAATCGATTTTGAAATGTAAATTACATTTTTTAAATTTGTTTTCACACAGAAAATAATGTTTTAAGAGGTAACACCTTGTGTCAGCCACCCCGTATATAAAAATATTAAACTTATACCTCAACTAAAACTTCGCTATTTTTCAGAAATGTTTTAGCTTCGGAATTTTTATTTGCTTTCCAACACCATCGTCGCTTACAATAACCAAAATAAAATTCGGAAAAGCAAAATTGGTGACATCAAAAGACAAAAAGAGGAAAATAGGACGTATAACTATTACATATACACATGTACTATTATGTCTTACCATTTCTACGAGATGATTTGTCACTGTGAAAATTTCTGTAATAAAAACCCAGGCCAGGCAAAAAAAAATAGCGAATGGCAGGCAGGTTAAAATGTAGTATTGTTGTTGTTGTTGCTATTATTATAATGTAAACACACTTTCTTTCAAACCTCACGCTTCACGCACGTTGTCCGACATTTGCAAAACCACCGATTACACGAAACTAGAACTATAATTGAATTAAGTGAGTCAATTTGTCACTACACTTCTTGCTAAGAGCAATTGTTCTATATCAAAAAATTTATCTTTGGATAATTGTCCTTGTAACTTATATTTCAAGTTTCATTTTTGGAATAACTTTTCACAAAATACACTTTACGTGGAAGGAAATGTAAATGGATTTTTATCGAGACAATAAAATATTTCTTTAATTTAAAGGAACTGAAATTGTATTTATTTTCTATAAAAACGTTGTAATAACAACTAATTTATTTATTATTTATGGATTCTATTTCCATTTGTGCTACACCGTAACTATAGATCTAGGTACCAAATACATGCTGATACTTACGAATAATCTCTTTCATTTTCTATATTACTGATTCGTAAACAAACTTGACATTTGCCCATTTGAGTCAAAGATAATGTATTATCTTTGCTTTGGTGAGAAAAAGAATGTTGGACGGACCTAAATACTCGAAGCCGGACGTAGAAGTGATGCCAAGCAACCATCGTTTAGTAAAATGCATGACAATAACAGTGTTATCGACACAGTAAATTATAACTAGATATTTAAAAAAACGATCCTAACTACATACTTCTAATACTTGAAATCTACAGCCTATAGGCTGTAATATTGGAATTTGGTAAGTATATCTAACAATTGGTCAGAAAAAGACCGTTGGAGAAAGTGATGGCAAGCAACCGTCGTTTAGTAAAATGTATAATAACTGCGTTATCAACGCCGTAAATATTCAATAAAGATGTTTAAAACCCGCTCCTAACTGCATACTTCTAATACCTGAAATCTACAGTCTATAGGCTATAATATTGAAATTTGGTAGGTATATCTAACAATTGGTCAGGGTAACAATAAATAACACAAACAATAAATTGCACAAACAAACCAAATAAATAAGATTCGATTACTATTACCAATGCAATTGCATTGTCCTCTCATGAGAGAACATGACTTTGAGGGTCCATTGTATATTATCGTTGTACGTTTTATTTAATATTTTTATTGAAGTATGTTAAGGGAGTCTTTCTAATATTAATTTACCAGTTGTATATAATACAACATACATTTCTAACGAGAGCAAAATATAAACAATCGATGACAACGCCTCATGAAATTTTCGGTAACAAAAATACCAATGCAAAAATACCAAATTTCGTTAGAGGTGCATACGGCCGGTAATCAATTGGAAAAGGTGTTGCATTTAAAAAACGCTCATTCTGTGTTTATTAATAAACACAGAATGAATGGAATTGAACACGAAGTTCGTGTTCAATTGCAAGAAAATAAACAAATGGAAAATTTTAGACAAATTTTAACCAAATAGTTTATAAAAATAGGTAAGTGAAAATAAAAAATGAAATAAAACTTTAAGGAAATCACTAAATGTATATCTCTTTGCAGAAAACTAAAATTATGGATTCTACGTTCTTGAAAACATTAAAAAGCTGACCGATGAAAAAAATGGTGGACAATTAACTGAAACTGCTTCAAATAGTTCATAATAATGGTACGTCAATATGAAAAATTAAATCAACACTTTAGAGAAGTCACTAAATTTAAATCTCTTTGCAGAAAACTAAAATCTTTGGATGCTACATTCTTGCAAACATTAAAAAGCTGACCAATGAAAAATGAGTGGCTTCTCGACAAGAAAAAGTTTCCAGAAACATTACAAGTGCAACCAATTAAAATTGTTAAAAACAACAAATTGTTGAAATCAACAACTTCTGGATGAAAATGTGCATCACATCGTCAGTTTAATTCATATGCTATTAACAGTTTAAAATGGATATTTTGTGAATTCCTTCTGCTGGAAATCAATTCTAACACGCGGTCCAGTACATTCCTAATTTCAAATTGCCCGCATGTTAATAAATTTTAATGCTGTTTTATGACAACAAAAGGAAGGAAATCGAATTATCAATGCAAAAGTGTTTACTAATAATGTTTAAGATAATTAAAGTTTTGTTGTTTGTTTTTTTTTTTTTTTTTGTTCTTATTTGTTGATATATTTAATAAGATTATTATTTATCAATTGGTATATATTTTATTTTGATGAAAATGAATAAATTATACAAAATTCATAGAATTTTGGCTTTGACTTTTAATTTGAAGTGGGTATATCATTCATACAAATTTAGGTTGAAAAGTATTTGCCAAATTCAAAATTAACATCGTTAATTTTGAATTTGACTCGCATCGAAAATTGTTTGACAAATTATTGAGTAGCGATGAATTCCAATTTGAGGATAACACTTGAGATATTATATATGCTAATGTGTTGAATTTCACTGTTGAGGGTAATGTCTGTTTTTTGTTGAGAACGCGATTTTCTCAACAAATTTCAACTTGAATATTACCCTAATCCTTTGAAAAATGTTTGAACAATTGTTGAAATTTAGCATTTTTCAAACGTTTGTGTTTTTGGGTTGGCTTTCTTCGTCTATGCAAATGCTCGTCACTGTACATATGTTTACGTTTTTTGCAGTAAGCAAACAGCTGATTAGCCTGGTTGAATTCAAAAACAATCTTCATCTTCTATTGTTTTTGGTTGAAATTGCCGCGATATTTAATAACAAAACGACGAAATGGAAAAAATTGTACAATACAACAGTAATATCAAGAGACAAACTCCCGATTTTATACAATGCCATATTGCTTTCGCCGATTGTCTCACTATCACAGCTAATAACAAAACATGTTTAGTACTCACGAAAAATTTGAAATTTTTGGAGTTTTATCAGAAGCAATTAATGGCCAGTATAGACCTTTCAAAGACATGTATAAATAAAGTTGGCACGAAGTGCTCCACAGCTGCAGACATTGGGGAATGTGACTCTGAGGCCTCCTCCTATTCACCAAAGATTTATTTTGGCAAATATATTCTTCATGCCGTCACTGTAACAAAAATATATATTATTATTCATTGCTTGGATAAATGTGTAATTTTGTTGAGATTGCCCGATTTTAAGGGTTTCGAAATTAAAGAAGAATATGAAGAAGTTCGGGAGTTTCGAATTATCAATGGCTCCTTGAAGTATTCTGCTATACTTGAAATAGAATTTGAAAACGACACCGTCATAAAAGTTGACTTTGAAGAAGGCTGCACTGAGCAGAGTGATCAGTTGGACTTTGTTGAAAAGAAGGCTGAATTGAAACTCCTACTGGATAGAGTTCGAAGTGCTAAGACTGAACTTAAACTTCATGAAGGTTTAACTGCTATAGGATTTCAGAATCTACAAAAGCGATTAACGTATGGGTTACCAAATGCACGGCCAGTAAAGTTGGAAGAGAAACAAATGCTGGCTCGATGTGGTGATGTCTGGCAACGATTAACACCCCATAATGACCTAGTTATTGGAGTGCCGCTTGTTAACCAATGCACACATCCAAATATTACCATACTGCAAAATATTCAGCCGCTACTTGAAGTGCCGTCCATTCCCGGATCAGCAATATTTATTGAGTACCGTTTATTCCAACTAAAGCACGGATTTGATACATTGGACTCTGTAGAAACATTCTTGCAAACCGAAGATGAAGAAATTCAAATGAATGTCTGGACAGATGATGCAAAGTGTAGACTCCTACCAGAGTCCTATGTTATTCTTGTTATGAAAGTTAAAATATCCGACATAATGTCACTGAAGGAAAGTCCGCTGTTGCTTAATTATGAAATATCACAAGAGAATTGCCTTACAAAGCTACAAATATATTTGCACACAATAGATGTACACAAAATTTTGTTTGAACAGCGTCCCAAATACGAGCTAAGATTTCAAGAGTGGACTTTACATCAGGACTTTTTAACAATTGCTATATCATCACATGAAACCTGTCTTGGTATTATTTTAAAACAAGAAGGAGATTTGGATATTTTCGAATTTTGTTTAAGGCAAAAGTTTGAATTTGAAAAATTGCCACCGTTTACAGAGAACCAAATTAATAACTGCATGTATTACAATCATAGACGAGTTTCATTATGGTTTGGATGTCTAATTCTACGATCATGCAAAGTGGAAGAAAATGATAATGATCATTCCGTAACAAGATGGAAGATATATTGTCCCGATGCAGAAAAAACATTTCTATTTACGAAAATGCTTCTTCATGATCTTACTACATTACAATGTAATGTTGTTTCAATCGAAAATAGAAATAGGTCAATATTGAATGGAGCACAAAGTGTTATGGAATTGGAAAATTCATTGAGAGAGGAGCTGTATCGTACGAACAAACTCATAAAGGAAAATACGTGTGAGGGGGCCTGTGAAAAATGGTTACAAATGTCCACACATGTATTTAAAGCACAGCTCCAAACAGATCTAATATACAAAAGAATTGGTCAATAATTCATATGATGCTAATAAAATATATATTAAAACCCCGATCCCATTTTCAGACAAAATTATTCATAAGACATAAAAAAGACCTATATTTAACATCATGGGGCCAAGACCATACAACGCAAACTGCTTGCCGAAAGGCATATTTGAAACACTTTAAAATAAGCATTTAATCTTATTAAATTATAATTTATTACACGTTTTCTGATATATAAGTTAAAATTTTAAGTTTATAGTTCAAAAGCAAAAATGTCGAAAATAATATAAAATATTAGAATTAGTTTAGTTTGGTATTTTTAGGGCCAAAAAGACCCTATACGCAAAAGTCTTATGGATTGAAATCCGGAGATTTTGGTGACCATTGTGCGGTAGACGTCAAGCGGGGAACCTTCTTTGTAAGCCATTCTTGGTTGATGATCCTATTGGTATGCCTTTAGAATATATTATTTTGGCCCCTCGGTCCATAAATACGAGCGGGAAGGCAATCCACACAATTACCATCGGTTCATATTTTTAGTCTAATTTAAATTTAATAGTCTAATTTAATAGTCTATGTTGGACTAGAAATATTTTAGAAAAATGTTTGAATTTTAAACAATTTTTGGTCGAAAAGGGTGTTAAATTACATGAATTGTATAAAAGAACGAGCGGTCCGATTTTAATCAAGTTAAATATGTGGTGTAGGTATTGAAAAAGTTTATTTTATTTTAAATGATTTATTAATGAAAAGTAGCCATGAAAAATGACTTTAGCGCGACAAGGTTGGTATTAAGTTCGAGTTTAGCCGCTAAAATTGTCATTTTTTTAACCTGCTTTACTAAAACGGATTTATTTTTTTTTTTATTTTCGATTTTAGGTGGGCATTGAGTTCGAGTTTGGCCGCTAAAATGATAAATAAATATAACTCTTTGATGGCAATTTTATTATAACTTGATGGGGAATAGCCCAACTTTTTGTGAAGTTTATATTATTTAAATTGGAGAATCAACAGCTGTCATCGTTCTACATCAGATCTATATATAGATCTTCTCGATTTCAAGAATAGATGTAGTCTGGTTTGTGGCTACATCGATTGTTTCTACCCTGGCTTTTGATGTAAAGGACATCGCCATTAAAACAAACACCAAAAAATATTTAAAATCGATTATTAAAGAAAAGTTATCGTGAAAATGGCATTTTTGCGGCTAAAATCAAACTTAATATCTTTTAGCGGTATAATGCGGACTTAATACTGACCTAAAACAAATAAAAAAATAAATAAATAAATTTGAGAAAATTAAAATTTTGCCAATTTTTTAGTTTTTGGATTGGGTAATTTACAGAAGACGTCAAAGAATAAATTATTGAATAAAAAATATAATTCTGCTATATTTGTTTATACCTCATACACATTAGTATCGAAATCTATTAAAAATTGATTTTAAATCCCTTATTTATAAGGCAAATGACAGTTAAAATCTAGTTAAAGTGGATTTTGGAAGTATAATGTGAATGAGGTATTAGAAATATTTTTACTTTCTGTTAGGAACCCAGAGTAGAACTTGAATTGCATACTGCAAGCCCTAATACTTCGCCACTTGTTTTCTTTGAATTATCATTATTATTGTCCTTATGTTACATGTATGTATGTATGTATTATGTCTATGCTCATGTATTTGATCATTCGTATATCCATATATATTCTAACGGTCATACTTTGCCGCTACTTGCATTTTGACTTTTTACATCAAAGTGGTTTGAACATTTTAAGGAGTAAGATCTGTGTGCGCGCGGTATGAATATTACTTATATTAATTTTAATGTAAAATATTAATAAAAGTTACATTTAGGTTAGTCCCCCCCACTCTGCAACTTTGTGTGTTTTATTCCACTCCATAAAAACCACAACACTTTCGGAATATATTGTTGATAAAAACCCCTCATTTATAACAGCAATGGGATTTTGGATGAACGAATTTTTGTCATCATGTATTGCATTTTATGCTAATTTCATTAAATGTTTGTTGTTAGCTATCATCCACAAAAAAACTGTAAACTTAAGAGATTAACATTATTGTTGATTTTTTAAATTGTTACACACTTGCCTTTTGGATGACACTTTAAGGACTTGTAACAAAAAAATATTTCTCTAAATTTCATTTCTTTTTTTGATTTTGTTTTATATATAGGCGGGAACTATGTTCGGTGTTCGACTTGAATGCCACTTTATTTTCGCGATTACTTTTCCTTAAATAATCAAAATTATAAATTAAAACAAACGTATTCCTTTAAAGTCTTGTCGAAATCTAGAGGAACAAGAAAAAGCGCATCAATTGAATTAATGTATATGCTTTGTATTGAACTGTTTTAATAGAGTAATCACGAAAATTACAACGCGAAAAGCGAACATAGTACTTATCTTATGTTGTTAATTTTCAGTTCGAAAAATAAAATTTTGCTAAGTTTGAAAAAGTAAAAAAACAAGTTGTAAAGGAGGTGAAAATTTAAAATTTTTTACCCTTGTAATCACCGTTGCCACAACGAAAATTTATTTTTGACCAAATTTTTTCCAAAATCGGACCAACTTTCCCCCCAGCGGACCAAATTTCCAATTCCAATTCCGATCGGACCAAAATGGCAACGCTGCTTGTAATGCTTATTTGTTTTATATAATGTTCCGTGCACAAATTAGTTTTTTATCCGACTAATTCGGTTTTTGATGTCTTTGTGTCACCATGTATTTTTGTCGAAACTCTGTTATCGAAAATTGTAATTGTAATGTTGATAGATAATTGTATACAAAATACTGAATCTTAGTGAAACATGGAGAAATCCGAAAATTCGCAACCCACAACTGGAAATGCAAGGCGTAAAATTTTAAGCGTTGCCGTTTCCCAAATTCTAATGGAAAAGGGTTTTGATAGTGTCGATAAAGAATGCCTGGAAACTTTGACCGAGATGTTACAAAGCTGTGGGTCATATTAGAATTGGGGTTTTTTATGTGGTGTTCATATCAATCTATATTTTAGTGCTTGTAGAGGTCGGACAATCCGCCAGAAGTTATTGTGAGCTGTCAGGACGAGCAATACCGGTGGTTGGTGATGTTGTTGTAGCCCTTGTGAATATGGGAATATATTTGCAAGGTATTGAGGGATTTGCAAAAAGAGAAGGAAGACAGATAATTTCAATGCCACCACAGCAACAACAACAAAAACAACTGAATCTTTTACAAGCCGGAACGAAATCCCACCACCCGCCACACATTCTGCCTTACTTACCGCTTTTCCCAGACCCACATGCTTATGTTAGAACACCTGTAAGAAAACACATACCACAAGATTTAAAACGGAAATATTAACATATATTCCAAATTTTTAGACGCACAAGCAACCAGTGACTGAGTATGAAGCCATCCGAGAAAAAGCAGCCACACAAAAGAGAGATATAGAAAAGGCTTTGACGAAGTTTTTAGCGAAAACCTCGGAAACACACAGCCTTTTCGATACGGAGGACAACATGTTTCCTTGTAAGATATCTCGATATATAAAATGAAGTTTAAAAATTAACAAATCATTTTTAGTAATTGCATGTAAACCTGCATTCCCTACTTACTTGGCTGCTCTAAATCCCACTGACCAAGTGTTCGACTTTGAAGAGTTGGAATATCATTACTTGGTAGCCAATCGAACGGAGGATTGTAAAGACGAGGACGATGACGAAGAAGGCGAGGAGGAGGCAGCAAGTAATGATAATGGTGGTGGCAGTGGAAGTGGAGGTGCTGATGAGTCAGAAAAGAAGGCCGATAAGACTGAAAAGGAATCGAAACCCGAAAACGACATAAAGCCTAATTCTACGACGAACAAAGCCATTCTAGAAAATCCAAATATTGACTCTATATCAAATCCATACTTAAGAGCTGCCACTCTGCCAAAGCGAGCTAAACCAGATCATTTGGGGACATCTATGTGAATACAATATTGTGAATTTGAAAATTATAGAAATATACTACAAACTGGATTTTGCAATTAGAATAATTGAAGTGGTTTGTTCTTAACGATTAAGGCGCATCTCCTTAAGTGGCATTGAGATTCCTTTCGTAAGTGTGCAAAACACCTCGTAATCATATTGGAGCTATAATCATATTGGAGCCGAAACTCCAGCAGGTTTAGGTAAAGTTCAGCGAATGGTGTGTTTCTGCTTCTCAGGCGCATTTAATAACATAGCTTTGAACCTCAATGTCTTTTAATCATTTGATGCACTAAATATCAATGGTGAAACCTAGTGCACGAAGACTCCTGGGAATATATGTGACTGTTATGTAATACAACAAAGTAAAGTTGTTCAAAAGTGAAAATAACAAAATTGTCGAATAAGTTTAGATTTGTCCTTTAAGCCATTCTTGATTTGAGCGTGATGTGTGCGATGTTGCTGAGTCCTGTCGGAATTTCCATGGTATGTGGTTGAAGTGTTGTGTCTGTCTATGGCATCAATACCGTCTTTAAGACATTTTCCCGATTATATTCGGCACTTATTTTAACCACAATCCCATGACGGCGGGTCCTTTGCACGGGATTGACCCGATGGGCCCTACCCAACGGCTGCAACATCAGTGTAAGTGATGTTTCGTCCGTCCTTTGTGTTGGGCGAGGGCCTCAGAGAACACACAGATAGCCGCTTGAGGGAATTGCCGTCCACTTCCATGTTCATTTTGCCCAGAGAATGTTCCGGTGCATCATCACCTCAGCAGCCGCGCGCTTCATACCCGCTGGTGAATAGCCCAAGTGAGTCCCAAATTACTAGCAGAAGCGGCGGGAATTGCAGATGAGGGTGATGAACACCGTCGCGATAACCCTGCTTATCCCAAAATCAGGGAACTGAATCTAGAGATTAGTAAGATAGGTGACGAGCACAAGCGGAGCATCTGAAGCATTGTAACTTAGTCACAGGCGAGAGCCCTCTCCAAACCCGCTACCAAGGATGATGGGATTTCAGTCATCTTTGCAATACCGACAGTGTGTCGAGCATCCCGAAGATGATAGAGCGAAAAAGAGAGTCATTCGTTGCATCCACAATACAAAACAATTTACCTCATTCGAAGTTACCGATCAACAGCGCAAAACCATTCAAAACTCTGGGTCCCGACGGAATCTCAGTGCTAATGCTGAAGCATATGGGAATACTGGGAGATCAGTACTTTACCAGACTCCTCAATTTATCCTTGGAATGACTCATTATACCCGTTGTCTGGAAAATGGGTGGTTCCACTACCGAAGCCAATCAACGATTTCCCTTCTCTCGCCAATATCCAAGATACTTCAGGCACTACTCCTCCCCAGTCTTTTTGAGGAAGCAAGCGTGTTTTACTAATTATCTTTGTGGACGTCGGTCATATGTGAAATTTAGTGATAGTAAGTCAAGACCCTCTAGAACGTCATATATTCGAATCGATATGGACAAGTTTTTGTACGGTTGTTAGAGATTGACATCACGTACTAAACTGATTCAAACGATTCGGATGAAATTTGCTCTTTCAAGATAATTATGCACCGATATGGCCATAAGCGTAGGAAGGCCTCTGGGGAGGGGGCTTAGACCCCCCAGAAAAATTTTAGCCTCCCCCAGAATTTGAAAACCTATTTACGATTTTACATTTTTCTAAAAATTAAACAAGTATATACAACCGCACAAAGTTCCGCTAAAGACTTTCATGCACAATCGAATTACTTTGGTTGTGGTAGCAGTTGCCGATGGCAATGTTTGAAATCTGATATTTATAAAATAAATCTGTGGTTGAACTTTTGATTTAGTTGAATAACTAAAGCTCTTTTATTATTTTGTTTAGTCAATTTAATTAAAAAAAATAGTAATTGATACTATTCTTTCATAAATTAATATCTTAATAATGCTGCCAAAAAGCATAGCCAAAAAGAAGTGAAAATCTTCTTTTTGGGTCCGGAAGTGGTGCAAAATTGGCGGAGAAGCGATGAATGTAATATGAAATTGTCATAGAACGAATGTCCACCGTTTCAACAGCCGTTGCAATGAATTTGCATCACTTCTTAAGTTGTGATCCAAATTCAGTGTTTTGAATGTGAATTAAAAAATTTTGTTTTGTTTTCCCAAATAATTAATTTTTATATTTTTTATGATTTTTAATGCATTCTAACGCTTGTTTGAAACGTTTTCCCTCGAATATTTTCAAAAATTCTATAAAAATTTCTATAATGAATTTAGCATATTTGTGGCAAAATTTGAATAATTTGTACCATTTTATTTATTCTTACCTTTTTTAAAAGAAAACAAAAAAATACGCATTAAAATATGAAAAAATGAAGTAAAAAACTTCCTGTGCAGTTAAAATAATTAACTTCTTTGTGAGGACATTTTTGGAAGTGCTTTTAAAGTTGTGACATTAGAATAACTCCCAATTTTTTTGCTGGGAAAAGTGTGGAACTACTTTTAGTTGCTTTATTATAAATTAATTGTCGAGTTATTTTGATGCCTATATTGTTATTCATTTTTATGAAATAAAACATTAATTGAACCTATAAGTTCAGTCTATAAATTTTCAGCTAGGGGGGCTATAGCCCCCCTAGGAAAATTGTCTAGCTACGCTAATGGATATGGCCCTATGCATGTTTGTTAGAAGGCATATAACATCTTGTACAGAAATTTCATCCGGATCGAATGAAATTTGTTCCTGCAATAGGCTTCGCATGTCAAATCAGTTTATGTGGGAGCTACATATAATTATGAAACGATAGGGTACAATTTTTTGCATAATTGTTACAGGGGATATAGTAACAGAGCGCACCAAATTTCAACCGGATCGGATGAAATTTATTCCTCCAGGAGGCTTCAGTTTATATGCCGTTTCCCAAATTCTAATGGAAAAGGGTTTTGATAGTGTCGATAAAGAATGCCTGGAAACTTTGACTGAGATGTTACAAAGCTGTGGGTCATATTAGAATTGGGGTTTTTTATGTGGTGTTCATATCAATCTATATTTTAGTGCTTGTAGAGGTCGGACAATCCGCCAGAAGTTATTGTGAGCTGTCAGGACGAACAATACCGGTGGTTGGTGATGTTGTTGTAGCCCTTGTGAATATGGGAATATCTTTGCAAGGTATTGAGGGATTTGCAAAAAGAGAAGGAAGACAGATAATTTCAATGCCACCACAGCAACAACAACAAAAACAACTGAATCTTTTACAAGCCGGAACGAAATCCCACCACCCGCCACACATTCTGCCTTACTTACCGCTTTTCCCAGACCCACATGCTTATGTTAGAACACCTGTAAGAAAACACATACCACAAGATTTAAAACGGAAATATTAACATATATTCCAAATTTTTAGACGCACAAGCAACCAGTGACTGAGTATGAAGCCATCCGAGAAAAAGCAGCCACACAAAAGAGAGATATAGAAAAGGCTTTGACGAAGTTTTTAGCGAAAACCTCGGAAACACACAGCCTTTTCGATACGGAGGACAACATGTTTCCTTGTAAGATATCTCGATATATAAAATGAAGTTTAAAAATTAACAAATCATTTTTAGTAATTGCATGTAAACCTGCATTCCCTACTTACTTGGCTGCTCTAAATCCCACTGACCAAGTGTTCGACTTTGAAGAGTTGGAATATCATTACTTGGTAGCCAATCGAACGGAGGATTGTAAAGACGAGGACGATGACGAAGAAGGCGAGGAGGAGGCAGCAAGTAATGATAATGGTGGTGGCAGTGGAAGTGGAGGTGCTGATGAGTCAGAAAAGAAGGCCGATAAGACTGAAAAGGAATCGAAACCCGAAAACGACATAAAGCCTAATTCTACGACGAACAAAGCCATTCTAGAAAATCCAAATATTGACTCTATATCAAATCCATACTTAAGAGCTGCCACTCTGCCAAAGCGAGCTAAACCAGATCATTTGGGACATCTATGTAAATACAATATTGTGAATTTGAAAATTATAGAAATATACTACAAACTGGATTTTGCAATTAGAATAATTGAAGTGGTTTGTTCTTAACGATTAAGGCGCATCTCCTTAAGTGGCATTGAGATTCCTTTCGTAAGTGTGCAAAACACCTCGTAATCATATTGGAGCTATAATCATATTGGAGCCGAAACTCCAGCAGGTTTAGGTAAAGTTCAGCGAATGGTGTGTTTCTGCTTCTCAGGCGCATTTAATAACATAGCTTTGAACCTCAATGTCTTTTAATCATTTTGATGCACTAAATATCAATGGTGAAACCTAGTGCACGAAGACTCCTGGGAATATATGTGACTGTTATGTAATACAACAAAGTAAAGTTGTTCAAAAGTGAAAATAACAAAATTGTCGAATAAGTTTAGATTTGTCCTTTAAGCCATTCTTGATTTGAGCGTGATGTGTGCGATGTTGCTGAGTCCTGTCGGAATTTCCATGGTATGTGGTTGAAGTGTTGTGTCTGTCTATGGCATCAATACCGTCTTTAAGACATTTTCCCGATTATATTCGGCACTTATTTTAACCACAATCCCATGACGGCGGGTCCTTTGCAAGGGATTGACCAGATGGGCCCTACCCAACGGCTGCAACATCAGTGTAAGTGATGTTTCGTCCGTCCTTTGTGTTGGGCGAGGGCCTCAGAGAACACACAGATAGCCGCTTGAGGGAATTGCCGTCCACTTCCATGTTCATTTTGCCCAGAGAATGTTCCGGTGCATCATCACCTCAGCAGCCGCGCGCTTCATACCCGCTGGTGAATAGCCCAAGTGAGTCCCAAATTACTAGCAGAAGCGGCGGGAATTGCAGATGA
This sequence comes from Haematobia irritans, assembly GCF_050003625.1. Lineage (NCBI taxonomy): Eukaryota > Metazoa > Arthropoda > Insecta > Diptera > Muscidae > Haematobia > Haematobia irritans. The sequence goes on along the minus strand of NC_134399.1, from coordinate 35,938,197 downwards.
GGGTGATGAACACCGTCGCGATAACCCTGCTTATCCCAAAATCAGGGAACTGAATCTAGAGATTAGTAAGATAGGTGACGAGCACAAGCGGAGCATCTGAAGCATTGTAACTTAGTCACAGGCGAGAGCCCTCTCCAAACCCGCTACCAAGGATGATGGGATTTCAGTCATCTTTGCAATACCGACAGTGTGTCGAGCATCCCGAAGATGATAGAGCGAAAAAGAGAGTCATTCGTTGCATCCACAATACAAAACAATTTACCTCATTCGAAGTTACCGATCAACAGCGCAAAACCATTCAAAACTCTGGGTCCCGACGGAATCTCAGTGCTAATGCTGAAGCATATGGGAATACTGGGAGATCAGTACTTTACCAGACTCCTCAATTTATCCTTGGAATGACTCATTATACCCGTTGTCTGGAAAATGGGTGGTTCCACTACCGAAGCCAATCAACGATTTCCCTTCTCTCGCCAATATCCAAGATACTTCAGGCACTACTCCTCCCCAGTCTTTTTGAGGAAGCAAGCGTGTTTTACTAATTATCTTTGTGGACGTCGGTCATATGTGAAATTTAGTGATAGTAAGTCAAGACCCTCTAGAACGTCATATATTCGAATCGATATGGACAAGTTTTTGTACGGTTGTTAGAGATTGACATCACGTACTAAACTGATTCAAACGATTCGGATGAAATTTGCTCTTTCAAGATAATTATGCACCGATATGGCCATAAGCGTAGGAAGGCCTCTGGGGAGGGGGCTTAGACCCCCCAGAAAAATTTTAGCCTCCCCCAGAATTTGAAAACCTATTTACGATTTTACATTTTTCTAAAAATTAAACAAGTATATACAACCGCACAAAGTTCCGCTAAAGACTTTCATGCACAATCGAATTACTTTGGTTGTGGTAGCAGTTGCCGATGGCAATGTTTGAAATCTGATATTTATAAAATAAATCTGTGGTTGAACTTTTGATTTAGTTGAATAACTAAAGCTCTTTTATTATTTTGTTTAGTCAATTTAATTAAAAAAAATAGTAATTGATACTATTCTTTCATAAATTAATATCTTAATAATGCTGCCAAAAAGCATAGCCAAAAAGAAGTGAAAATCTTCTTTTTGGGTCCGGAAGTGGTGCAAAATTGGCGGAGAAGCGATGAATGTAATATGAAATTGTCATAGAACGAATGTCCACCGTTTCAACAGCCGTTGCAATGAATTTGCATCACTTCTTAAGTTGTGATCCAAATTCAGTGTTTTGAATGTGAATTAAAAAATTTTGTTTTGTTTTCCCAAATAATTAATTTTTATATTTTTTATGATTTTTAATGCATTCTAACGCTTGTTTGAAACGTTTTCCCTCGAATATTTTCAAAAATTCTATAAAAATTTCTATAATGAATTTAGCATATTTGTGGCAAAATTTGAATAATTTGTACTATTTTATTTATTCTTACCTTTTTTAAAAGAAAACAAAAAAATACGCATTAAAATATGAAAAAATGAAGTAAAAAACTTCCTGTGCAGTTAAAATAATTAACTTCTTTGTGAGGACATTTTTGGAAGTGCTTTTAAAGTTGTGACATTAGAATAACTCCCAATTTGTCGAGTTATTTTGATGCCTATATTGTTATTCATTTTTATGAAATAAAACATTAATTGAACCTATAAGTTCAGTCTATAAATTTTCAGCTAGGGGGGCTATAGCCCCCCTAGGAAAATTGTCTAGCTACGCTAATGGATATGGCCCTATGCATGTTTGTTAGAAGGCATATAACATCTTGTACAGAAATTTCATCCGGATCGAATGAAATTTGTTCCTGCAATAGGCTTCGCATGTCAAATCAGTTTATGTGGGAGCTACATATAATTATGAAACGATAGGGTACAATTTTTTGCATAATTGTTACAGGGGATATAGTAACAGAGCGCACCAAATTTCAACCGGATCGGATGAAATTTATTCCTCCAGGAGGCTTCAGTTTATATGGGAGCTATATGTAAATAGGGTTCGATGAGGTCTTCGAATAGGCCCCAGAAATCAAATTTGGGGATCGGTTTATATGGGAGCTATATGTAATTATGGTCCAATAGGGTCCAGTTTTTTACATAGTTGCCACAAGACATATTCTAACATCGCGTAGAAAATTTCTATCGAATCGGATGAAAATTCACCTCAAAGAATCTCCAGAAATCACATCTGGTTTATATGGGAGCTATACCTTAAAGTGGTCTGATATGGCCCATTTCCAATACTATCCAACCTACATCAATACAACTACTTGTACAACAACAAGTAGTTGTATTGATGTATAGCTTGTTTTTTCGGGAGTTGGCGTGATTTCAGCAGGCGGACCAACAGCCGGACTAGAATATCTCAGAATGTCACCACGATCCGGAATATATATACTTTATGGGGTCTGAGACAAATATTTCGATGTGTTGTAAATGAAATGACAAAGTTAACATACCACCATCCTATGGTGGAGGGTATAAAAAACACTAGTTTCCAAAAAAAATTCATATACACTTCATGAAAATCAACTTTTTGAGCTGCTGAATTCGAAAAAAAAATATTTATGGAACAGTTTTTGAGATATCCCGTTATTTTCAAATTTTCGCTCTTTTTTCACTAAACACAATATTTCTCGAGTTAGAAATGTCCGATTATAACGTTGTTGGTACTTAAATGTTTAAAATTTTTTTTTCGAATTCAGCAGCTCAAAATACATAAGAAAAGTTGATTTTCATCAAGTGTACATTTTGAGTGTAAACTAATGTAATTAATCCTATTTCGAATTTAGATTTATTTTAAGTATTTATTAGAAAAATAAGAAAAATACACTACATAGAATAAACATAAAAACGAATTCATATACATAAAAAAGTTAATCTAAATATGTAATGTTTGGAAATTAAAACTTGGAAAACTATCCAATTTTTATATGCAAATCCAGTTGCTCTAATTCATGTTAGTTATAACAATTGTTCAATCACGATCTGGTTCACCAAGTCTAGAAATATGAATAAAAACAATGTTAAAAAAATTAGAATCCAAAAGTGCATTTAAAAATATAAATAATATACCTTAGAATTTTTATAAAGTCTTCCGACATCAGTGACATATCCTGAGGGGTTAAAAATGAATATTGTCTAAGCGGACGCTTACGGCCTTCATCCACCAATAAACGGGTCATGTATTCTCGATTCACTTCGTCCTGAAACATACATACATGTACTTACAATATACTTCATTTCGTTGTTATGCGACTTACCGTAAACACATCGTATTCATCCAAAAAATAAAATGGGTGATCTACACATGACCAAAGCGATATGAGGAAAGCCACTGTGCTGTACGAACGCTCGCCGCCTGATAACGATTTTGTATTAGAAACAGCGTTCTTGTTATGATCACGGGGTATAACCGAAAGTTTCAGGGTCTTTTCTTGGTGATTTACATCCAAACAACCTTCGAAATTTCTCAGCTTAAGAATCATCTGAAAATCACAAGAATCACTAGCAAAAACTCCAGAGAAAAAGAAAATCAAAATAATACTTACACTAAATGATATCTGTAACAGTAAAGCCATATGCTCTTTCAATTTTTTCAAAAAGTCGAAACGAAATTTCAAGGACTTTCGCAACTGAAAGGAAAATAAACGATGTTTATTTTGGATAAATAGTATTCGAATTTATTTATATTAACTGAAAAAGAATAATAAAATAGAAGTTTACGTATGTTAGGTATCGTGGAAGCTCTTTATTTTAGACTCGAACAATTTAAATGTCTTCAAGATATTAGTTTCCTGTTCTTATATTCATCCAATTTATGAATATTCTGTCTATGGACCTCAACTTGTGGCTATCAACAGGTGCGTGATTCTGTTAGAATTGTAGTTTTAGGTGATTTCAATTTTCTTGGCTTAGCTTACCATATACGGTTGCGTTTAGTCCTCTAACGAATATTTCTGATTCGGAATGTGGTTCGGACTTGATCGAACTCTTTTTCAATGAGTTGAAATAATGCTTACAAGGAATTGTTCTGAGGTTCTGAATGTTTTAGGGGAACTGATAAAAGTTTGTACCTGTACAATTTTTCACATATTGTCAATTTTTAAGGCTGTATTAGGAAAATTTTCACAATTTTGTACAATTTCTAAAAAAAATTTTCGACTTCTCACAACTTCGATTTGGAAAAGGTGAAAGTGTGTAAAATAATTTACAATCTTAAGTCATGAACTCAGCTGTTACTTGTAAAGCAATAGGTCCATAAAGAAGCAATATAGGTTGGTAAACGGGTACTAATTCCAATTTATTTGGCCACCTTTCAATTCAATATTTTCTTTATTCACTTCAATAATAGTATCATTGAACTAATAATAATTGACGTAGAGATAAAGGATTAAAATACGTTATTCTTAAAATACTTACCGTTAATATGGACCCTTTTATGTTATCATAATTGCCTTGGCTGGCCTCTAATGCCTCTTTCTTAGTGTTTATGAGTTCATGCATTGATTGTGGATCAAGACTCACTGGTTTTCCATGTTTCAACTTGGCTTTTATTCTTGATATTTCCTCTTGAAGTTGTTCCGCGCTGAGCTCGGTTTCAACACGTTCTCCTTTCTCCGACGCCATTTCCATGTGAATTCCTAGTTTCTTTGAAATTTCATTCCTTTCGTGATTTATTTTTTTGTTATGTTCTTGAATATCCGTTAGTTTGTTACGATTTGTAGCATCGCTACTATTGACGCTGCGAAGCTTTGCTTTAATCTGATCCGATTTGGCCTGGATACATGAAAACAAAATAAAATGTATTTATTAATTTCTTATTATTTAATATTTTATGTTTACACAAATACATGCCTTAAGATCCTCTATTTCAGCGTTTATATTTCGCAGAGTTTGTTCTTTGGATAAAAGTTCATCCTCATAATTTGATTTTTCATTATTAGCGTCGGCTAGTTTAATACGCTTTTCATCTATCTTTTTGTCCATTTCTTCCAATCTACCTTCATTCTCCTCCATTTCTTTTTTCTGGATAAAATATAGAAAAACAATATAAGCAATATTATCGAACAGGACTCACATTAGCGGATCACATTAGCTGGTCATGGAAACAATTTTTAAACAACAGACAAAGTTTTGCGATATATGTTTAGGCCTTACCAACAACTCCATTTCGTTATGAATGTCGGCATATTCAAAACTTTCTAGTTCTCTGATTTTATCCAAAAGTTCTCTACGAGTGCTCTCATGTTTTGCTAATAAGTCACGCTTTTCCTGTATTAGTTTAGCATCTTGAGGAATTTGTTGGGCCATACAATTTAGATCCTTATCAAATTCTTTGAGTTTTTTTTCAAGAGCCAATTTTTCATTTTCTAAATGCCTTCAAATAGAAGTAAATATTTTATATATCATATGAAATTATTAATAAAAAAAGAACATTTTACCTAAGGCGCTCTTCAGTGTTGACTTGTATTAAACTAGCTTGGGTTAATCGGCTGGAATACATACGATATTTTGGAGCAGGATGATATTCTAAAATTAAATTCGACCCTTTAACGACTATAACCTTAAATAGGTTTGTGGGAACGTTTTCACGTTTCGATGTAATAGACTCTGCAATTTCCTTGTTTTTAGTTATGAGGACGGATTCAATTCTAATACGATCAATGAGACAGTTTATAACAACGGGATCATTGCAACGGATTTCGTTTAAAAGCAAAGATGTTCCTTTTGGTGGTGTTACACAACCATTGCTAACATCATATACCTATAACCAAAAGAAAATATTAAAATATTTATATTTAAAAAAAATAGTCATTTTGCTTTCTTACAGATTTTGCAAATTTTGTAGTTATTATCATTGGTCTTCTTTTGTCATATTTTGCTAATATTTTTTCCAAGAGATCGCAATCTTTTTTGTTATTAACGAGAAATGCTCCCAACAAAGTTTTGCCAAGAATATTCTCCACTACATCGCGAAACTCGCTATTAGGCACTTCAACATAACTGCCAATTGGTCCTCTTGGTAACTCAGAAAACAGACCCTGCTTATGGGCCTTTTTTATGTCATTTATAAGGTCGAACATATGATTTCCGTATATCAATATTTTATTCTTTGTACTAGCCTTAACAGTGGCTATATTTGCATTATGAAGACCTTGAAGATTAAACAAAAAACACGATAAACTTTTTGTTTTTTTTTCATATTTCTAAGTAAGCCTTACGTATTTCGTCGGAGCAATCCCTTTGGAGTCGTTTTATCTCACTCACTACTTGTTCTTTTTGGGCTTTGCTGTCGATGTGAAGTTTAAGTTCCCTTTTTATATTTTCAATCATGGGATCTATATTGGTTTCACACTGTTTCCGGTATTGATCAATTTCGTTTTCATTTTTGGCTCGTAAAGCGTCGACATCATCTTGATTCCTATGTTTATATGTTAGTAAAATGAGAAAATAAAATAAATAAATTATACAATTTTTAATTTTTTTACCCTTGAGAACGTTCATGTATATGCTGTTTAAGAATTTGTATTTGTTCTTCCAGGCGCGATTTTTTATGCTTCAGTGAATCGAGAGAGCTGGAAATATCCGCCGAGCGTTTGGCTATAGCGTCAACTTTACTTTTTATTTCTCTATATTGCCTATTTTCCTGATCATAATTACTATTTTTTTCATTAATATCCTCGTTGTATTTGCTATATAACATTGGAAACACTTTAGTATAAATTCTTTTACAATAATATGAAAGCTACAATATACCTTATTTCAGCCTTTAATTGCTGATTAATTTCGTCTTTATTTTCTATTAACCTTTGAAGTTCATTTTCTCTTTTTTTATACTTTTCAAATTTGTCATCAATTTCCTGCAGCTTTTCCTCATATTGTGTCACTAGAAGCCATGCGTGCTCTGTATCTCTTTGGTTTAAAACATCCTAAAGATTAAAAAAAATAATATGAATTTCTTTAACATTCCCATTTCATTTGTAACCTTCAATTTCTCAAAAGAGAGTAGTTCCTCTAATTTCTTTTCATGTTCGGCAATGTCCTCTCTCACTTTTGTTAATTTCTGTAAAAAAAATACACAATTAAGTAATAAAAATAAATAAAAGACATTCAAATTTAAACTTTAAATTTAAACATTTGTAATCTTTTTCATTTAGGCGTTTATATTGTATTATGGATACTAAATGGGAAGAACCCTAATAGCACCAAGCGATTTTGTCTTCTGTTTTCTTTTTACCATTGATCATAAAAAAGAAGTAATGTATATGAGTGTAAATCGGGCGAAAAATAATTATATCTCAATCTGAAACTATTTTACAATTTACGCCAAAATTTAAAGCAAATCAGGTAAAATTCTGGCTTCAGGGCCATAAAGGTGCATATAGGTCGAAAGATATGTATAGAAGCTTTATCTAAATCTGAACCGATTTCTTCCAAAATCATTAGAGTTATACTCTGACCCAAAACACATACTTGTACCAAGTTTGATTGGACTGCGACCTAGACATTGATCACAAAAATGTGTTCACACACAGAAAGATGGACGGATATTGCTAGATCGACTTGTCCAGGGCTGGCCCTGACAATTATTGCCCATGACACCAGATGTCTATCTCGTCCAGGTGTTACAAACATATGCATTAACTTATAATACCCTGTTTGATTTTGCTGCACTATTTGCCTAAAAAAAGGATTTGATTTTGATATGAAAAAGATTTGAATCGTCGACCGATATTACTCACCGGCATATTTAATTTTTTTTTTTAAATTATAAACCTCTTTTGTTGATTATATTCCAATGTATTTATTTAACCCCTTTTTAATTATTTGAAATTATTATTCGAAACGTTTTGTATTTAATTTATGGTATACTAATTAATTTTTGTACAATTATATTTCTACCACTAACATTCGCATACTATAAGATTTAAAATATTGAAGTATGTGGAAGCAAAACCAAATAAATCGAAAAATTGGGCGAAGATGTTAAGTGTTCATCAGACCATCCTCGTACAAAAAAAATATTAGTACTAAACAATTTTTATGAGATTTATTTTTCTTTCGAAGCAAATAGAATTTCTTGTATGACTTACTGTTTCATAGTTTTTTAACTCATGCAAATGCGTCTTATGAAGATGAAGAGAATCATTGAGTTTTTCTAGAACAACATCAATCTGTGTGGCTTTAAGAAATAGGTTGTAGTTTTTCGACGGCTCCAAACTGAAAAAAATAAACAAAAAATATTAATGTAGTTTCTAGAATATATGGACATGTGGCACATTTGGATACGCTGGAAAATAATCTCGTACTGACCGTGAGTAATAATAGGCTTTAGTGAATGAATAACTTATAGATTTATCATAATCTAATTATTGATTGAATTTAAATTGTCTTGAACCTGAGAGCTATATTCATTAATGATAACGTATTTTTCGTAAGGGTGATTTGCTTCTTTATCGCGATTTGGTTAACTAAGACTGCGGGAATGAAATGAAACAAAAGTTATTTGTACATGAGGTTGAACAGCTTTTTACTCAGTTGCATACCGTATTAGACAAAATTCTCTGTATGGCAATTGGGTTTTTTGACAATTTTGGGGTATTTTTGTAAAAATCGAAACCACAGGTTTTTATCATGGTTTTTATCATGGCTTATATCAATTAATTTTGTATGTTTTTCTTACATATCACTACACGCATAGTAGAAAGTCTGCTAAAACAGAAGTCACTGTTTGCTCTTATATTTTAATACTTTCTGCACTAGCGGCCAACAATTCGTAAAATTTGTAGGTTCTGAAATGTAAGTATTTTAAAAAACTAAAAATAATTTTTTCTTTTGTATATAGTACGATCTGCAATCATTTTTTTTTCTTTTTGCAGTTAGGTCTTAATTTGAAAAATATTCAGATATTTTATACAAGCACGCTCTTAATTTGTGTTCAGATAGCCCGTAGTTTACATTTTTGTTTCAGCCAAACTAAAACATATCTAAAGGTAATCGTGTTTAAGAAATAGCACACATTGTTTGCTTTTTCAGTAGACTTTCTGCTGTTTTAGCAGATTTTTCTGCGATGTCCACTAACAAATTTATTTGGGTGTTTAAAAACCTAACTCCAAATTTTGTTGGGAAAGGCTTAATTTTGTTAGTGTATTTTAATTCAATTAATTTAATTACTCATTTTATGAGGATAATAATTATAGCCACACGCACTCATTATTGGCACAATTGCAGTTTCACAAATTTTACAAAAAAAAAAAAAACAGGTACTTACTCTTTAAGAAATTCTCTTGCACTGTCTTGATTAAGAACAAACACAGGGTTATCAACTTGTACATTGTGGTACATTAAAATCCTATGCAAATCGTCTACTTTTTTACTAACTGTATGGCCGGCAGCATCTTTAATAAGATAAGATCCAGATGTCAAAGATATTGTCCGTATCACCGTTATTTTATCTCCATAAGTTTCCGGCTCATATGGTTGGGGTCCATCATTTGCAATAACAATTTCAATTTTGGCTGTAGATTCGCCATTTTTTATAAAAGCTGCAGAAGAAAATATATACCATACGAAAATACTAATTAAATAAATAAAGATGAAAAACATGAGAAATTTATATACAGGTATATGGTCATTGCCTATGAAAGTAAACGTTGTTGTTTGTTAATATTAGCTTTAAATTTGTGCTATAAAAAATCTTATTATTGAAAACGAGGTGTACAAACGACGTGCTCCATCTACATGTTTAGCTAGTAGACTAATTTCAAAATATCAACTTACAATTCCAGCAGAACATCAGATTCATAGAAGTTGGACGTTAGATCAAAAGTATAGAGCTCAACCGAAAACTCTGTATTATTATAAGGTATTAGCATTAAACTGCTCAATATATTCTTAGTTAGAATATATTGAGTAGAAGTTAGAACTTCTTATTGCAACGAGCTATATATGCAAATATCTATGAGCCTTCTGACATTGTTTGATTTTCGATTATAATAACGTCTAAATAGATGCAACTCACATTTCGTCTAAAATCCCTATACCATAAACTGGTAATTGTCAGACGTACGTATTTGTAGCTTACCTTTTGCACTCCGCGATCGATTCGTTGTCTTGGCGCTTCCTCCTAAACCCAGAACCAAGGCAGCAAGTACAGCACTTTTGCCGCTTCCGTTACTGCCAACCAAAAAATTGACGCGTGAATGAAACTCCACTAGCAAATTGGAATGACACATAAAATTGGTCAAATGCATACTCAACAGTTTTCCACATCGCCTAGTATCTTCAATGCCTTTGCCGTTTACCCCTTGAGATTGAGACTTCAAAATAAAAGACAAGGAAGCGTAAATATTATCTTTAACATAATAATTTGGTTACCTACAATATTGGCATTTTGGGAATCTCCATAATGGCGTCGTTTGTTAGGACCATCGCTGGTCGTCGATTGGTTATTTCCATCACAATTCTTTCTTTTGCGCACCAAACTTAAACTCATTTTGAATTATCAAAATTAGTAAGAATTTCTTACTAAGTATTGGCGGGAGGACGAGTTGATAAGTGGGGACCACGATGCAAAAATTGAAATTGAGGACTGTTGGTGTAAACGATTATTCAAATAGCATTTAGTTCCAATAAATTGAGCGCTCAACTTTAAATCTTCAAAGCCTTCCGACTGACTGTCGTTCTTCTTTGTCGTCGTCGCATTTGCAGTTGGACAGCGATGAAGAAGAAGAAGAACAGAGAAGCCGCATACCCTCAAACAACCCCCTCCCTTAGACGATCATATGCCCCCAGGACCAGTGTTGCCAATTTGGTGCTTTTAGCACCAAATTTTGTGCTTTTTGATTTCTAAAAAGCACCAAATTGCCTTTTTGGTGCCTTTTCAAAAAAAGCACCAACTTGGTGCTTTCTGGCATTTTCATTTAAAGCTTTTGGTGCTTTTTTTATTTTGAACAGTATTAAGTAATTGATACACAAATTTTGATTAGACTTTCAAGAGCTGAAGAAACTCAAATTTATTGCCAAATATAGAATTTGATTGTTATGAAGTTGGTATTGATTAATTTTTAATTAATATTGTTATTTAGGGTATTCTGTAGGAAAGTCGAACGATGAGTGCCGAATTTTTGAATTTGGTAAAGATTTCATTAAAAACGTTTGTATTAAATTCACAACTGAAATAAGCATATATCCATATATTAATATTTTGAAAGTTGAAAAACATCACTGATCAAAATGAATTGGACGAAAGCATTAAAACTGATCAAGGTGTATACTAGAATTGCGTTTCATAATGGTGAGTACTAAGTTTGAGTTTTGCCGCAAAAGTGAAAACTATATCAGTAAAAAAGGCATAAAATTATGCATATTTGCTGCAAATTTTATTATAACTTGATGGAGTATAGCCAAAAGCAAATTTTCACAAAGTTTGTATTCCTTAAAATGAATTATTAAAGAAAAGTAATTGTGAAAAAATGACTATTTGAGCAGCTAAACTCGATCTTAATACCCACCTTAACTTCATAAAATTCAATTCACAAAAGTTCTATGATACATCTTCGGAAGTTTTTTTTTTTTTTTTTTTTTTTTTTTTTTTTTTTTTTTTTTTTTTTTAGTAGAGCATTTAATTTTCGATTTTGTGGTGGGGAAGGTGGTATGTTAGAATTTATAATTTATTTTTGGTGCTTTTTGGCTTTGGGGAGTTGGCAACACTGCCCAGGACATATATCGGGACCGGCATTGTAAAAATGAACGCCGTTCAAAATGTGTTGGTCAGGCCTAGATGCGGGGCAAAAGAAAAAAAGGAGCCGAGGCAATTTTATCGACGCCGTAAGCAATAGGTCTCTTCGCGTATTTTTCAAATAAAATGTATCCCGAAGGCAACACAGGGGTGTTTACTCAAATAATTAGCTTAGAATTCAAGTTGAGAAATAGTTGACATAACACGGCTCTAAACAAAAAATACTCTTAGCAGTAGAATTAATATAACAGCAATAACTTCACAAGCTAGCCTGTCAAATTCAATATTATTCAAATATTCCTCAAACAATTTTCAATTCGAGACATATTTAAAATTAACATAAACACCCATTTATAATTTAAATTCAATGCCAAAAAAGTAGGATTTACGTATATATGCATTTCCCCGCCAACATTTTTTAGATTTTTCGTCACTGCCCTGCCATTACAAAATTCGATTTTATCCTACCATTGACTTTTAAGTGACACTATAAAAACTGCCAAATGTGATGGGAAACGTACCAAAAAATTGATATTATTTTGCCATCGTCACTATTGTTTTTTGAATTTTATGAAACTTCTTAGAATCCCAACAATGTCGAAAACAGTCATATACGATATCCAAAGTCATATACGATATCCCAAGTCATATACGATATCCAAAATGTAATTATAAGATTTCATAGAAATATTGCTTTTAGATCTGTATTTTTATTAGTTCTCAATTTGTTTGAAAAATACAAAGCCACAGATCACTTCGAATGTGCCTGCCGGTACAAAATCCTGCTGATGCTGGTGTACTAGCGTCTGGCAATCAGTGTTTTTATACTTGATCGGTGCAGTATCAGATCAGCGAATTAAAATGTGTTTGAAACCAAAGACCATTAATAAAGAAGACGTGAATTGGGCTTTGATAGTGTTAGTAATAGAAAACGGAGATTAATATCATACTTGTTGGAAAAGCGCTCCGAACTTATAATACGTTCGCACTAGACACGAAATCCTCGAAAACGAGGATTTTGGGCGAAATCATCCAAGATCTCAGTAGATTTGCAATGGGCAAATATCAGCTGGCTAGTAGAGGATTCCAACAAAATCTCTTTCAAAATCCCCTATACTGCCTTGTACAACTGTGGTTTTAGTACTAAAAAAGCGCTTTTTGCAACCCTGCCCCAATTTTCCTTCTGGATGAATGGGTGTGTGCGTGTGCACATACGGGTTTGTGTTTGTATTGATATATTTACAAACAGCTGTTAAATCCTCAAATCAACGAAATCTCGTTATTTTGCCAGTCCGAACACTTGAGATTTGTAAAGAGATTTGAGTTCTAAATAGCGAGATTTCGTGCCTAGTGCGAACGTAGTATTACTGGTTTGATGCAGACATTTCATGCAAATTTCTGTGTCGGTTGCACTAAATTATTAATAAAATGTTTCACAAAGTGTTTTTGTTCGATTAAGAGTTAAAAAAATTGCTAAAACCCAATAAACACAGGATGAGCGTTTTTCAAATGCAACACCTCTTCAGTTTGAGGGTAAATATCATTTTCAATATAAATTCAACTTGACTTGAAAAAGCTCATCTTCAAATTGTCTGCGAATTACAACCAATTTGGCAAAATGTTGACGAAAACTTTGAAAATGTGTTGAAGATAATTGGAGAAAACTTTGACAAAACACTACCCTGAAATGCAACGAAAAAACCACATGGTTTTCAATACTACTTTGGACAACAAAGTTCGTGGAAGAAATAAAAAAATGTGGAAATTTTTTAATAATCAATTGAAATTGCTTACAATAATTGGTAAGTAAAACTAAAACACGAAATGAAAACTTTAAGGAAGTCGCTAAACTCAAACCTCTTTGCAGACAACTAAAATATTTGGATGCTGATTCTTGGACACATTAAGAGGCTGGCCGATGAAAAATGGTAGTGGCTTATCGAGAAGAGAAAGTTTCCATAAATCAAAGTGCAACCAAAAAAACTTGGTATTTATGCTTTTCCATATCAACAACTACTGGATGATAATTCGCAATTCACAAAATAAAAATTAAACCGATGATGCGATATAAATTAAACTATCGATGTGATATAGTTTTATATCGCATCATCGGTTTAATTTGTTATTTTGTGAATTGAAATTGCTGGAAATTTATTCCAATTATCTGGACATCAAGTTCCTGAAAATTGCCAGTATTTTAATAACAACAATTTTGTAACACCAACGTTCTTGAGGAAATCACGAAGTACGTGGTCAATTGGAAGAAATACAAAATGGTAAGTCAAAATAAAAAGTGAAATGAAAACATAATGGAAATCACAAAACTCGATTGTTTTGCAGAAAACTAAAATCATTGAATGGTATATTCTTGGAAGATGTTGGCCGATGAAAAACCGATGAAGGAAACAACAAAGAAAAGTTTTCAGAAAACTTACAAAGTGCAACCAATTAAAACAAAGTGCAACAATTCCTATATCAAGAACTTCTGGATGAAAATGTGCATCATTGCTTTAATTTGTTATTTTGTGAATTGAAATTGCTGTAAATTTATTCCAATTATCTGGTCATCAAGTTCCTGAAAATTGCCAGTATTTTAATAACAACAATTTTGTAACACCAACGTTCTTGAGGAAATCACGAAGTACGTGGTCAATTGGAAGAAATACAAATTGGTAAGTCAAAATAAAAAGTGAAATGAAAACATAATGGAAATCACAAAACTCGATTGTTTTGCAGAAAACTAAAATCATTGGATGGTATATTCTTGGAAGATGTTGGCCGATGAAAAACCGATGAAGGGAACAACAAAGAAAAGTTTTCAGAAAACTTACAAAGTGCAATCAATTAAACCACAGTGCAACAATTCCTATATCAAGAACTTCTGGATGAAAATGTGCATTACATCAATTTACATCCCGTCATCAGTTTGATATTTTGTGATTTCCTCTTGCTGGAATCTATTCTAACACACAAGCCAGCAAGTTCCTCGATAGTAATTATTTCAAATTGCCAGCATATTAATGACACCAACATTATGGAGGAAATGGAATTATACATGTAAAAATGTTTAAGATATTTAAAGTTGTAGTCATAGTTTTATTTATTAATACGTTTAATAAGATAACTACATTTTGATTGGTATTATATTATTTTTATATATTATTAATGTTATTTTTAAGATTATTATATTTGTTAACGAAAAAAATAATAAAATTTAAAAAATCCCTAGAAATTTAGTATTGACTTTCAGTTAGAACTAGGATTGACTTTCATACAAATTGTGGTTTGAAAGTATTCGCAACAATGGTAATTTTTTATTTTTCTCACATTGAAAACTGTTTGAGAAATTATTGAGTAGCGATGCATTTCAATTTGAGGATTACAATTGAGAAATTATTGCTATTGTGTTGAATTTTACTGTTGAGGGTAATGTCTGTTTTTTGTTGAGAACACGATTTTCTCAACAATTTCTCAACTTGAATATTACCCTAATCCTTTGAAAAAATGTTTGAAAAATTATTGAATTTTAGTATTTTTCAAACGTTTGTGTTTATTGGGAATAAGCGAATTAAGTTTTGTTACGAATGCAAAATGAAAAGAGAAACCGAAAAAAAGTTGCAACGTCTCATGGAACATGTATGATATTAATCTCTGTTTTTTCAAGAAAAAGAGGAAGAGCAAGCTTATCTCACGTCTTCTTTATTAATGGTCTTTGTTTGAAACATACTCGAGGATGTGTTGAAAGCAAGCCCAGTTATATTTATGTTTTCTCTCTAAAGGCCGGTACTCTGTTCGGTTTTCGCGTTGAAACTCCATACAAAACCAAAAAATGCGAAAAATTTGCGAAATTTTTTCCATTTGTGATACTTTGTTTTTTCGTGTTGAAAAACTGACGTTTATAGCACGGCGCCATTTGCAATGTGAATTAAGAAATAATTTATTTATTAAAAACTATTTGTGCGGGTTTATAAATCAAACACGGACCATATTTTTGTTCCGAAACTATACAAAGGATCAAAGGAATAGCAGATCAATTGCCCAAGGAAAAATAAAATGTTATTTTGTAAAAACAAGCAACAACCACCAACTTAATCCAATATCGCTCCCTGTAAAATAGCGCTCCAAGCTACCTAAAAAAACGCCGCTTTCTATGTGCGAAATAATGGTTTCCATAAAAATTTTTCGCAAGAATGAACATAGTACCGGCCTTAACTAAAATGGGGTTGTATTTGAAAATGGCTCGTACTTGTATTTATTGGGCTGGTATAATTGTATCTCAAGGCATATTAAAGAGGTAAAGTCATGCAACCAGGTGACTAATATCGACATTCATCTTGTCAAAGGCTTTGTTTACGTTTAGTAGGTTTGTTTACATTCTTTGTGTACATAAATATTACAATACAACAACACTACACATACACAAAATGTCAACTTAAGTGACCTGCCATTTTAGTTTGACTTTCTAAATATCATGGGGTGTACACACGTTTGCTCGTGACTTTACCTTTAATTAATATGCCTTGATTGTATCTCGGATGACGACGTGAATTTGAATGATCTGTCAAAAGTGAGTCGGCTTCGTTCTCTGCCGCTGTAAACAGCATATGAAATTGTTTCTGACACTTGTTTAACGACTACGCTTTTTTCCATTCGGGAGTTGGCATCACTGATTAGCGGCGTAACAACATTGAGCAAGGCGTCAATTTTTTTTGACCGGCTTTTGCAAATTGAAAAAATGTATTTGTTTGTATTTGTTTTATTTACGTACATGTATTATGTAGGTGTTATGCATTTTGTATGTATGAGTACGCATAACCAACATTTGAAATTGTCACTTGTTTAACGATCATGATACATATGGCGCTGAAAGTGTTTTTGATTGTAATTATAGAAGACATTTAATTAAATATCAATTATTAAAACATTAGGAAATTTTAATGTGCCTTCGAAGGAGGTAGAAGTGTTTACGTGTGTTCGTTTTTGTTTTTTAAAATATTCAATTGCAAGTTGTAAACATTGAAACATGGATGGCTTTGGAAACGCACTTGTTGATTTTCCCAAGATTAACAATATTATTAGCCAACTTCAATACGATTTTGAGAATTACAAATATACATGTTATAGATGTGCTTCAAAATTCGTTAAGTTACAAAAGATCCTCTACAGTAAGTATTATAATAGCAAGTGTTTACCACAAGTTATCCAAATGCTACCTAAAGGTCAGTTGTCACTAAACCCATATAATTTTCGGGACACACCACCGACTTTGTTATTGGAGCTAAATATGTCAGTGGGTATCACAGTGGCAAAATATTTTTATTTCAGTTAAATATTTGCAATGTCTGAACGTACCTTTGGAATTGAAAATTTTATCCTTTTATTTTAATTCTTTTGTCGATAGCCATCAGTGCTCACTTTAGAAATACATTTACAGTCGATATCTCGAAAATTTAGGATTACCACTAAAAATTCATCGCCTGGTGTTTTTTTGTTGGTTGGAGTACTTGTGGTAATTAGTTTAGTTTTTTTGGAATAATTCATTTGTCTTTAATTGCAGCAAACAACATTCCATACAAGTTGGTTATGGCCGTTATGGATCGTCATGGAATTGTGGACGATGTAAATCTAATGGTACCACCATTTCAGTTGACATCGCTAATACATGACATATATTTTGCTTGCGAAAAAATGGGTCACTTTTCCAAGTCTATATCGTATACACTGGAAAATGCTACAGCTTTACTATCAAATTTCTTTTGGAATATTTTCGATCCGTAAGTGTTTATAGTTCAACTAAATTTTAGATGTCATTTTAACGTTTTTATTGATATTTACCAATGAATAGACATCGGCGCCATTCCATATCTCTGTTAGAAATAAAAATAACATTCCTTTTATTGTGTAAATTATACGCTTCCGAACAAATCGTAAACGAATTTTACATACTGTTGAGTAACCGAAAAACTAAATGTGTTTCGAAGCTGAACTTTGAATATATGCTGAATATTTTGACAAAAATATTTTCATACATAGGAGAAGGATCTGCATATGGATTCCAAAACATATCCCTAGTTTTAGATCAGTGTTACGCAAGGGTAAGTGTGCTTTACGGGCAATTTTAATATCAAAATCTCTATATATGGATATTTACATTCAACAGTGTCACAACTTATCAGGCCTGACGGATCATCAGTTTCATTGCTTATGGACAAGAACGCAAACACGTTTCCTAATTTATGCAAACCTTATAGCACTAATAAAAAGAATTGAAGACACTGAAAAACTTATTCATCTCAACTCATGTGCCTCATGCCATCTGGAAAAAATTACAGGGATTCGTTTTAAATGTCAATCTTGCAAAGATTTATCATTATGTTTGAAATGTTTCGCTCAAGGATACACAAACAATAGACATGACGCAGGCCATCGAATGTATGAAGTTTTCGTTGAGGTAAAAACGATAATGTAAATTCTAGTGGGTATTTAATTAACATTAAAATTAAATTTGTAGGATTTGCCACCAAAGAAATTTTCTTATTACTTGTCAAAATTATGTACAGGTATGTTCTGTGCTCCAAAACCGTCCAGCGAAGACACAACTGGTTTCGCAAATGAAACGGTTACACAAAATGACACAGAATTAGTAACAATTGCCACCAATAGGACATCAAATGCATCTACAGTAAGTTTAAAAACATTGCCGAAATCCCATCAGACTTCAAAAGAAGCAGTAATTAGGGATAAAACAATAAATGATACGAAACAAAAGAGTGATGTTGGTGGTATGTTTTTGTGGAGATATTAACCAACAAATATAAACTAATAGTTACTTTTTTAAATTTCAGAATCTTTAGCTTGTCTAACAACGACAGCCTCCACAGCATTAAATGTTTCTGGAAAGTTACAATCCCTAATTGATAGATTACTAAATCAAAATGAGTAAGTTTTGTTTGCCTTTTTTCATTACTTAGTCTAAATAAAATAATTACAGAAAACTGGAAAATCAATTGAAATGTATAGGATCATCGAGCACAGAACAAATATCAAATTTCCTAACAGCACATCAGGAATTCTTGAGGGAAATTATATCAGAAATGCGAAACATTTCGGTAAATTATTATCAAATATTAAACATTGTGTTCTACGCGTTATTAATTTTTTTTTATCAACTGCAGTCCACTAACTCTGAGATGGAAAAATCATTTTTACCCAGTAGTACTCCGAATCGCTGGGGTACGGTGACGTCTGGAATGGATGACCTTAGTGCTGTTGTAAATATGCAATCAAATGGTGGTGGTAATTTTCCGATTGACAGTAAACCTAAGGACTTTTTAACCCATTCAAGTAAATAGAAATATACAGCTAAGCGCATCTAATTGAGGATGGTCTGATAAGAACATAGCCTTATTCACTGATGCAAGGTCAATTTGGTCTCGAATAGAACCTTTCGTTTAGAAACAGCACTGTCCGCGATCTATTGTAGGCTAAGTTCACAACGGACCACCCTCTTAGTTGCATGTAGCTGTAAGTGAAAATAAAAACTATTTAACACAACACTCAATTTTTTTTAGTTAATGGCGCAGACATAAATCGCACATACCTCGATGCTAACAAATCGGACTATTCAATAAACGATTTGAGTATATGGTTCAATCAACGGCGGCTATCATCAATTGCTCCCATTTCGTTGCCAGTATCTCTACCACTCCCGTCCTTGAATGAACTATCATCCCATGAAGAGCTTAACTACTATGGTGTCAATACTCGTGATACCGAAATGAATAACTTCAAGTTATTATTGACTAAAGTGAAGGAAATAGTTGATGATTCCTACAGTGACAATACGGAGCTGTCCGAAGCAACACAAAATTTAGAAAATGCATTGGAATCGATCATTAATATAGAAGAAGATCGAAGGCTGAGTCTAAAATAATATTTTTTAATCCGTCCCATCACACTCTAAAAGTATTTGCAATGTTTATTTAAAAGCTTTAATTTTTAATACAAACCTATAATATATACACTTGTCAATAAAATGATATTGCATTTAAGTGGTATCTTATATACCTTGATATAGAGATATACACGTGAATCAAATAATATACATTCACGATTTAAGCACAGCCCCAAGAAATGGAAAATTTCACCCAAATCCTAAAAAATTCTCAATTTTTATATGAAAACCTACTTTCCTAGAGGGAAAGGGAGGTTAATTCGTGATCACCCCCAAAAAAACACATATGAAATATTTTTGTCATATGTATCTCCTAAACTAAGCCTCCTAGAGCGAAAAGGACGCTAATTCGTGATTACCTCCAAAAACTTGGAATATCCTAAAATTTTTATATGAAAAGCTTTTGACCATATCTCCTAAACGTCCTAGAGCGAAAAGGAGGTTAATTCGGGACCAGTGGTGGTATTCTGTACACAATTTTAACGACGTATCGCATCGTTAATGCTTAGAACTAGGTTCGTTTCTGCGAAAAACGAATATCTTCATCTATCTCCGTAAATAGGTCTCAAACCCAGGGATGTTAACTTATATATGCGAAATAATATTCCTGCCTATTTTTTCGTGCGAAAAATCCAGAGTTGTATAAATATGTGTCTGAAAATGCTCAAAACAAAGATTTCGCAATTTATTTCGCGCTAACATTTTTTATATGGAGTATAACAGTTTTTCGTGCGAAAACGTGATCTTAGTACCAGGCTTTATGGACCCATTTTCTAATACAAAAAGAGTTTTCTGCAGTACTTTTAAAATCCAAGGGTTCTAAGCCGTTCTAAGAATTTCGTCGGGCGGAACTGCCTTAAATTGTCTCAAATTAAAGGGAATTTTAATAGATTGAAAATATCGCCCAGTTTTCTATTCCGGCTATGAGCACAGAAAAAAATATTTCCAATTAAAAAGTTAATTGAAGTTGAAAATTTTTTCAATTAATAAATTAATTGATACAATTAACTTTTTAATCATGATAGAAACATTAAGTTAATTAAGTTAATGATTGAAAATTTTAAATTTTTTTATTAAAAAATTAATTGATACAATTAACTTTTTAATCAAATTAGGAAGACTAATTCACTTAAAAAGGGCTGATTTTTTTTTAAATTTTTAATTAAAAATGTACTTCAAATAATCATTTGTTAATCCAAATAAAAACTCTAAGCCAATTCAGAAAGTAATTAAAAATAGTTACCTTTTTTAAGTAATAAATTAATTGAGTTTTGCAATCAACATCAATTAAATTTTTAATTGAGTCAATTAAAAAATTAATTGAAATTTGCTGCAAAAAATCAATTAATTTTTTAATCAAGAATTATTTCTATGCCCAATTAAAACTGTGATTGATACTATCATTTTCGTGATTGAAGACATTTCAATTAAAAAATTAATTGGATCAATTAATTTGGTGATTGAATCAGAAAAAAATTTTTGTGTGTGTATTTTAATTAACAAACAATTTCCAATTTTGCAAGCTACGTATGTGCTATTCTTTCGTTCCAACGCTATTCGTGGCACTATTGCCAAGCGCAATACAGCCTAAACAAAAATTCTCAATGATTACTTGCAGAATGGTCCAACCATTAGTGCAAACCAAAAACAATGGAAGATGAAGATGGGAAAATGGCAGCAGGGGGTATCAAACCATTGACGGCGTTCGATGCAAACGTGTCGTTTATGATTTTTTGTTCCACAAATTAAACTAAGAATAAAAAGAAATTTATATCAGGGAAACACGTAGAACAATCGGTCAAAAGTTTCTCATTATAATTTACACAAAATTTAACATCATTTGTGAGTTTTTAACAAAAAATATTGCAAATTAAAAATGAACGAACGTGTATGTATCGAACACCGTAAATGCAACTTTTGGTATGACGTCGCCCATTTTCCAATCTTCCTTTTCTATTGTTTTTGGTGCAAACCAAAGACCATTAATAAAGAAGACGTGAATTGGGCTTTGATAGTGTTAGTAATAGAAAACGGAGATTAATATCATACTTGTTGGAAAAGCGCTCCGAACTTATAATACGTTCGCACTAGACACGAAATCCTCGAAAACGAGGATTTTGGGCGAAATCATCCAAGATCTCAGTAGATTTGCAATGGGCAAATATCAGCTGGCTAGTAGAGGATTTCAACAAAATCTCTTTCAAAATCCCCTATACTGCCTTGTACAACTGTGGTTTTAGTACTAAAAAAGCGCTTTTTGCAACCCTGCCCCAATTTTCCTTCTGGATGAATGGGTGTGTGCGTGTGCACATACGGGTTTGTGTTTGTATTGATATATTTACAAACAGCTGTTAAATCCTCAAATCAACGAAATCTCGTTATTTTGCCAGTCCGAACACTTGAGATTTGTAAAGAGATTTGAGTTCTAAATAGCGAGATTTCGTGCCTAGTGCGAACGTAGTATTACTGGTTTGATGCAGACATTTCATGCAAATTTCTGTGTCGGTTGCACTAAATTATTAATAAAATGTTTCACAAAGTGTTTTTGTTCGATTAAGAGTTAAAAAAATTGCTAAAACCCAATAAACACAGGATGAGCGTTTTTCAAATGCAACACCTCTTCAGTTTGAGGGTAAATATCATTTTCAATATAAATTCAACTTGACTTGAAAAAGCTCATCTTCAAATTGTCTGCGAATTACAACCAATTTGGCAAAATGTTGACGAAAACTTTGAAAATGTGTTGAAGATAATTGGAGAAAACTTTGACAAAACACTACCCTGAAATGCAACGAAAAAACCACATGGTTTTCAATACTACTTTGGACAACAAAGTTCGTGGAAGAAATAAAAAAATGTGGAAATTTTTTAATAATCAATTGAAATTGCTTACAATAATTGGTAAGTAAAACTAAAACACGAAATGAAAACTTTAAGGAAGTCGCTAAACTCAAACCTCTTTGCAGACAACTAAAATATTTGGATGCTGATTCTTGGACACATTAAGAGGCTGGCCGATGAAAAATGGTAGTGGCTTATCGAGAAGAGAAAGTTTCCATAAATCAAAGTGCAACCAAAAAAACTTGGTATTTATGCTTTTCCATATCAACAACTACTGGATGATAATTCGCAATTCACAAAATAAAAATTAAACCGATGATGCGATATAAATTAAACTATCGATGTGATATAGTTTTATATCGCATCATCGGTTTAATTTGTTATTTTGTGAATTGAAATTGCTGGAAATTTATTCCAATTATCTGGACATCAAGTTCCTGAAAATTGCCAGTATTTTAATAACAACAATTTTGTAACACCAACGTTCTTGAGGAAATCACGAAGTACGTGGTCAATTGGAAGAAATACAAAATGGTAAGTCAAAATAAAAAGTGAAATGAAAACATAATGGAAATCACAAAACTCGATTGTTTTGCAGAAAACTAAAATCATTGAATGGTATATTCTTGGAAGATGTTGGCCGATGAAAAACCGATGAAGGAAACAACAAAGAAAAGTTTTCAGAAAACTTACAAAGTGCAACCAATTAAAACAAAGTGCAACAATTCCTATATCAAGAACTTCTGGATGAAAATGTGCATCATTGCTTTAATTTGTTATTTTGTGAATTGAAATTGCTGTAAATTTATTCCAATTATCTGGTCATCAAGTTCCTGAAAATTGCCAGTATTTTAATAACAACAATTTTGTAACACCAACGTTCTTGAGGAAATCACGAAGTACGTGGTCAATTGGAAGAAATACAAATTGGTAAGTCAAAATAAAAAGTGAAATGAAAACATAATGGAAATCACAAAACTCGATTGTTTTGCAGAAAACTAAAATCATTGGATGGTATATTCTTGGAAGATGTTGGCCGATGAAAAACCGATGAAGGGAACAACAAAGAAAAGTTTTCAGAAAACTTACAAAGTGCAATCAATTAAACCACAGTGCAACAATTCCTATATCAAGAACTTCTGGATGAAAATGTGCATTACATCAATTTACATCCCGTCATCAGTTTGATATTTTGTGATTTCCTCTTGCTGGAATCTATTCTAACACACAAGCCAGCAAGTTCCTCGATAGTAATTATTTCAAATTGCCAGCATATTAATGACACCAACATTATGGAGGAAATGGAATTATACATGTAAAAATGTTTAAGATATTTAAAGTTGTAGTCATAGTTTTATTTATTAATACGTTTAATAAGATAACTACATTTTGATTGGTATTATATTATTTTTATATATTATTAATGTTATTTTTAAGATTATTATATTTGTTAACGAAAAAAATAATAAAATTTACAAAATCCCTAGAAATTTAGTATTGACTTTCAGTTAGAACTAGGATTGACTTTCATACAAATTGTGGTTTGAAAGTATTCGCAACAATGGTAATTTTTTATTTTTCTCACATTGAAAACTGTTTGAGAAATTATTGAGTAGCGATGCATTTCAATTTGAGGATTACAATTGAGAAATTATTGCTATTGTGTTGAATTTTACTGTTGAGGGTAATGTCTGTTTTTTGTTGAGAACACGATTTTCTCAACAATTTCTCAACTTGAATATTACCCTAATCCTTTGAAAAAATGTTTGAAAAATTATTGAATTTTAGTATTTTTCAAACGTTTGTGTTTATTGGGAATAAGCGAATTAAGTTTTGTTACGAATGCAAAATGAAAAGAGAAACCGAAAAAAAGTTGCAACGTCTCATGGAACATGTATGATATTAATCTCTGTTTTTTCAAGAAAAAGAGGAAGAGCAAGCTTATCTCACGTCTTCTTTATTAATGGTCTTTGGTGCAAACTATTTTTTTCGTAACAATGCGATTATCGTAAAGAAATACAGAATCCCACTACTGATTATGTCTTTGCTATATCAAAGCCCGAAATATATTTGAAATGGCAATGTCATTTACATGTGTATTTCATATGTAACCCTGTTTAGAGAATACGAAACACCCAGTGTTGAAGTGCAATATGCAATAAAAGTTGGCAATGTTTTTCTCATATGTTCCCTTTTTGTCGTTGGCATCTCAAAAAACAGCTGATCAGAAAAAGGCCGGATAATTTTGTTTGGGGGAGTGAAACACAGAAAAATAAAATAAAACGATTGGACATTCTTCGTTGAGCCTTTGCTGTGTAGACATCGTTCCTTGCTTGTGAAGAGAAACCTTTTTGATTTTGTATTCAGTTCTAACTGTGTGCATTGATTTGAATACTGTTGGACAATTTCATTGTCTTGTTGGTGGTTGTTATTTTGTGTATCTGGTGTGAGTGGTTGTGCAAAATTAACCGCTGGCCTTAGTGGTGGCCATGGAAAGTGGTGTGGAGGAGAAGGCTGGGCCTTCTAAGTCCATGATTGTTTGTCATATTGATACTGACAAAAAATGTGACAATAAAAAGAAACTGACGAAACCTATAAAAGGCAGAAATGTTAGACCTGCGATTATTAATAATTGTGAAGTAGCTGAAACGGGGGTTGACGAGGCTATGAATGTTGATGTGATTGTTAATGATGGTGATGGTGGTATTGCGGCGAAAAATGCGAGACCGCGAGAAGAAATGGTGGTACATGAAAGCAAAAAAAGAAGAGTGAATGATTCGTTGGTGAGATATTCGAATAATCATAAAGGTGAGCCACACGTATTGGTAGACACCTCTGAGGTAGATAATGGTACTAACAAAAAAGTTAAAAATGGTCTCTATTTTGTACAGAAAATAAGAGACATTAAGTCTGACGAGTTTGACAAGATCAAGAAGATCGATGCAATTGGTGTTACGTTATATAAATTAACGTTTGAGGATGTTGAATCAGCCAATAAATTTTTAGACAATGAAGAGTTGAGGAAAAGAAAGTTGAGGGCCTTTGTCCCCAGAAACTTTGTTGAAACTTTCGGTGTCATTAGAAATGTGCCTTTATGCTATAGTGAACAAGAGATTTTAGAAAATGCAACTTCAAGTATCAATATTACTTCTGTTAAACGTTTTACCAGGCGCGATGAAAAAGAGGTGGGTGTTTTTCATCCAACTGAAACAGTCAAAATTGGCTTTGCGGGTGATGATCACCCTAGTTGGATAGTGTTTGAAAAGTCTGTTCTGGTTGTCAGCACATACTATCCTGCTATCAGACAGTGTTACAACTGTGGTCGCTTGGGCCATACTAAACTGGGTTGTCGGTCGAAGAAACGATGTATAAAATGTGGTGCTGATAGTGAAGTCTGCAATGGCCAATGTGGTGGTAAAAAATGCATTCTGTGTAAGGCTGAAGGCCATCTTGCTAGTGACAAGGAAATTTGTCCGAGCTGGATAAAAGAAATAGAAACCAACAAGATTATGACGCGTAAAAAGATGTCAAAACGTGAGGTACTTCAGAAATACAACAACCAAAATCGTTTTGATCTTTTAGCTGATGATGACAGTTTTCCGGAATTATCTAATGGAAGGAATAGAAAGAAGACTGCCCCAGTGAGGGAGGATATGAGAGACAGAGATGTTAATCAAATTTTAACCCCATACACTTATAGCTCTGTGGCTAAGAGGCAGAGAAAAGAATATGTTCATCGCACCGGTGTGCAAACTCATCCGAGGATGTTTCCGGAAACGCAGCCCTCATCGCCTGTTTATATGACAAGTGAGCTGAGAGTCAGTGAACTCGAGAAAGTCACCAGTGAGATGCTGGCTTTCATGATGGACTTTTTCAAGATGTCTGGTAACACTGTTGCTATAGATGCTGCTAATCATTTTAATTCGCGCCTGGTAAAATGTGGTTTGGTGCCTCAATCTTCTAATTCTAGTCTTTTATCTAATTCTTCATTTTATGGTAAAGATACTACAGTATAATGTGCAGTCGTTTACAAAAAACAAGAATTATCTAGAATTTTATGCGAATAACTACAACTTTGACATTTTAGTGCTGTCTGAAATTTTTTCTGAAAACAGAGATAATAGAAATAGAATGATTAATTTCAATCTTGTTCAGAAATTCAGACCTGATGGCTATGGGGGTGTAGCCATTGCTCTGAGGAAATATATAAAATTTTCCAGAATCGTATTTGAAACTGAATTTGACATAATAATTGTCAAAACCAGTAATCTTCATACAAATTTTACAATTGCGTCGGTTTACTTCCCTCCGTCTATGCCATTGTATATTCTGGCTGGTGAAGTAGGAAGACTATGCAATTTTTTAGATAGACATGAGAATGTTATTCTGATGGGAGACTTCAATGCTCGTAACACTGTTTGGGGAGATAATATCTCCAATAGAAAAGGGAAAGAACTGGAAACCATTTTTAGCTACTCTAGATTAAAATGCATCAATTCCAATAACATCACTTTCAGAAGGAATGACGAGTCTGATGGTTCGGTGCTCGATCTCACTTTCATTAATACATGTTTGGAGGGAACATGGACTGTGAGCGACTGTTATCTTGGTGGCAGCAGACACTTTCCCATTACGGTTGTCATAGATTCAAGGAAAAAATCAAAGATGAAATTTCTATCCAAAAATAAACTTCTGATGTCGCTTTCGAAGTTGGTGCTTGAGCCGGATTTGGATAGTATACAAAAGTCTATGAAAGATGAAGTTGAGTATGCCTCATATGTTGTTCCAGATGGACGTAGCCCAAAGTTTTGGTGGAGTGAGGAACTCAAGGTTGGGTTTCGCAGGCAGTGGGCGGCTGCTAAGAAAGCCAGGCTTTTTCCCTCGTATAACAATCTTGAAGATGCTAGAAAAGCGACTGAGCACTGGAAGAATATGGTGGCTGAGGCCAAGAAAAAGTGTTATCTTGCCAAACTAGATGAAATCAACAAGTCTCCCAACACTAAAAATGCCTGGAAGTTTATTAATAACATCCGTGGAAGAAATAATCCTACTAGATCTATTTGGAATGATGAAAATAATGCTGTATACTTGGAGCACCTTAAAAATCAAGTTACTGGTGAGAATGTGATTATTGATTTTCCTTTGGTTAATCACTTCATTGAACCATTTGATTTTGAAGAGTTTATTTTGTGTCTATCTGGAAAAAGGTCTCAGTCGGCTGGAGGACATGATGGAATAACGTATAATATGATTAAATCTCTCTCGGGCATTTCCAAACGCGCTTTGTTAACAGCTATGAACAATGCTTTTTTGACTAACACCATTCGAGATGATTGGAGAATTATAAAAATTGTGCCTATACCAAAACCGAAAAAGAATCATAATGACCCTAAAAACTTTCGGCCAATATCATTGATATCGGTGTTTCTAAAATGTATTAATTTAATGGTGAAAGAAAGAATCTCAGTACACTTTGACAGTGTGGATATTATACCCAGAAGATCATTTGCATACAAAAAGAATTCTTCCACAAGTACATGTATTAATGAACTCTTGCATAGAGTTGCCTTGCTTAAGGCCAACAACTTCAAGGTTGTTATTCTGTCTCTTGATATATGTGATGCTTATAATTGTGTCAAGATTGATATGCTACAGAGAAAACTCATCCTTTCAGGTTTGGATACTGCGTACTGTAACTGGATCATTAATTTTCTCTCTCACAGAATACTGAAGTTGAGTAATTCGGAGGTGTCTGTGTACAATGGGTTGCCACAAGGTAGTTGTCTGTCGCCACTGCTGTTTAACTTATACACTGCCAGTCTTCATACCCTTGAGGATGGCAATACAACTATTTTTCAATATGCAGATGACTTCATCATAATGTCGTATCACCGTGATTTTGCTGAGGCTAGATCGAACCTTATTGACAAGGTAAGAGAATTCATGGACACCTGTAGAAATCTTAATTTATCCTTTAATCCATCCAAATCGAACACAATGTATTTTGCTAAAAATGGTTTTAAAAATATTGATATGGTTATCGATGGTACTAGAGTTGAGCAGACGAAAAAACTGCGATTTCTAGGCAGAATTGTCACGAATTCCTTGTCGATAAAGGACCATTATGATTCTATTTCAAAGGAGACGCAGAATCGTGTAAACATGCTTAAGTGCCTCACTTCTATTCGAGGGGGTTTGCATCCCAATGTTGCGTTGAATGTGTATAAAAGCATTGTTAGATCAAAGATAGAATATGTGAGAACCACAGCGGCAGATGCCCCGAAGAGTATTAATAAAAGAGTGGAAAGATTACAGACTGACATGTTAAGGAGAAGTCTAGGTGTTGCCAGATCTTCCCCCACACATATTGTTTATGCATTGGCTCATGAACTCCCCCCAGAGTTTAGAGCAGTGTACCTGACAGCGAAAGAACTCATTAAGGTGCAATCCAGAGATAAGGTGCTGTATGATCTAGTGTCTGATAATCCAAAAGTCAACTCCAGCTACAGTTACGTATATTATGAATTTCCTCAAATTTTTGATAGTATTGAGCACATTTCTAACTCCTTGACATCTAGAAAAGTTACTGTCAGACTCAACCTATTGCCTAATGGGAAGAATAACTATCCCATAGATATATTAAAGTCCATCTACCTCAGCGAAATTGATGGCTATAAAAATTTTAATTTTACTATTTTTGCTACTGATGCTTCTGTTTCTACTAACTCTATTGGCTGTGGTATTGTCAATGTATCCACAAATCAACGATTTCTTTTCAGAATTGGTTTTGCTGCCTCATCCACTTTTGGGGAACTATGGGCATTAGTCAAGGCTCTGGAGATTGCCATTGAACATGAAGATGACAAGTGTGTACTGTTCACGGATAGCCTTGCTGCATGCAAGATTATTGCCAGTGAAAACACCAACAACTACATTGCCGCTACATTTCATCAAAAACTTCAAGATTCTAACATCAATAAATGCCATATTGTCTGGATTCCTGGTCATAGAGGACTGAACATAAATGAGTTAGCAGATGAAACAGCCAAACTTGCTGCAGAGTGTGGGGCACCCCTTAACCCTAAACTCACTCCTGAAGAAGGCCTAAACAAAATCCGAACAGCTCTATGGAATAATTGGAATTTAGAATTCAAGAAAATTTCTCTCTGCAAAAGCATCAAAGCCAGCAAATTATTTGAAGATGTTAGAATAAAGCCGTGGTTTTCGAAGTATATGTTCAACCCCCAAGAAACCAAAATCATCAATCGATTGCACACAGCCCGTACGTATGACAAACCTTTTCTTTTAAAAATTGGAGCTATCAGCTCAGATGTCTGCAACGAATGTTTGGATGCGGAATCAACACATCATACAATTTTTGATTGTACAAAATTCGATGCTCTAAGACTGAAATACAATTTAACTAATCGTTTTACTGATGTTTATGACATCCTGGCTACAAAGGACATAGATTTATATAAATCTCTCGTTAATTTTATTATTGAAACTAACGTTTCAATTTAATTACTTGATTGAATCAACAAGACTGATATGGAATTCATCTGTGATATTTTATGGCTTACGCCTAATCGATTTAAACTAACAACAAACCTAACCTGTGATATTTATAAGCCTGATACATTTATGCCGTCGTCACATTTACAATAATAATTGACTAATTGACTATCATTTATATTTTGAATAACTGATCCTAAACTTTTGTCATGGCGAAACATATGCACTATTTATACCACTCACACCTGATAATTAGAGTCTACTCATATCGGGTTCGATAGCTTCTAATCGGGGCTTTTTTGGCTCAACGAAAGTGTTCATTTGTTTATTTCCGGTGTAGTTTGGGTCTACATCGATCGGTGTATATAACCTGGCCTTTTAATGTCGAAGAGACATTGCCATTAATTAATCAAAACCCAAAAAAAAAAAAAAAAAAAAACGATTGGACGAAATATAGAATTAATATGGGAGATTGGTTCAAATTTTCAATATTTTTGTCATTGTGCGCTTGTTTAACTTCCAGTCAACATGTATGATATTAAACTCAGCTCAAGTGGTCCCTCGCCGAATTATTTGAAAATGGACAAGGTTTAATTGGCCCTTGCATGATTAGGTGGAATGATGTCCCACTTCATAACATACATTACTTTCAAATATTTCGGCCCGGTATCAATAAATTATTTAGCTGTAATTAACATTATTTACAATCATCGTTTATTTTCTAGGCCACAAATCAACTTAACCAATATGCGGAAGCCGTCCAAAAGTCAACTCATACCAATAATTGGGCAGTTTTGGTAGATGCATCACGTTTTTGGTTTAATTATCGTCATGTCGCCAATGTCCTGTCTATATATAGATCGGTAAAACGTTTGGGTATCCCCGACTCCCAGATTATACTTATGATTGCTGACGATATGGCTTGTAATCCACGCAATCCACGTCCTGGTCAAGTCTATAATAATGCCAATCAACATATTAATGTATATGGTGATGATGTTGAAGTAGATTATAGGGGTTATGAGGTCACTGTGGAAAATTTTGTACGTCTTTTAACGGGACGTACCCAAAATGGAACTGCCCGATCGAAGAAACTGCTTACGGATGCTGGCAGTAATGTTTTGATTTATTTGACTGGCCATGGTGGCGATGGCTTCTTAAAATTCCAAGACTCAGAAGAAATTACTAGTCAAGAATTGGCCGATGCTGTCGAGCAAATGTGGGAGAAGAAAAGGTGAGTTTGGATGAATGTTGAAAAAAATGGGAGATATAAAATGAGGGTCCAAATAAAATCAAAATTCACAACGAAATTGGACAATACAAAAATTGTGAAATTAACAAAAATCGTCTAAAATAGCAAACGTATAGAGAAACTTGAAAGACTTAAATGCTCTGATTTCTTTACATAGGTTCATATATACCATTTTATTTGTTACTTTTTCTAGATACAATGAACTATTCTTGATGGTGGATACTTGTCAAGCTGCATCTCTATATGAAAAGTTTACCTCACCAAATATTTTAGCAGTAGCCAGCAGTTTAGTAGGAGAGGATTCATTATCGGTAAGGAAGTTTCTAATAATAAACATTACCATCCATTTACATTTTCATTTTGTTTCTTTAGCATCATGTTGATTCGTCCATTGGTGTTTACATGATCGATCGCTATACTTATTATGCTTTGGAGTTTTTGGAAAAAGTCCAACCCAATACTGACAAAACAATGGGTGAATTTGTAAGTGAAATAGTCAATTGTCATTGAAATATGAAATATTAAATGCTCGTTTTTATGTTTCAGTTAAAAGTATGCCCCAAGCGTTTATGCATATCAACAGTGGGTGTACGCAAGGATTTATATAAACGAGATCCTCATAAAGTTCCTATAACCGATTTCTTTGGTTCCATACGGCCTACAGAGATAACTACAGGGCGAGTCAATATAACACTAGCTGAAGAAGAGTAAGTTAAGAGCAATGTGAAATTTATATTACTAATAGTATAGGAAATGCAAGCAAATTACTTCATATTTTCCTATCGAATAGGAGTCGAACGTATACAATATGTTTCCAGAAAAAGGGTGATAATATTTTTAAAATTTGCATATGGGAAATGCATCGATTGTACAGCTTAATTGCAAACAAAATCGAAAAGAACATAAACGAAAAAAGGGTCAAAATCGAAATGGCTGGTGGCATTTATTTCACAACACACTCTTAGAAAAAAATTTTTATAATTTTCCCCTGTTTTTAGCAGATATTTTTTCTGCTCTGTGTACTAAAAAATTTCTTTGGGTGCAGTATTTAATATTGATTTTTATACCATGGAACACTCTGTGGAAGAAATCGGTTCAGATTTCGTTATAGTAGTCATATATGGGTGAATTTGTAAGTGAAGATATAGCTTCCAAATATATCTTTTGACCGTGGTCAGAATTTCATATTGATTTGCTTTACATTTCGCACAAGTAGTATAACTAATAGTATCGTTAAGCATGCTAAATTTGATTGACATCGACTCAGATGTAAATATAGCTCCCATATATTTCGCTCGAGGCCAAAGACTACAATTGTCGGACGGTCCCAACGCCCACTTTCCCGCTTCTTCCGACCCTGAGGACCAGACCAGCTACAGAGCCGGACATATTATACACAGAAAAAATGTCAACATAATATTTCCAATTAAAATTTTCAAAAATATTCAATTACAAATTTAATTGCTTCAACTAATGTTTTAATTAAAACAAAAATCAATCCCAAAAATTTATAGTATCAATTTATTTTTTAATTGGATCAATTAATTTTTTAATTGACTTCGGTGATTGTACTATCATTTCTCTGATTGAATACATTTCAATTAAAAATTATTTGGATGAATTAATTTCGTGATTGAATCCACAAAAAAAAAAATTGTGTATAGGTCTAAATAAATACTAGTATAACCAACAAAAAATGTGTTTGTTGTCCAAATATGCTACAACTCCGGACTTTCTCACATTAATCCTTAAGTCAATTAGATGATAGATTATATTAAGATAGGCTCTACTGATGCATAATTCGAACATTGAAAATCAAGGAAATGGAAGTGATAATTCATACAAAGCCTGAAAGGGATATTTATCCTAATCGTAGATATAAATTCTGAGTATGGAATCTCAACAATCTTCTTAGAGCTCAATATCATCCGTCGACTCTTAAGAGTGGATAAATGAATCAGCTTCAATCTAGAAGTGTAATGAGAAAGAACAAAATCCAATGAAGATGCCTCAAAGCCAACAACAAGAATTGCTTCTGCACCGTAAAAAACTCCTTCTCCCAACGCTTTATGAATCATAGAACCCAGATGCCTTATTTGCCATCGAACTAATATGACTTTAGCCTTACTTGCTCAATATAATCATTTTAACACTCACTAACACTCATTTAACACTCACTGCACCGTAAAAAACTCCTTCTCCCAACGCTTTATGAATCCTAGAACCCAGATGCCTTATTTGCCATCGAACTAATATGACTTTAGCCTTACTTGCTCAATATAATCATTTTAACACTCACTAAAGTTTTACTTGTCTTAAATTTCTTTAAATTTATTTTTCATATATATTTGTTTCTTTTTTTTCAGGGACTTCATCGAAGCCTACCAGCAACAGGAAGAAGCTAAATCACAACATTCCACCTTTAACGTACAGTTCGAGCCACAATTTCCCAAAGATTTATTTAAGTAACAACCTTTAAGATACCACCAAACACATACCACTTGTATTAGCATTTAAACACAGCATCTGTTAACAACAACTACGTGGAGGTGAATGGACTGTGTACCATCCAAAATAATTAATTTGTTTGGATGAAATGCAACAAAGAGAGAACAAGTTTTTTGTAAACATATGTAGTTCTTGTGATTTTTGTTTTTTAATAAGAAATAAATTACGATTTTTTTAATAACAAAAGTACAATAATATAAATAAATAATTAAAATTAACAGCTTCCTACATTCGCAAAAACTGCAAAGTGCGGGTGTGTATCACAATTCAATCTACTTTTGCTTAACACGATGACAACGATGAAGATAATAATGGTTAGTGCTACTTTTTGTTGTTGTTGGAGACAATAAGACAAGAGCGACACACCCCTTTCTTTGTTTACGATTTTAGTTTATGTTAATTTAGTTTTTTTTTAATATTTGTTGTAGTTCCTTATTTTGCAAAATCATTGTACCTATTTTTTGTATGGCGATATTTATCTTCATTCATAATCATTGCGAGGGGGCTTTGTTGATGAAGATCCGTTTTTATGTCAAAAATTCTGGTCTTCTAGTTAAATATGATGTACTTCGTTCAATAATTTGTTATTCAATTTGTTATTCTTTTTTTCTCCCAAATGCCCAATAGTTTCTTATAGACTTAAATTTGTTTGCTGCAATCATATGTACGTTCACAGCATTCTGGGAAACTGCGATCGATATTGACGAAATCCCTCAATTTGCATCCTTTAGGTGGGGGAACAGGGTCACATCTATGAAGAATAAAAAATAATAAATTAATAAAAAATTTTATAGGTTATTAAGGCCACTATAATTTACGTTTTGAATTCTGCATATCCATTGTCCAAACATGTCACTCCAGCACAGGGATTATTGTGAGCTTTAGCCTTTTGACCGGGAGACAAAACAAGATCTGTAGTTATGGTGCATTTTCCGGGGTTAGCTGAAAAAGGGATGAAGTATTTAACAATTTACAAATTAATTGATTATTAAAAAAAAAATGAAACTTAAAAAAGGCGAACAAAAATTATATAAACTACACTCATAGAAAAAAGTTCGCTAAATCGAAAATCAGAGTCTGCTATTATATTTTTGTTCTTTAGGTTTTGAAATCAGCGTAATTGAAGCATATTTAAAAACAAAAAAATATTTTTGTATATTCCTCCACTATAATATCCTTCAAAGTTGCTAAATGCGATCTGTTGTGCCTTAATTTGAGAAATATTCAGATTTTTGAGGGAGTACGTAATATATTGTTGTTATTGTGTTACGATACCCCCTTGAATATATTTTTCGATTCAAACAAAAATCGAGTTTAAAAAAATTGCAGACAATGTTTGCTGTTTCAGCAAACTTTTATTGCAGGCCTTGCAGAATTTTAAGCTTGGTCTACTAACAAAATTCTTTGGGTGTAGCCAGAAACTTTTAGATACCCCTTCGCAGCCAATAATGTATTTTTGGTGGGTTTCGCTCAATTTGATTTAAATTTCGAGGTTACTTTATTAAAACAGTTCAATATAAAAAAATCATCCTTTTGATTTGTATTTAGAATTTATATTTTAATCACAAACTCACTTGGATTATGAAAACGCGCCTTAGCAATAGCAGCTTCGTTTAGAACCAGCAAGGAGCACAAAACACAAACAAACACGGCGAATTTCATTTTTTTTGTGTAAACTTTTACTTTCTTTCTGTTGTGAACACTGTGATGCTGTTGAAGCAACTGTTAATTGGAATACGAAAAATTTAATGTTTTATATATGAATCGTAATCGGAAGCAAAATCTTCATTAGTGTTAAGAATACTTTGAATCAACATTTTTGCTTCTTTTCATCGTTTTTTTACTTACATATCTTTTGTTGTGTTTTTTGGGATGCTGATCGTCTTTTTTTTTGTCGCAGCTACTTCATCGTCATACAAGTTCAAGTTCAGGGAATAATAAAAAGCCACAAAACAAAAATAAATACTGATGGGTTTACCATAAGTACGATTATATTTTGCCTTTAAAATATAATTTTTCTTTCGAAATCAAAATTGGAAAAGGCCTACATGGTGATAAGAAATTTCGGATGTATATTATTTTGAGGTTCAATTTCCTTTCGCTGTAAATGAGAGCAGTGGAATTTATGTTAGATCATTTGCCCTAATTTGTAATTTGCTGTGAAATGATTGAAATCAGTATTAATAGACATATTGATACAAAAATAATGCATTAAATTTTACAAGTCTTATGATGTAAGATTTAAATACGAAAGGGATAATAATTTTGAAAAAGTGAATGGTTATTTAGTAATTTTAGAAATCGTTGTTGTAACTGTGTGTTCTACAAAGACAATAAATAGAGCGCGGTATTGATTTCCCATTGTTTCTTCTCTATTGTCTGTTATGTTTGCACAGTATTGCACTCAATAAAAATTTAACTTGGAGCCAAAGATTTTGACTTTCCTTTAAAATAAAGACATTTTCAGGGCGTATATATGTAGCTTTAAATCTGGGATCAATAAAATAAAAATTGGGATACAAATTAGAGGTGTGCACTTGAGTAATATCTTACTCACGCACACTCACGCACGATATTGTTTGGTAGGACTCACGCTCATGCACGTCAATTTCCAAGATGCGTGTCCTAAATTTAATGAAAAACAATTTTGAACCAAAAATAATAAACTTTCTTTTAATTAAAATTTCATTAATTTAAAGAAATGTGTAAATTGCGTGTCCTAAAATTAAGGTTTCATTCATATTAGGTCAATATTTTTTTCATTGTGCGAAGCCACCCTCTCATAGTTGTAACCAGGGCTGTGGAGTCGAGCCAATTTTGCTCGACTCCGACTCCGGAGTCGACTCCGGGTAATATAACTAAATCTCATTTTAATACCACTAATTTGTAGTTCTATTGTGGGGGTGCCGTAAGTGGATCGATATAAAGTATCGTATTTATTTATGTGTGCAAAAAGGTCTTAATTTCACATTAGATGCCAATTGAACTCTATATTTCAAATTTCGGGCAATGTTTAATAAATAAAATAATGATATAAATACACTCATAGAAAAAAATCTGCAAATAACAGCAGTCGATGTCTGCTGTTATATTTTTTGTACTTCAGAGCCTAATGAACAACAAATTACAAAATTTTTAGGTTATAAATTTTTCCCCAAAGCGTATTTAAGAACCAAAAGTAATTTTTGGTATATTTTTGCACTGTAATATATTTACAAGCTCATAACTACGATCAGCAAACATTTTGTTTGCTATTATGCATCAATTCGATAAATATTCAGATTTTTAATCAATTACTATAGATTTTCATAAAATATTGTTTTAATTATGTTAGGATAGCTCCTAAGTTGATATTTTTATTTGTTTCAGCCAAAATAAAACATGATTTAGTGTAGACGAGCTTAAAAAATAGCAGGAAATGTTTGCTATTTCAGCAAACAGTGACTGCTGTCCCTTTTTTAGCAGATAATATGAGAAGATACAAACAGTATATGTATTTGTGGACCAAAATTATTGATACTATCTCAAATCCTTTAAATTTGTTGCGAGCTATATAAAGGTTTATATTCCCATATGCATGGATTTGAATCTGAATCGATTTAGACAAAATTATATATACTTCTACAAAATCTATGTACTTAAAATTTAAATCTAACGTTATGGGACGTAACACAATTTTAACAAAAAATAAAAATGCAAGGAAAGTCTAAAGTCGGGCGGGCCGATTATAATTCACTCTGCACATCTTTGTATTTAGCTCTACATTTTGATAAAATCTCAAATCAGACTTTTACAAAATCTCGGGCAATATTTGGGAAATATTTATAATTGTTTAGGCAATTTCGCAAAAATTCATTTATGATTCATACATTGAAAAATTTAAAAATTTGAGTCATTTCTACAAGTTTTCGACTTAGCAGTGAGTATCAGTGAGCATAAAATTTTGGAAAAAATTTTGTCTAGTAAATAAAATATTGCAAAATTTTATATAGAATATTGCAAAATTTTATATGACTAAATTTTCTGTTGAAATAAAATTTTGCCAAAATTTTCTATAGAAATCAAATTTTTAGCAAATATATAGATAAAATTTTGAATAAATTTTTTATAGAAATAAAATTTGGCAAAATTTTTTATAGAAAAAAAAAGTTTGAAAAAATTATCAATAGAAATACAATTAAAAAAATGTGTTGCAAACAAAATTTTCTATAGAAATAAACTTTTGCAAAATATTCCATAGAAACAAACTTTTGACTAAATTTTCTATAGAAATAAAATTTTGACTAAATTTTATATAGCAAAAAATATTTCTATAGTAATACAATTTTGAATACATGTTTTATAGCAGTGAGTATCAGTGAGCATCAGTAAGAAAAAAAAATTGAGAAAATTTGCTATAGAATTAAAATTTGACAATTTTTTCTTATGGACATAAAATTTTGAAAAAATTATCAATAAAAATACAATTTTAGAAAAATTTTTGGGTAGTAAATAAAATTCTGCAAAATATTCTACAGAAACAAAATTTTGACTAAATTTTCTATAGAAATAAAATTTTGACAAAATTTTCTATAGAAATAAAATTTTGACCAAATTTTCTAATAAAAAAATCTATTACTATAAAATTTTGGCAAAAATTTCTATAGAAATAAAATTTTGACTTAAATTTTTACACAAATAAAATTTTGACTAACTTTTCTATAGAAAAAAATATTTCTATAGTAATAAAATTTTGAATAAATTTTTTATAGAAATAAAATTTTGACAAAATTTGTTATAGAAATAAAATTTTGACAAAACTTTTTATAGAAAAAAGATTTTGACAAATTTTTTCTATAAAAAACAATTTTGAAAAAATTTTCTGTCAATATTCCACATATATAATAATTTTGATTGTTCGAAATATTTCAAATAAATTGATATGGGCATTAAAATGGATCGATCCAGCCCATCTGCTAGTCTAACATTCTAGGAAACATAAAAAGATAGCCGTAATTGGAAATTGATTTTCATTTATAATCTTGCTGTACATTGATCGAATTAATAACGCAATCGAAACTAATTTGCGTAAAAACTTGCTTAGTTACAAAAATGTGAAGTGTTTTAAAAATTTTGGTTTAGCCGGAGTCGGAGTCGAGCAAAATTTTTACGACTCCGACTCCGACTCCAGCAAAATCTACAGACTCCGACTCCGGCTCCATAGCCCTGGTTGTAACATACATATATACACATGAAATAATATCACAAAAATATTTCCAATTAAAAAATACTCAATTAAAAATTTAAACGATTCAACAAATTTTCTAATTGAAAAAAAAAACAATCACAAAAATTAATTGTATTAATTTTTAAATTGGATCAATTAATTTTTAATTGACTTTGGTGATTGATACTATCATTTCTGTGATTGAAGACATTTCAATTAAATACTAATTGGATCAATTGATTTCGTGATTGAAGACAAAAATAGAATCTGACACCACCCATATATTTTCTGGCTCATGGTGAAATTCCCAGTCGATCTACACTCATAGAAAAAAGTCTGCTAAAAACAGCAGTCGACGTCTGCTGTTATATTTTTGTACTTCAGGGCCTAATGAACAACAATTTATAAAATTTTTAGGTTATAAATTTTTCCGCAAAGCATATTTAAGAACCAAAAGTAGTTTTTGGTATATTTTTGTACTGTAATATACTTACAGGCTCCTAAATACGATCAGCAAACATTTTGTTTGCTGTTATGTCTCAATTCGATAAATATTCAGATTTTTGGTCAAATACTATAGATGTTCATAAAATATTGTTTTAATGATATTAGGATCGCTCCTAAGTTGACATTTTTATTTGTTTTAGCCAAAATAAAACAGGTTTTTGTGTAATCGAGCTTAAAAATAGCAGGAAATGTTTGCTATTTCAGTAAACAGTTACTGCTGTCCCTTTTTCAGCAGACTTTCTGCTGGTTTAGCAGACTTTTCTGCTGTCCCTACTAACAAATTTCTTTGGGTGTATGTACACTCATAGTCAAATAAGAAAAGCCAAAATTTGGGCTGGGCTTTACATTATTTTAAATTTTGTTTAGTGGATTATCCCGAGTTACAAACAGATATGTGTCCATACCAAATACAAATTAAAATATTTTAATACCTACACAGAAACAAATCAATTTATTGTTGTAAAGCTACAATGAAATTTTTTTACAATAAATACTATTTTTTGGAACAAAATTTTACAAAACTACTCAGGTCGTATATGTCCATCATATTCCTGAAAATACCTCCAAATGGAACATATTACAGAATTTTTAAAGGAAGCGTCATAAACAGGTTCACATTTTGAAATAAAAACAAAAAATATATCGGATGTCTCCACCGTATAAACAATATATTAAATTATTTTTTTATTTTTGTTGGAATTTGCGTAATCGTTCATTTCCTTCCCATTTTGAAATTCAAGTTCTACAGTGCATTCCACTAACTGGTACAATAACGGAGAGCTGTATTATTGACATTATTCACACTTATTGTGTAATTTACATGCGTCAACGTCATTACGCTGTCTGTCGTATGAATGCGAACATTTTGTAAATTAAGATGAGAAATTAAAACTGATTCTTTATTGGTATATCTCACTAGGCGCCACTCAGGCGAGACAAGAACAGGTTCAAGGCACCGCTCTTATTTTTTGGTTTTCTCCAGAAACTGTCTATTAAGAAAAAAAAACTATATTTTTATGAGAGGTTAAATAAAGTGGTGCAAAATCAGCAATGCATTTTGGGTTTGTCATAGGCCAGAAGTCATCTATTTGAGCATCCGCTACATTGATTACGCATTAATTCGTTAGATGTGAAGCTATTTTGGTATATCGGATTTCATTTGAAAAAATATTCTTACTTATTTTACTTTTTCTGTTTCTACCTTTATGTAAAGATATTTCAGACAATACACAATTTGCGGAAAATTCAGAAAAAATGATAGATAAACTTTTCAATTTTTTTTGGGAAATTTTCATTTTTATACCCGTGACCATAGGATGGGGGTAAACTAAGGTTGTCATTCCGTTTGTAACAAAATAATATTGGTCTCAGACCCCATAATGTATATACACAGAAAAAATATTGTCGTGAGGCCAACTATTTCTTGACCTTAAAATACAAATGCGAGTTTTGCTTAGAATAGAAAAGAAATTTCTCTGCACTGAAAAAACAGTGAACCCACCCACCAGGAAGAAAAATTTCGGTTAATTTTAGAAAATTTTAACTAACGCTGGCATCACGCCGATGTCATAAAAATAAGTAAATATGTTTCGATAAATTCAAGAAAATTTATTAGACATAATTAGGTTTTTTCACTTGTTAAAGGAAATTTTGTAGTTTGAAGGAAAAAATTGGAGTTCAAAATTACAAGAATGTCTTTAGTGACATACGAAGTTCATGATGAACGCATTTGTAGTAACATTTACAAATTTAAAGAAATATTGAACTATTTTGTGGAAGACACGAATTTAGTTAATCTTTATCCTTCATTTGTGTACATTTTTTTCCTCGGTTTTAGTTAATTTAACTAACGTACACAAAAAATTATTAGAGTAGAGGAAACTTTCTTCAAGCATAATAATTCCCTGAACTAAATTAAAGTTAATTTGGCTTTAGTGAAATAGAGAGTTCACTTTTTTTTGATATAAAGTTGTTTTCCTTGTCCAAAAGTCGATCAACTTTTCAATGAAATTGTTTTGTCCTTATAGTTAAGGGTTATAAAAATTGATGTCTTTATATGAAAGAAATTTTTTTAGACTAAGGTCAACTTAGCTTTAATAATTCTAAAAAAATTCTTCAAAATGAATGAAATCTTTAAGTTTGCTCACTTTTTGTATCGTGACTACAAAGGACATCGTTTTCAAAACTTTATTTTAAAGATGTTTCGTACTTGAAACATAGCATAATTTCTACTTAAAGTCGAGTCCGAATTTTAAAGGACTTTGATAGTACACCCAGAAAAAAGACAAATCTTACATATTTGTGGTAAACCTTTTACTTCAAAATTTGAACTGCTTACCTTCGTTTTTAAATACAGTTTTATTTATTTATATAGGCGGTTTTTTCTTAAATAAAAGACATATTTTATTAATATATTAAATATATTTATTAAGAATCAACAGCATCGACAGACCTTGAAATATTAGTTTATTATTCCACTATTTCCAATTTCCATGTAATGTTACCAACCGTAAAACGTAATGGTTTTCTTCTTCTTCTTCCTTTCACTTTTAATAAGATCCTGCGTAACGATTTTGTCCTCCTGTTACAATTCCAATATCTACAAATATAAAAAATCTTAAACCAATTTGTTCACAAAAGGTTAGCGTCACTG
Source organism: Haematobia irritans (assembly GCF_050003625.1). NCBI lineage: Eukaryota > Metazoa > Arthropoda > Insecta > Diptera > Muscidae > Haematobia > Haematobia irritans. Next base: position 35,896,004 of record NC_134399.1, on the reverse strand, counting down.
TATGAATGTTACACTCATAGAAAAAAGTCTGCTAAAAACAGCAGTCGATGTCTGCTGTTATATTTTTGTACTTCAGGGCCTAATGAACAACAATTTATAAAATTTTCCCCAAAGCATATTTAAGAACCAAAAGTAGTTTTGGTATATTTTTGCTCTGTAATATACTTACAAGCTCCTAAATACGACCAGCAAACATTTTGTTTGCTGTTATGCCTCAATTCGATAAATATTCAAATTTTTGGTCAAATACTATAGATATTCATAAAACATTGTGTTAATTATGTTAGGATAGCTCCTAAGTTGACATTTTTATTTGTTTTAGCCAAAATAAAACATGTTTTAGTGTAATCGAGCTTAAAAAATAGCAAGAAATGTTTGCTATTTCAGCAAACAGTGACTGCTGTCCCTTTTTCAGCAGACTTTCTGCTGGTTTAGTAGACTTTTCTGCTATCCCTACTAACAAATTTCTTTGGGTGTACCTGATAGTTGAAGATTCCAAAATGAAGACGAATGAAGGGGTTGTTATTATGTTGGCGTTTTCTTTCTTACACACCATCACGAACATTGATAGACTTATTGATTGCTATTTATGTCAAATAATTTTGAAAAAAAAAACGGAAAATGTTCTCACTAATTTAAAATATTTAAAATATTTTATTTGTTATTTATTATATTATTTTACTATATTATTTTTTAACAATTTCTCCGTATACCATAACAACGCGATTCCAACTAAAAAACAACCCACGCGCAAACATATCGATTACATCGATGACAGGTATCGATTACAGGTAGATAAAAGAAATATAGGACAATTTCCTATATTCTAACAAGTGTGTTTCCTTAAGTTTTGAAAGGATTGAATACTTCTTAGTTCGAATGAACTAAAATATTTTTCTTTGCTAAGTGTTATTCGTATGTATGATAAGCTTTCTATAATAAAGGAAGCCAGAATTATCATTTTATAAGAAATTTTACTAAATTTGAGGAAAGTTGGTTGTAGTTCGGTTTTTGGTTTTATTTTTAGGAATGCTTTGTTATCAGTGAATAAAATTTTCTTGTTCAGTAGTAGGTTAGGTTAGGTGGCAGCCCGATGTATCAGGCTCACTTAGACTATTCAGTCCATTGTGATACCACATTGGTGAACTTCTCTCTTATCACTGAGTGCTGCCCGATTCCATGTTAAGCTCAATGACAAGGAACCTCCTTTTTATAGCCGACTCCGAACGGCGTTCCACATTGGAGTGAAACCACTTAGAGAAGCTTTGAAACCATCAGAAATGTCACCAGCATTACTGAGGTGGGATAATCCCCCGCTGAAAAACTTTTTGGTGTTCGGTCGAAGCAGGAATCGAACCCACGACCTTGTGTATGCAAGGCGGGCATGCTAATCATTGCACCACGGTGGCTCCCTTGTTCAGTAGTAAATTCTTATACCCAGCGAAGAAAACAGTATTAGTAAAATTCCATGCCTTATTCTAGTTAATGAACTGTTCCTAACTCCTTTCAGTTTAGGATTTTTTTAAGTAAATTTAAAATTTTTTAAACATTTTTTTATTACAAAAATTTAACTTAATGGAAATAAAATGCCTTAAAAAAATTGATAAACATTTTTTCCTTTAGTTTCGAAGACACTTTTTTCTGGGTGTACAGAAGAGAAAAGTAGAAAGAAAAAAAAAACGAATAAATTAAAAGTTATGTCCAGGAACGCAAATTTTTGTCTTTTCACTAGTAGTTAACTTAAGTCACTAGTGAAAAGTCAAAATCCTTGGAACCGCGCAAGCTTTTTCCAGTGTATATTCTGGGTCGTGGTTAAATACTGAATGAGAACCGGTTGAAATTTGGTACGTGATGTTAGTATATGTCCTCTAACAACCGTTTGACTTCCGGAGCAAATTGAAGACAAAACATATTTTTTTCTGTGTATGAGAAGTGAACATAAAACATGGAAAAGGCTGGTTAGGTATACGGTTGGAATCAATCCCATAGCGGCTGCGATAAATTGTATCATGATGGTAGCTCGGAGAACTCGAATACGACGAATGCAGTGTAGCACATGTATGTGCAATCGCATTCAGCGTTATCGTTGAGAATTTCTAAAAAGTGGTAAAAAAATGGTAGCACACTGAAAAAACAGTGAACCCACCAGGAAGAAATCTTTTTATTAATTTTAGAAAATTTTGAATAGTTTTAGAAATTTTTAACTAAACAGTATTACAAGCGCTGGCATCACACCGATATCAAAAATAAGTAAATATTTTTCGACAAATTCAAGAAAATGTATTAGAATATAAATAATATTTTATCACTTTTTATAGAAAATTTTGTAGTTTGAAGGAAAAAAATTGGAGTTCAAAAGAATGTCTTTAGTGACATACGAAGTTTATGATGGACGCTTTTGTAGTAAAATTTACAAATTTTAAGAAATAATGAACTATTTTATGAGAAATACGAATTTAGTAAATCTCTATGCCTAATTTGTGTATAATTTTCCCCGTCTTTTAGTTAATTTAACTAACGTTCGCAAAAAAATATTGGAGCAAATGAGACTTTCTCCAAATATAATAATTTCATGAACTAAAATATAGTTAAATTGACTTTAGTGAAATAGTGAGTTCACTTTTTTTTTGAGTGCACCACTACTGTGGTACAGGGTATAATAAGTTTGTGCATTTGTATGTAACGCCAAGAAGGAACAGTCTGGGACCCATCGTTTATTATACCGATCGTCTTAGAATTAAATTCTGAGTCGATTTAGCGATGTCCGTCTGTTTGTTCATGTATTGTTGTGTGCAAAGTTCAGCTCGTAGTTTAGATTTTAAAAATCGGTTCAGATTAAGATATAGCTGCCATATATAACCGATCTGGTCGTAACTGGAGTTTTTATCAACCGATCTTCTTAAAATTCCATACATCCGAATATTTTGCGAGTCTCGGAAAACTTGCCAAATATCAGCCAAATCGGTTCAGATTTAGAAATAGCTCCCATATATATCTTTCATCCGATATATATGGGAGAAGCCATAGTTTTACCCTGATTTACGAGTACTTCAAATTTTTTATCATGAGTACAATTGGTAGTGTCGTTAGCTGTGAAAAATTTAGTTTAAATCGGTTCAGATTGAGATATAGCTCCATATATATCTTTCGCCCGATATGGTTTATGTATTGTAGTAGTAGTTCTTCAAAGATGATGCGTAACGTTACTGTTACGTTCGTTTATTTCTTTTATTGGCAACCCTATTTGATCCTTTCTTAAGAAAATTCCTTGTTTTTTATTTCTTTTTTATTAAATATTTATTACATTTTCATTTATTTTAAATGGTTTGTTTATTAATTTCTTTTATTTTGCTCATGAATGTTTGGATGTTTTTGTCTTTTTTATTGTTTGCATTTTATCATATTGATGATAAATAAATGGTTTTACAGTGGTTTATATAATAATGTTTTGTAATAATAATTGTTTTGTTTAATAGTTAATACAAGGTGTATATAGCGTTTTATATAATATATTTGTGTTTTTTCGTAATTTTTTATGTTATATATATATTTTTTTTTTAATTTTTTTTATTTATGTTTTATTTTCTAAAAAAATGTTCTCAAAGAAAAAATTATGTAAATATTTTTCCCTTTTTTCATTTATATTAGACTGATTAAACAAAAATTGTTTAATTATAATTAAAGTGGTTTTGTTTTCTTCTGCATATTTAATATAGGTTCGTAAAATATTTCGTTTTTGTTTTTCTTTTACTCTATTTTTCCATATTTTTTTTAAGTATAATGTTTGCCATTTAAAAACTCAATAACAATTAAATATAGTGTGGGGAGTTTTTTATTTTATGAAATAATATAAATAAAACTTACAGTAAATGTATTAATATTTTGTCTACGTAATTTTTCTTTTTTCGAATAAAAACTGTTTTCATATCTGTGTATACAATTTGATTTGGTTTTTTAATACATATTTTTTAACAAACAAATTTGTAAGATGTATTTATTATATATAAAATAAACTTAAAAAAACAACAACTGCAAATTTTTATTCTAGGTTTATGGGTTTCTTAAACTATATGTATAATTGGTTTTGTTGTTGGACATTTTGTTCTAAAGGTGTTCATTTTTTTTAAGTTTTGGTTTGGTTATCTATACAATGAAGGTTTATCTAATAGGGCTTGCGTTCAGGGTTAAAGTTTAAAATGTATATATCATTTTTAGTGTGGAAACAACGTTATTTTAAGTGTAAATAAATGCTTTTATTCAATGTGAAATTTTTGTGTTTATTTAATATTTTGTAACAATGCTATTTAGAAAGAGTAGGACAATCGCGCAAAAATATTATAACCATTTTTGCATGTTTGGAAAAAAAACATTACTCACAGAAAAAATTAAAGGGTTTTATAGGAAATATTAAATTAAATACCTCAAGCGAAAATTTAAATAAATTGTACTCCACTTTTAGAGATGTCCACAATTAAATTCAATTAAATTAAATGAAATCTTAATTTTAGTCAATATGAACACTTGAGATTTGGAAAGAGATTTTGGATTGTAACATTTGGTGTGCCGCAAGCAAATTTCGGATCTTCTAATCTCCTATTGTCTTTAGATTTAACGGGTGTTTTTTGTTTATAAAGTGAAAATGTAAATGTTGGGACATTTTTTTAGTTTGAGTATTAATATTATAATATTATAACGTTGAGCTGTTGGAAGATAGGTTAAGTTCGTTATAGTGGCAGCCCGATATTTCAGGCTCACTTAGGGAATAAATCACAGCTGAAAAACTTTTAGGTGTTCGGTCGAAACTGTAGCTGAACCCACGACCCTATGTATGCAAGGCGAGCATGGTAACCATTGCACACGTTGGCTCCCATACAATGTTAAGACCACTGGCATCATTGGCCACTACGAGCCAGTCGACATTTCCCTATTGAAAATCTGCAATATATGTGGATTTCGTCCAAAAACCCCTTTAAGAAGATTTCGTGCCCAGTGGGCGCTAGATGTCTCTGCTAATATATACAGTAAAAATATCACCAAAATATTTAAGTTAATTGAATCTGAAAACTTTTTCAATTAAAACATTAATTGATACAATTAACGTTTTAATCAAACTCAAAATATTAAGTCAGTAAAAAATATGGGTTTTTTTATAAATTTTTAATAGAAAATAATTGATAAATCGGTTTTTTTTAATCAGAATTAAAAAATACGAATTTGGTTAGGAAAATGAGTGAAAATTTTCGCGGTTTTTATTAAACAATTAATTTTCCATGTCGATTGCAAGACTCAATTAATGTTTAACTGATTTAATTAAAAAGTTAATTGAATTGAAGTTTAAATAAATAATTTATTGAATCAATTAAAAAACTGATTGAGTTTTCCAATCGATATCAATTAAGTTTTTGATTGAATCAATTAAAAAATTTTCAAGGGGCTTTTTAACTTTTCTTGTTTCAAATAGGTTTAAAACAGAGTAAGGATTAATAAATGTTACAAATTATTTAAATTTTGTCGAAAAAATGCTAAAAAAATTTCAAGAGGCTTTTTTAACTTTTCTTGTTTCAAATAGGTTTAAATCAGAGTAAGGATTAATAAATGTTACAAATTATTTAAATTTTGTCGAAAAAATGCTAAATCCATTATGAATTTTTGAAATTTGACGTTTTGATATTCAGACAAATCATAAAAAAAATGTAAAAAGTGTTTATTTTGCAAAATATCACCAGATTTTTTTTAATTTCCATCCAAAACATGAATTCGGATCACACCTTAAGAAGTGATGCATATTCAGTGTAACGGCTGTTAAATGGTGCACTCAGAGAAGGAATATGATCACCCCAAATATGTTTCAAGAGCAAAATGTTATTTTTGGACGGTGAACATGGAACATGCTTTTTGTAACCCTGTTATTTTCTCGAAAATTATGAATCTGATTTCGGCAACCATGTATATGTTTACCGAGAAAACAACATTTTTGGGACAAAAATGTCACTTTTTCACCATACAAAAATAACATTTTGCTGTTGAAACATGTTTGGGGTGATCATATTCCTTCTCTGCGTGTGGACATCCGTCCTATGACAAGCCCCTGTTAAATTCATCGCTTCTGCGATAATTTTGTTCCACTTCCGGATCCAAAAAGAACATTTTCACTACTTTTTGGCTACGCTTTTTTGCTGGGTAGGTCTGTTTTTTTGGTAATGGATCCAACATTTGTATGGACTGTCCGGAACAAATCTCGCTAGTGCTGCCAGTTTGAATTTATGGAAACTGATATTTCTTTGATTCACGTGAGTGAAATTTCACTCACACTCACGCACATTCACGAAGTCAAATATTTATTCACGCACGCTCACGCACGATAAGTGTCGTAGCCACTCACACTCACGCACATTCACGAAATGAAAAAACAGTAATCACGCACCCTCACGCACGAACTACTTTTACAGACTCACACTGACGCACGATTCACGACAATTCACATCACTCACGACAAATACACGAGACTCACGACATTTTCCAACCGGAAATGAGCAAGGGTTACAAAATTCATAAACAAAATATACCTCGGCAGCTAAATCAATTTCAGTTAGCATACTAGTAAGAATTAAATTTTGATTTTTTTTCGTGAGTGTGATTTTCAAGAAATTTTATTCACGCACATTCACGAACCGATTTTATTACGCCCACGCACGACATATTTGTTTTAGTCCCATTCACGCACATTCACGAGAGTTACTCCAGAATTTATTCACGACTCACGTGATTCACGCGTGAATCACGCGTGTCACGACAATTTCGTGTCACGCGCACATCTCTAATGTCCATGTTAAAATCGCCACTTAAACCCATTGAACGTAATCAGAAGTAAAACTACTACACTTTACTCGATGTGTGGCTACATTCTGTAACAAAACTAGTTCCTTGTACCACCGGGTAACAAAGATCGAGCCGACATGTTGATGTATTGGTGCTAAACAGTATTGGTATTTGAAAATAAATTCGTGGTTCTCATATCGTTAAGATTTTAATCATGGCGATCCAAAGTCACTTCTACCTTTTATTTTTATTAATTGCAAAAGATCTTTTGTCATCGTTGTCTTCAAATGGCTAATGTTGCTCACGAGCAGAATCTCATATTTCCAGTAGGGAGTGGGGGAGAGATTTGAGACTTCGGAAGAGTTTTATTTGAGCAACCTATATTCGATTTCAGTAGTGAACATAATTTTTCCGCAGTGGAAAAAAATTCGGGCATGAAAGGGCTACTTCCTTTGACTGAAATTCGCATATCTTCAAATAAACAAGCCTACGTTAATTTTTCGAGCTCAATATCAGCTTATTTTTACGGTTAAAGGGTGATACGGTCAAAATTTGGTCAATATAAACTTGATGTATTTCTTTCAATTTTGCATTTAAAAAACCTGAACACCCCTCATTTTGAAGGTGTATTTTGATTTTGGAATTCACTCTTCAGTTGTCAAAATGCCGTCCAAGCAAGAAGATCAGCAGTGTTTGGGGAACGTATGTCGACAGCCAGGAAGTCTGGATCGGGGGGAAATCGAAAACCGGAAGCCGCTGAGCCGACAAAGAGAGTTGCCGGTAGTTTCAAGCGAAATCCTAACCTCTCTCTTCGAGATGCCGCAAATAACCTGGGTGTATCGTCTACAACCGTGCATCGAGCCAAAAAACGAGCCGGACTATCGACTTACAAGAAGGTAGTGACTCCAAATCGCGATGATAAACAAAATACGACGGCCAAAGCGCGATCCAGGAGGCTGTACACGACGATGCTGACGAAGTTTGACTGCGTGGTAATGGACGACGAAACCTACGTCAAAGCCGACTACAAGCAGCTTCCGGGACAGGAGTCTTATACGGCAAAAGGAAGGGGTAGCAGATATTTTCAAGCACATAAAACTGTCAAAGTTCGCAAAGAAATATCTGGTTTGGCAAGCCATCTGTACCTGTGGCTTGAAAAGCAGCATTTTCATAGCTTCCGGGACTGTCAACCAAGAAATTTACGTGAAAGAGTGTTTGAATAAACGTCCGCTGCCTTTCCTGAAGAAACACGGTTGTTCTGTACTGTTTTGTCAAGCGGAACCTAAAGAAGACCAAAAAAACTGCTAAGGACGAGTAGCAGTTCAAGGCAAACTGGCTTTCTGCGGCGAAGAAGGTGGACAAGGTGGATGTACAAAATCAGATGGCAGGTGTCAAGCGTGAGGCCCGGCAATTCGGATTTGGAAAAGCGAAAGCCTAATTGAATATTTTTCCTGAATTTTATACTAATTGAACTTGAAAAAGAAATTTAATTTGATTTTTTAAATAAACGATTTCACCGATTTACACGCGTTTTCCCTTGACCAAATTTTGACCGTATCACCCTTTACTTATTTTTTTGAATCAATGAAATAATGAATTAAGTATAATACGTTTTGCAATCAATGCCCTGGAACTTTTCTATGCCTAATTTTACAAGATTTGATAAAAGTATATTCCTATCGTACTTGCACTTCTATTTTTGTGTCTTGAAGAAAAAATTGAACACAGTACTCACCTTTAGAATAAATATTCATATTTTTACGATCTTAAGTAAATTTTCCCTAGACCTCAAATTTGGGTATTTTCAGGTAAATGAATATCCCTTTATTACGAATGAACATTAAAAATTACGGGTAATAATAATAAATCTACTTTTTCAAAATAGCATTGGTAAAATATATTATTTGTTGTTGTTATTTATTTATAGTAATCAACTGTCTTTAACTTAATATTCATAATTTCATTTTATAAATTTGTATTTTGTAAAAGCACCAATTGTACATAATAAAAAAATTAAAATTTTCTTTATAAAAAAAAAATAAAATTTTAACCAATGGTTATCGGAAAAGATTTTCTTTTTTGTTATATAATAAATATTATGACATCACTGTATTTCATATTTGTATGTATATATCGAATGCATGTTGCTGTTTATAAAGTCAAAGTTTATGTTTCATTTTAGTTATATAATGTATGATTTCTCTTTCATTGAAGTCAAGTGCAGTGTTTTTATTGAATTCACCTTTTATTCCAAAACACATATTCTTGTTTAGAGGTTCGATCTTTCTATTTTATGTTCTTCTATAAATAATGATGGAAAAATTTTGCTAACTAAAATTTATTGAATTAAATTCGATTTTCTTAACATCTACTATAATATTATGCAATTTTAATAATATAAATGTTTCAACTCAACTGTATGTATTCATGTTGCAGAATGTGTTTATTTTTTTTTATTTTCATTTACTTTACTTTTATTTTATTAATTTGTATTGTTGTGTATGAAATATTCTACATGTTTCTTGGTTTCTCTTGTTTTATGAATGTGAACACAATAGGTGTGTTTTTATTTCGCTACTCCGTTTTATTTACAGAAGTCATTTTGGAGTATGATTGAAGTGGTTAGGATTAGTAGAAACTTATAGCAATTGGTTTATAGTATAATTAGGATTATTTCCGAATTTGACGCACATTTTGGTGACTGGGGTTCTTTATTTTTGTACAAACTTATAATTGGACGAAATTATTGGTTTCTTAAGTATGTATAAATAGTTGGTTATAATTGATTTAATTTTGTGATGGAATTTAACATATTTACAATTTTACATTATTCGAAAGAAATGAATATAAATTCTATTTGAATCATACCATAAAGGTTAAATATTTTTAATGGAATCTCAATAAATAATTTAAATTTTCGTTTTAATCAGCTATAAAATATGGGATGACTATAAGGAAAAAAACTCACAAAAATACTCATTACAAATACACATTAAAATCCCAATATGAAAGTAGAAAATGAGTAATAAATAAAATCCTTAAATAGCTAAATTTTGTAAGTCGCGGAGTGCACCTACACGGACGAAAAATACTGTTTTTCATATGTTTGGGCGTAAAAATTATATGTTTGGAACTCAAATTTTTTACCACAATATTTTTAAGTGCAAGCATATAAACTAGCATAGCATGTTTGGGACATATATGTTAATATGTTAGAACATATTATATTTGGGACATAAAATGTTAGCAAATATAATATGTTTAGATGCAAACATATATTAATTTGTAAATAGCCTATAAACATATATTTGTTTAGAAAGAGAGACCTAGAGAGTATGCTGCAAGTAAAATAATGGAAGTAACCAATTGGCGCCTTAAAAATATGTCCACACAAAGAAAATTTCATTAAAGGTGAACCATAATATGTTTGAAGAATACAAACAATATTTTGTTTGGACCAATCCTGAAAATATATATGCTTCAAGCAAAATGTGTTTGGGGTATATGTTCGCTCCTGAGATTTTTTTTGAGGGTGTAGTATTTTATTTAATTTTAGTGAATAGGCCAATGAAGCCAAAAATTTACACTAAATTCGATTTTTCTAAAAAATAGTTCAGAATTTCCTAAACATTTTTACATTTTACTAACGATACCTATAAATTTTTCCATTCCAAATACGAAATTTTCTTTAGGAAGTGAGAAAAAATAATTATGTTTTGTTTGTTATTGTCGGTTTTTTCTTCAATCATTATTGCTGTTTTGATCTCAGCTTAAAACCATGTGTTGACTAAACTACAAAATATACATTTGACAAATATACTTTGTCTCTGCTTCCTCTGCTCTTGAAACGTGTTTGAGGTGATTATATTCCTTTGTAGATCGTAAATCCAAAGAAGCCAATAGCTCAACGGTTTTATGTTAAAATAATAATATACATTGTAAACTAAAAAAAATCCCTATCTTTACTTTTTCAGTTTGCAAACAAAAAACAGCTGTTAAATCCGCAATTTATCGAAATCTGGATATATTTTCAATAGACAAATTAATCACAATAAGCAATTGTCGTGAATTGAAGAAAGACACTTAACCAAAATTCAATCTGGCAATACCAGTTAGAACACCAGTGTATCGATGTTCTGGATAGCTCATAAGAATGTTGCATTTTAAAAACATAAAATAGCTCATAAGAATGTTGCATTTAGTACTAACAAACATATTATTTAATACCTTTTAGTACTGGATGCAACATTTGTATTATCTATTCAGAACACCGTTGCACTAGTACTCTATCCAGATCATCTTATCAGAGCAAATCTCGCCAGTGTTGCAAAGTTTTATTTAAGTATAATCTTCGATTTACAATAGCTATTTACTGTGACTAATATGTCCAATAAGATGAAATTAAAATGTCGTAACTAAACGTACTAGTACAAAATATTTGTTGCTATTTGAACGATTTATTCATTGGAAATTGTAGCAATTTAAAAAGCTGATGCCAGGATTGCGGAATTTGTAAATGTTCTCGATAAACGGATACTGTGTTTTCTTTTAGTTCAGCACTGCTTCCCAGCAAAAAAAGCGTCACCAAAAAAGTAATGAAAATTTTCTTTTTGAATCCGGAAGTGGTGCAAAATTGGCGCAGAAGCGATGAATTTAACATGGGCTTGTCATAGGACGGATGCCCACCATTTCAACAACCGTTGCACTGAATTTGCATCACTTCTTAAGGTGTGATGCGAATCCAGTGTTTTGGATTTGAATTAAGAAATTTTGTGATATTTTGACGAATAAATAATTTTTAAAATTTTTAATGATTTTTAATGCATTATAACGTTTGTCTGGAACATTTGACATCAAATATTTTCAAAAATACGCAATTTTTCTAGAAAGGATTTAGCATTTTTACGGCAAAATTTAGATAATTTGCAATATTTTATTAATTCTTAATCTGTTTTTAACCTATTTGAAACAATAAAATTTTAAATTTCCCATTAAAAATATGAAAAAAGCGAGTTATAAAAAAACTTACTCAAATGAACTTTCTGCAGTTAAAATAAAGAACATCTTTGGGAGGACATTTTTGGAAGTACTTTTAAAGTTATGCCTTTAGAAGAACTTCCAATTTTTTTGCTGGGTTGATTATCTAGTACTAAAAGAAAACCAGTCCATACAAGAAGTCCATAAAGATTAATTTTGAGACAAAATTTAGTACAATTAATATTTTCAACACAATTTTTTTTGATTTTATTTTTTTTTTTACATTTTCAAAATTGTTCATCGTTTTCTTCTGCAATTATAAAAAAAGTGAACCCAGCAGGTGTAGGTTATTTTAGAAATTCTTAACTAACTTGTATTACAAAAAGAAAGAAGGAAAAACTGGGAATTTGAAATTGCAAGAAATCCTTTAGAGCCATAAGAAATACAAGTTGAATGCATTTTTGTTACGAAAATCTGAATTATTTTGTGGGAAATTAGAATTTAGTACAATAAAATGCTTCATTATTTTAATTTTTTCTTTTTAATTTAAATTTATTAACGTAGTGAAAAAAATGATTGAAGTGAAGGAAACTTTCTCATAGTGGAGCAAATTGAAATAAAGTATTCATAATAAATAGCTATTGTGAATGGAGAAAATATAACTCTATCAAAATTCAACCTGGGGGCTAATCACGGCATTCGATATCGAATTCATAATCGTATCGAAAAAAATTTCGATACAATTATAAGTTTGGATCACGGCATTCTATCGAAATTTGATGCAATTTCTCTAGCATTGCCAACAGCAAAAAACGAAGCAAAACAAAATGAAATGACAAAATTAAGTTAGCGGCACAAAATAGAATGTAGAAAAACACATGTTTTTTAAGATTTCAAAGTAAAAAGTAAATTGTATTGCATTATATCTTATGGACCCATATCTTTTTTACATTCCTCCCAATTTCTTCCTAATTGGAGGATGAGATGAATATAAAATAATTCGGCGACAAATAAGGAATAAAAGTGCACATTGTTATTGGTGTAAGTACATGGGTTTGAAATGGTGTGCACTGTTAGAAAGACACCTTTTTGCAGGCTCAATAGACGATTTCGGCTGACGAAGGAGGCGTTCAAATGGAAAATAATTTTTGGTGGCATGTCAACGTCAATTCTACCGTTATGTTGTCACGGAATGGTACGGTAATTGGTTAATCACAATCTCTTGGATATCGATCTAGCATGTGCACTTTATATATGGTTCTTTGCCAAGCTATGACCAATTTTTGTTTAACTTTTATTGGAGTTGCATTAGTCCTACATATTCAAAATATGTTCATTATATGTAAATTTACTACAAATTAGCAACAATTCGAACTAAAACTAATATATTTACTATTCCCATATGGCGAAAACAATGTAAAAAACAAGTGAAACATGTTTTACGATTGCAATTTACCAATCGAAAAAATTGTCGATCAAAAAACTCGATATCGACTCCCGTGATCTGAAAAATTTAGATTTCGATCAAAAGTTCTCGATATCGAATGCCGATAGTTCGCCAGCGCAATGATATTGTGGATAGTCCAGACTGTCCATAAGAATACCTCAATTTCACAAGACTACTTACTTCAAACCTACCAGCAAAAACTTTAAACAATAAATAACATAGAGCAAAAATTAGAATGTGAATGCTATAGAATTTGTACCAGATGTGGGCATTATAAAAATCATTTAGAAGTTACTAAATAGCGTATTAAAAAATCTTCTTCATATTAATATTTTTTTTTAATTTTAATATTTTTTGAACTTGTATATGATTCAAATAGTATTTATAATAATTATATTGAAACAAATAAATATTATTTTTCATTTTGGAGTAGTGAGTTATAATTCGATGATGTCATGTCGGTAGGAGTACTATAATGAATAGTCGAAACATTTGGTTTTTATAATACATATTTTATTTTTGGATTTTCATGCATTTTCCAGGTGCAAAAATATGGGTTACTCTCCTTAAATGTCCCTTGGGTCGATTCTCCATTTCTTAAAATATTGCTGTTTCGGTTGTTGAGAAATATTCTAAATGTATGTTTTTAAAAATAGTACTTAACTATTAAATGCAAGTGTGCTGTATTTTATTCGTTATGCATTACTTTTTTTTGCAGTACATATTTTTAATTGTTATAGTAAATATCCTCTCGTATATGGTAATCGTTTTTTTTTTTCGTTTTTGCCTTGCAAAACTTAAAATTACTATTTTATTTTAAGTTCTGTTGTTTTTAATTTTCTATCTTGTTTGTGTGAGTGTACATATATGTATCTATGTTATTGTGTAATATTTTTATTTCTTTATTTATTGTTATTATTTTTTTTGTTATTTTTCTTCTACGTATGTTACTTTGCTACATTTTCCGTACCATAAAACACTTTAAAGGCATTTTTTATATCAGACTCTTGCTTTATTTAATTCTGTTTTTTTTTTGTTTTTGTCATTGATGTATTGAATGAAAATTAAGAGCATTTTCGATATATTTGTGATATATGAATAATTTTTCGTTTATGAATCTGTGAGTCAATGCTTTGGAGGAAAATATTTAATATCTTTATTTCAAAACTGCATAACAAATTGATATAGGAATAATTTTTGAAAAAAAAAATTATACTTAATTATTCCTTGAAAATAACTTAAAATCATTGCAATTACTGAATGATATTTGTAATTGATATGGAAAATTGAGAATTATAATTACTTCCTCTGAAATATATGCTTTATAAATAATTCAGATAAATTTATGTGTGCAAACTACACTCAAAGAAAAATAATACTATGCTGTGAAAAGAAAAAAAGTGTATGGTCTTATAGGTATATATTCAACCTCTGAGACGAATTAAAGTATTCAAACATTAATGGAATGCCTTTTACAGAATATTGAAATTGTCAATAAATATTGAAATTTTCATAATAATAAAAATTACTTAATAGAAATAATTTGTTAGATACAAATATCTACTTTTACACTTTCATTGTAATTGATTTCATTGTAATTACTGAATAACATTTAATTACTGAATAACATTGTAATTACTGAATAACATTTATAATTGATAAAGGAAATCGAGAAATGTAGTTATTTCCTCTGAGATATATGCTATATAAATAAGTAAATTATAGTTATATGATACACTCAACGAAAATAATACTATGCTATGAAATGAATCTGAATATCCTTATGGGGCAGATTGAATACTGAATGGAATAAATAAAGGAGCATAGTAGAGAGAAAAGATTAAATACAATTTAAATAGAATATGACTTGAATTCTAATATCCTTATAGAGAGTTATTCATCTTTTGAGTAGAGTTAATTAAAATGGCGTAGGAAAGAAAAATAACAATTAAATAAATAGAATTTAAATTTTATTAAAATCTTTTACAGAAAATGGAAATTTCCAATAATTTTTTAAAATTTTATTATAAATAATAATTATATTTAATAGAAATTAATTTTTAGATACAAACATCTTCCTTAAATCTAACGTTTTCTCACTTGATTGATGGCAGTAAATTTGCAATGTTCATAGTTATAGATCATATAGTAGGACAATTATTCATAAAGATTTTTGTAAGATTTCACATAGAGGAGGAACATAAAACATTTTTAGGATTTGGATATAGATCTGAGTTGTGGGAAGTTTAAGTATCATAATTTAGATATTACTTTAATATACGGCAGTATAAGTTAGGCAGTAAAATCGTCACATACAAAAGATTATATTAAACTATTATTACCATTGGACTGAATTGAAGTTGCGTGTACTATGCCCTATATAGAAAACAGGCAAATAATATTAATTTTGGGACAATAAATAATTTTGCCAAAATATTATAAATATACCAAATAAACTGGAAATAAATTCTTACCTAATAATAAAATTATTGTGGCATACATTTGTATACCCTCCACGAATCGAATTATCAATCAGAGGGAATTTGTAAGACGATCTAGTAAAGTTCATCCGTTATAATCACTCTAATCATTCTGAAATTTAACGCAAATTTTGCTTTTAATTTTCCTATAGTCGGTGTAAGTTAGAAGATTTGTCAATATTGTCTTGAGTATTTGCAAATGCCCAAAAATATGCTTTAATTTTATAGCTTTTAAATACATAATGTTCTTACAACATTACAATTACAGGGCGTTATAGTATTCGATTTTAAATTCTCGCCTAGAACTAGGCTTTATAGTTGTGGAGTTTAACGACAGGGCGTTCATATAGACTAACAGGGTGTGTTGGAAAATTTAGTCTTTTAGTTTTACGTCACTCCTAAAATTATGCTTTACTTCGAAAATACGTGTTGAGATTAACGCCTAAAACTATGTTTTAGCTTTATAATGTTTAAAGACATGAAATTAATATCGACAGGGTGTCGATGCAGTATGACAGGGTGTCGATTCAGTTCGAGCTCTAAGAAAATTCTTAAATTCTTTGCTAGTTAGCTGTTATAAAATATTAAATTTTCTATATCATAATATTAGGTATTTTCTCGTACTTTCCCACTTAAGCGAACTCAATTAAGTAAAGATTAGCCAAAAGCTAAAATTAATTTTTTTCTTTTAATTTTTTTTCCTAAATTGAAAATAAATCTGGTAAACCTTCCCAGCAAAAACTCTCATTACCCGGTAATCTTGTAGGTAAGCATATTTAAAAATTAATAACCACTTATTAATTGGCATCGCTTCGGATTACATTTACATACGCATGTCCTAGGAGGAAAGTACTTCTCCCCAGGCATACTTTCGGCCATAAAATAAGTAGTGCATTTAAAGCATATAATCACCTAATATGTAATGACTTATTCGTAGATACACCAAAGCTTGCAAAATAGCCACTTATTGTCTCAGGCAACCAAATCTCGAAAATATTGATTTCTATCGCCGATTACAATGGATCAAAATATGGCGAGTGGTGCTGTAATAGGAGAACTACTTGAATAGAAATAGAATATTGTATAAATAAACAAAAAATCTAATAAATAATCTAAATAAGATTACAATCAAATTAATTTCACACTTTAAATAGAAATAAATGTAGGTTGTTTAAGGGAGTTGGATTCGTGAATTACGTTATAATATATCCAATAACCAATTCACATAAGGATCGAAATCTACCAAAAGTGGATTTTAAGTCTCTTTTTTATAAGGCAAATGGCATTTGAAATTTAGTTTAAGCGCATTTTGGAAGCGTAATGTCAATGAGATATAAGAAAGCATTTATTTAAAACATAATGTGATAATGTCATTAAACACAATTATTATGAAATATTTGTGATAAAAAATTCTTAACGGAAAAATTTTCAGAATTGCCTTTACATTACATATTCTTTTTGATTTTTTATGTAAGTGCTCGATTATGTGAATAATTTTATTAACTACAACTGCCTAAAAATTTGAGAATAACAATTCGAAAATTACCGAGAAGTATTTATTTTTGTCATTACAAGTTAGTCATTATAACTCGCCGCAATGTAATGCAACGTGTAATGACAGCTTTACTCCTGGTAATGTCAATTGTAATGAGATGTGGTTACCTAGTTTTTGCTGGGTTATTATAACTTGAAGGGGAATCATCTAAAGCAACACATGAAAAGCATGGGTTTCTTTAAAATAAATTATTAAAGAGACTTCTCTTCACAGAAAAAAAAACACACATTTTAGCGCGATAATAAAAACCTAATAAGTATTTATAACCGTGGGTTTCAACTGGGCAGTGTGAACAATTAAAATAGAATAAAAACTTAATACCGGCCTTTAGGGCTGGTATTAATTATATAAATATAAACGAAACCAAACTTATCTAGATTAAATGAACCAGTACACAGAAAAAAAAAAATCAGGAACATTTTTCCAATTAATTGAGTTAAAAAAAATATTTAATAAATAATTTAATTGATTCAACAATTTTCTTAATTGAAACAAAAATCAATCACAAAACTTAATAGTATCAATTAATTTTTTAATTGACTTTTCCGTGATTGAAGACATTTCTATGAAAAAATTAATTTGATTAAATTAAAAAAGTCTATTCAAAATTGGATCGTAAGGTAAAACACTCAACTGAGTATTTTACCACACAATGGACTGAATAGTCTAAGTGAGCCTGAAACTTAATCGGACTGCAACTTTAACCTTTTATCTATTGTGGGGAAGAAATTAGTTTTGTATAAACAAAATTTCCGGTTCGAAGGACCAAATGTTTATGTGGGGAGGGGGCGGTGTGGTAAAGGGGAAGTTGCAACATCCATTGTGTATTAAAATGTCGTGAACCACTTAATTAAAATATGTGGATTTTAAAAAGAAAAGAAGACAGTTTTTAGGTCCGTTGTTCGTTTCCCAAGCAAATATGAAAACAAATCAGCTGTTATATTTTACCACTGGTACAAAAGTAAAGTTCAAGTGAATACGATCTCAGGAACTTTATTTATTAAAAAAAATCAAGAGAAACGCTTCAGGTGGTTTCATGAAAAATTTTGGTAAATCAGTTTCCAGTTCAGTTTTCTTAATTAAAAAATACAATTCTTGCAGAAATGTTTGAGATAATTTCAATACAGGAACGAATCTGTCTAAGCCAAAATCACCTAGATCCAGAAATCAAGGAAGTCCTTCTATGCTCTCTGAAAATATATAATATTTTTGGCTCAGTTGCGTTAATAAAATAGATGCGAAGAAGAGGTCCCTTCTTCGTCTACAAAAAAAGTGAAGTACCATATTTACTGGTAAAGAAATGGGAAAAAAATTTCATTTGTTGATGTCTCAAATAACCGGTCAAGCCGGCTTCAAGAAACAGCGCACCTGTTTTGGAAAATAGTTTATTTTAACTGAGAAATACTAACAATCAAAAAACCCGTGTTTTGGATTATTCTAGAAGGCACCTTCTACAACACAATACAATATTTAAATGACGCAAATGTTTAATAGTTTTGTAATTTACACTAGAGGTCTGCACAATTCCATTTGTAAATGAAGAGTACACGTGTACTTGCTACATGAGTACATCTATTTTAGAGAGTCGCAAAACAATTGGTACACATTTTGATGAACACCAAAAGCCACGAGTAACTTCTTGTTGCTACTCTGATGTCTTCACTACCAACAAACACATATTCCTCTTTCTCTCTTACTGAAGTGTACTCAGAGTGATCACGTCGAGTATGTTGCGAGAACAAAACTTCATAGAGTACTCCATGTACCACGTGCAGTTCCAGAAATACAAGAAAACAGTTACTCTCCATAATATATGTTTTCGGATTGATATAAAGAACGGCAAACGTTAAGGTAAGTGTGTGACATACATAAATATATGAAATATATGACATACATACATATCTATGATTAATAATAATGGAAAGTTTTGCTTCGCACATAACTGAGAAATACTTGTGGTACCACGTGAAGTGAAGAGAATCCATGTTGTAATTTTTCTCAAGTACTTGCATTTTTATTGTATTCTCTTCACTTCACTACTTGCGCTCTGAGAGAAAGACAGTGTATGTACTATATTCGACAGCGAATTGCATACATTTAGTGAAAAGTTATTCGATGCAGACCTCTAATTTACACAATAACGATAATAAAAGATGCTAAGTACCAAGGCATTCATAATATTTAAAAATATTTCCTAAATTTTAAACAAAATTCGTTCTCCCAAAGTTAGTACTAAGGTTATTGGGCCTTGATTTGTCCGATGAGTATCCCCTAGCTTCACCAAATATATCATATAAATAAAAGAGGAAGTGGTACGAGGCGTAATTGTCCCAGATATTCTATTTTCACCTCAAAATTTTCCAAAATTACATTTCATCTAGCATGCTGAACTGTAGCTCCTATTTACTGGTGCTTCTTAGCATTCTTTAATCTCATCTTTATAGTTTGAAAGATTTTTTTTTAAAGATCTTTTTACATGTTATTGCTATAACTACAGCCCAATAAGTGTTTTCTTCTCTATGAAATTTTCAGACAGCTTCATTTATGATTTCAATAACGAAATAATTTACGGGCCGTATTATACACCTTGTGCTTACGTTTATTTCTCTCTGAAGTTTTTTTTTTCATAGAGAAATAAACATTAAATACATGATCTGTCAGTGTCAAATTACGAAGTGACAATTACGAAGATTACAAATAAAGGAGGAAAATAAGACCGCCTTTATTTTATTTCGTTTTCATTTCCCCAATTTCCAAACATTTATTCATATTTAAGTTCAAACATTTAGTCTTTGGAACTGGCCTTTTTTGGGGAGCGAAATGGATCCTCTATGTACATATAATAAAAATTTATTTCTCTGAAACGATTTTGTTTTGTTGTTCTTCAAAGAAATTCTTTACCAAAATAATTAAATTCATTGGAGACAAAATATGTTAATGCCAGATGTGCCTAACGTAGTGGATTACACTCTGGCGAAACCACTTTTCAACACAAAGTTTGAAACTTTAATTCCCAACAGTGAGGCGTGGTGTACACAGACCTCGGGGAATAAAAGATGTATAGATTTCTACACTGATGGTTCCAAATTGGATGGACAAGTGGGTTTCGGAGTATATTCTAAAGATCTGGAACTTCGAATAGCGAAAAGATTACCTGATCACTGTAGTGTTTTTCAGGCTGAAATATTAGCAATAAAAGAGGTGGCGAATTGGCTGAGAAGTAATGTTCCAAAAATTGTTGGCATTAATATATACTCAGACAGTCAACCTGCAATAAAATCCTTGGACTCTGTGTTCCTTTACTCGAAAACGGCCATCGACTGCCGCAAATCTTCAACGAGATGGGTGAGCAGTACAATATTCACCTAATGTGGATGCCTGGCCATAGGAACATACCGGGGAACTGCGAAGCGGATGAGTTGGCAATGCTAGGGACTACCTTACATATTCCAGGGGAACTAGAATCTGTTGGTATGTTTCTGGCAACCTGCAAGCTCTTACTGCGTGAGAAGACCGTCATGATGGCAAATGTTCGATGGGAGAATTGCAAGGGTTGTAACGACACCAAGCAAATATGGCCCCATTTAAACTTGAACCGCACACTAGATATGCTAATGTTCTCAAGACGTCAGATATCACTTCTGATATCTGCTATAACGGGTCGCTGCCTGATAGGCGAATTTGCAAAAACTATTGGTGCGAAGTATAATGACTATTGTATGAGCTGTCATAATGCGGAGGAAAAGGAATCAATTAAACACCTCTTGTGTGAGTGTCCTGCATTTTGTGTAAGGCGTAATCAAATTTTAGGAGCATATAGCTTTAGATTACTGGCGGACCTGGAAGACGTTAACTTAAGCAGTCTGTTAATGTTTTTGGAACAATCTGGTTGGTTCAACATAAGAAAATAATAGAGAAGGTTCAGTGGTTAAAACTATAAGTGCCCATATGTAATAGGTACTTTTAGTTAAATGTAGTATCACAATGGACTGAATAGTCTAAGTGAGCCTGAAACTAAATTTCGAAATTTGAAATCGCCTTTCTAATAAAAAAGAGAGATTTTAAACGTCAAAATGGGCGATTCCATTTGTGGTGTGCCACTATGACAAAAAGGAATTTACGAAATTACATCTTAAGGTGAGTACTATGTTCGGGTTTTTCACCAAAACACTAAACTAAAAGTACAAAAATATGTATGAAGACGATTATATTTTGATCAAGTCTTACCAATTAATGAAAGGAAAAGTTCCAAGGAATTGATTGCAAATAATTTTATATTTCTATATTAATTAATTAAAAAAAGTAACCGTGAAAACAAGCTGGTTTTCAGCTTGAAAACTGAACATAGTACTCAGCTTTACGGCAGAAAATTAAATTAAATTAAATTAAGTCTATCTAAAATCTATAGATTTTTTCTCCGGAACGAAATTGTAGACAATTAATTATAGACACCCTGTGTTTCTGCTTGAAAAATTACGAAAATTATTTTATTTTATATTTTTTAATTTGCCTTTTTAATAAAATAAAAACAAGATTTTAAATATCACACATGGCGTTTACATTTGTAGTGGGAAAGGAGAGTTTGAAAAAAGGGAATAATCATCCACTCATCAACATTTATCGAAAAAAACGGTAAGAACTTCCTTTAAGGTATGTACTATGTTCAGTTTCAAGCTGCTTGTTTTCACGGTTAGTTTTTTAATCGATTAATTTAGAAATATAAAATGTTTTGCAATCAATGCCTTGGATCTTTTCCATCCATAATTTAGGAAAACTTGATAAAAATATAATCGTTTTCATATGTATTTTTGTACATTTAATTAAGTGTTTTGGTAGAAAAATTCAACATAGTACTCACCTATAATAGGGGAGATAAAATTATTTAGAGACACCCTATGTTTCAAAGAGAAAAAATAAAAAAACTTCTTTTTCGAAATTTGAAGTCGTATTCCTAATAAAAAAAATCAAGATTTCAAATGCTATGAATAAGTTTTATGATAAAAATGAATTTATTTCTTAGAAAAGGATTCTTCTTTGCATTTTTAAAATTCGACTAAACGAATTTTGATATTTTTGAAAATCGACTTTTAACGGAAACGTCGCAAAGAATTTATTTTACGAGAAAGTAACAGTCTCAAGACACCCTGAAAAAATACGAAAAATACTTTTTCAGAATTTTAATTTGTTTTTCTAATAAAAAAAAGACAGATTTCGCTAGTAAAGAAGGGTGATTTCATATGTACACTACATATGACGTCTTTGACAAAAAGTAATTCATAGCGAAGAAAGGTATTTCTTTGTAATCTTCAAATTCGGCTAATCAACTTTTGCTAAACCAATCGACTTTTAATGATGGCCAAAATCGACTTTTAACGAAGAAGACGCAAAGAATTTCCTTTACGAGAGAATAATTTTTTGAAGACACCCTGTGTTTCTGTTTGGAAAACTACGAACCTTTTTATGCAGGACCTCCTGCCTTCGTAGAATGGCCTTCCCCCAGATGTTACACATGCAAATATTTCTATAGTAAATTTGTAGATTTTTTCAAATTTTTTTAGTCAAAAACTATAAATTTTCAAAAAATTTAAAGGTCGAAAAATCGACTTACAAATTTTGAAAAATTGGAAAACTTCAAGATTTTTTTAAATAAAAGTCGAAAACCCGTCTCTTCCAATAAGTCGAAAACTAGAGTTTTCTAAATTTTGAAAAGTCGAACGTCGACATTTTTACATTTTCAAAATCTCGAAAGGTCGATTTGTTTTTTCGATTCTAATATAGCAATTTTGAATAATTGTTGTTTCATGTATAACCCCAAAAGCGTAGGCTTAGTTTTTGTGTGTTTAGATTACAACTGCAAGTCAGTTATCTCTCTAGTATGTCTTTCAAATTCATGATCTTCGATTTAGTCGATCAGTGGAAAGTAAAGTTAAATTTTTATAAAATTCAATGTTAATAAAATTTTTAGTCACAACTTTTTTCCCACCTTAAGAAATAAAAAATATTTGTTTTTTGGTTTCACAAATAGGGCCAATTCGCAATTTTTTGGTTTTTGGGAAATGAAATAAAAATGATTTTTTTTGTTGAACACTTTTTTATTTAAATGGGGATTTTTATTGTTTTGTTTCTTTAGTTTTTCTTTAGGATTGTTTTTGTTTCCAGTTTGTTGGCATAATAAGCTTTTGTGTATTGGTGGTGGTTGTGGTGAAAATGAAATGAAATTATTTTGTTTTCTTCTTTAATTTATATAGTTACGTTTAGATAAATTGTAAATGATTAATTATAACAATTAATAAAAAAAACACAGAAAATTACACATACATAGATATGATCTCTTTCCATACTATAGCAAAAAAATAAAAAATAAGAGAAAAACAAAAACTAAAATAAAAAACAAATTATTTTAAGCTAAACACATACGTTTTGTTTTATGATAATAATAATAAAAAATTATTTGGGATTTTTTGTTTTATGTTTACTGATTTAAAAAATATTTCATAATCAATAGATAAGCAATAATTAATAATAATTATTTATAGATAATAGTTATAATAATAAAATCTTATATAAATATAAAACATTAAGCTACAAAAAAAGTCCATAATTTTTGTATAGTGTTTAGGTTAGGCCATTGACTTATAAATTAAAAAATAATAATAATTATAATATATAGTTTTTTTGTTGTTGTTGTATATATAAATGTGTTGCTCTTAGGTTTTTAAATTATACATTTAAGTTTAAAACATGGGTTTCTCTTATATAAAAAAAAGAAATTGAAAACAATTATTTTTTTTATATATACGTATTTATATGTTTATTGTTAATGTGTATATATTTAAAAGTCTTATATAACCTATAGAAAAAAAATACAAATTGCTTATAAATTTGTTATTTAGATAATAAACAATATATTTCATTTATTTATATGTATGTATATATAAAAGCAAAGCGAAACAAAAATATATATAATAATAAAAACTTACAAAACAAAATTGGCGAGGGAATAACAACAAAAGGTTTTCTTTATTATTTCTCTTAAGAGAGGGACATGCGGACGATCTTTTTTTTGGGGGGGACCAAGCTTTGGGGTATGTGGATTAATCTACAATGGTTTCTCTTATTTGTTGTTGTAAAAAATAATTATATTTATAAACAAAGTTTTCAGTCCTCAGGTAACAATGTTTCAAAAACAACAACAGTAACAGCAGTAGCCGTGGTATTAGGATTTGAAGTCGATGAAGACGTAGACGTAGAGCTGGAGGAGGGCCTTAGGGTTTTATTTAAGTTATTAGGGTTATATAAATTTATTTGGGAATTTAGGGAATTTCCTTCCGTTTTCTGGGAATTAATAATGTTGCCAGTGATAGCTAATGATATCCCTTGGGATTTCTCAGCAACATTTAAAGATAGAGGTCTACTCAAAGAATTCTTGAGTATGTTGCTGGCAACATTTAACCCAACTGGCTGATTGGGAGTTTTTAAAGATTTCAAAGAATTGGGAGATTTATTAAAATTAGATGATGATGAAGAAGTGGATGAAGATGATGATGTTGTTGTTATGGGTGTGACAACAGTTGATGCAAATGTAGATGCGGTTTGTGCCAACGTCATTAATTTACCATGAGTTGACACGGCAGTCCTTAACATTCCTCCACCAGTTATAGCTGGAGAGGTTGTTTGTAATGAAGATGCTAATGAGGTGCTACTGCTATTGCAAGTGGTTGTGGCAAAACATATGGCCGATGTGGCTACTCCAGCTGTTTGGCCACCTGACAAACTCAAAGATTTCTGATCCTCTGACTTGGGACCACCAGCACTAACATCCTCGGTTTGAGTTTGACTGGTTACCAAATGGGGTTTAGGGCAGGGTATCTTAAGGGTCTGAGGCTGATTGGAGGAGCCACTGTTGCTACTGTTGTTGGCTTGATGTACATTATTGCTGTTGGTATTGTGATTAGCTTTTTGTATTATAGAAGAAGCCGCCTGTTGATTATTATTATAAATGTTGTGGCATAAATTAATATTGTTGTTGTTGCTGTTGTTTTTCATATTAGAACCTAAAAGACTATTAAAATTATTTTGTTTTGTTGTTGTTGTATTAATATTTGTAATTGCAGTTGTTGTAGCAGTGTTGCAGGTTGCAGACGATAACGATAATGATGATGATGATGCCAATGTTGCCGTAGAATTGATGTTGCATAAGGCTGCTGCAGCAGCTACAACAGAGGCTGAGACCGTTGATGTTGTTGTTGTCGATGTTGTTGCACAACCCGGCAATGATGCCGATGATGATATCATCATATTGTTGTAATTATTATTATTATTGGAGGCAGTGTTGGGTAAAGGATTAGTAGTAGCTACATTGGCAAAATTTAGTTTTTTAAAAGGCAGTGTACACATTTTCCTTGTAGGAGCCACTTGGGGCACCACCAAAATATGTTTTCCAGCAACTTGGGCTAATTCTTGTTGTTGCCGCTGTTGTTGTTGTTGTTTTTGTTGTTGCTCACGTTGTGTTGTTATTTCACTTAGGGTTGCCAAAGTAACTGCAGTCTTTAAAACTTGATCTGGTGTACGAACATGAAGTGTGGTTGTTGTTGTTGTAGAAGCTGCTGATGAAGATGTAGACGACGTTGATGATGATGATGACGATGATGCTGTACTGCCCAAATATGATAATGCTGTATTTGTTGCTATTGTTGTGGATGATGAAGATGTTACCGCTGATGTTGCTAATGTATTCGTAAGTGATGCAGATGCTGTTAATGTTGAGGCAACATTTAATGTTGCTGGACGTTTAGACATCAATGCCGTTTGCAATATTGATGTATATGTTATGGGAGCCGACGATGTTGTCTCACTTCCATCCCTGGTCACCACATTATCTTTGGCTTCATCCTGGCGCTCTTGCGATTTATCATCTCCTTCTCCCGAGTCACAATATAAAAGTCTTTTATTTTCTTCATTGTAAAATGGATACGACTTGGGTATCATTCCAGCTCCTTGTAGTTCCCTAAAATCTTGACCTTTTGTGTTATCTCCAATTTGGCCGAGATTAGGCATTCGAGCTATTTGTTCTGCTGCTGCTGTTAAGGTAGCCAATGTATTGGCTGCTCCTGTTAATAAAGAAGTCTTTAGTATGGATGTTGGTTCCAACAACTGAGGCACTGGTTTTATATTTAAATCATTTCGTTCTTCCTCCTCTCCATCATCAGCCATTTCCGTAGCATTCTTAGTCCTTGATATGGCCTGTGTACGATCTTCTAAACTCTCGGTTTCCATAGTCTCTGCTACTGTTTCTCTAGCTACTTCGGGTACTTCGGCCATTTCATAATCATCATAATCCCTTTCGATTTTTATCTGTGGCATTTCCACAATGGGCAAACATTTAAATTGATAATCTCTATCCTCTCGTGGCGGTACATTGCCCTCAGAACGGTCTTCTTCTTGTTCGACTCGACTTAACGAATGCTGATGATGAGGCTGATCATTTGCTATAGTTCCGGTCCCGCTTGTTTTAGGTTGATAAGGCGGTTTTTGTTCGGCAATTGTCAATAGACCACGTTGAAGCATTTGCTACCTTATACTGGCCGAGTTCAAAACAAAGGGAACGTAGAACATCTTACTTTCCAATAATAGACTAGCAGCAGCTTGGATCTGAAAAAAGGCATATGGAAAGTAGGAACATTAACTAGAGCAATTAGAGAAGAATATCTACAGAAATACGCCATATTATAACAAGAAAATAAATATTAAAATTGTCCTCGGAAATTCCTATGCAAAAATGGGGGCAGAAAATATTTTGGGGCCAAAATTCTGAACTGTTTTCCTCTATGCAGAGGCCTGCGATAATGGTCTGAAGCATATACCGATTCGCTATTTAGCAAAGATTTACAGTTAGCTTTCAATAGAGAGCGAACAAAATCTATCACAGAAATCTGAAATATGTCCATAGGTCTGTAGCAGAGGGAACCGACTACCTTTTCACAACCAGACCATTCTGGCTACAACTCATTTTAGGCTCAAAGTTCCTCGATCTGTATACAAGTTGTAGTTCCACGTGGACTAAAGAAGTGAATCATTCACTCTGCAATCAGAAGTCATTTCATTCCCACGTGTAAGAGCCCAAAGATTGTAGGCGTGACATAGCACTTGGTGGAAAGATAAGGAAACGACTCAAAATGTCGTTTCCTTATCTTTCCTCCTTGGAAACAAAATCCTGAAGGCATTGGCTGGTAGCACTCGGTGGAAAGATAAGGAGACGATTCCAAAGACTTATGAACCGATTGGTCTTTCCCTTAGGTTCCTTAGCGTAACGTTTGATAATTTATTCCTCATTGGAATAAATTATAAACGACTCAAAAGGTCGTTTCCTTATCTTTGCGCCTTGGAAACAAAATCCTGAAGGCATTGGCTGGTAGCACTCGGTGGAAAGATAAGGAGACGATTCCAAAGACATAAGAACCGATTGGTCTTCCCCTTAGGTTCCTTAGCGTAACGTTTGATAATTTATTCCTCATTGGTAAAAACGCGGAAATATTTGCTATGAACTTTCTTGGCTTGACGTTTGACAAACTGAGGGGGGGGGGGGGGGTGGGGTGTTAAACCACCCAAACCATGCCACTTCCAGGAAGGTGCCCACTGAAATAGCCAAGACCATTCGGTTTGATTTCAGAAGGCACTCAATTAATCACGTGATGGTATGCTATGCACACGACAGCGGTTCAGTAAGTGATCTCTTCATATCAGTGCTGCATGGTACTGGGAGACCACCATCTTTCAGCGTTGAGGAGACACAGCTGCTTAGAGAAACCAGATCGGTGCTATCTTACCTACAGTCTGATATTTCCATGTATCTGAGCAGTTACTTCTCATTTGTCCGAACTGTGGATGTTCGCTTCGCATCACGAGGCATATCTTCGCGTATTCTGCGAATCCAACAGACCTCACAGCAACCTCACTCTTTACTCATAGCTTAGTAGAGGCAGCTCTTCGAACTGGATTTACAGGCTTAAAATGACAATTCAACTCAAGGCAATCGTTTTATCTTTTCCGAGACAAAAAACCGAGGTACTTAAAATTCTATTCTTTGGAATGTAAGTCCTTATGCAAAATCTATGTATGACTCGAATCAATGGTTGTTGAGGTGATATACTTATCTCTTAGTCATCGGAAGTGAACTTGATCGTAGATTCAACCCAGAAGAAAATATTCGGTTCCAAATCACATATTTCTTGATATAACGAAACCCAAAATCTGGGATCTGTACCTTCATAGAATAGAAGGTTTTTAAGGTAAGATGTCCACGCAACATTGCCTTCAATTAAAGCGAAACCCTTGAGAAATACACAACCCAAGTTATCTCTTGCCTTAACTCTTAGAATCAATAAAATTACGTGATCCGAACAGAGTGAGAGGTTCTAAACAAAAGTTTGAAATGTCTTTGGTGTCGGATACCTTGCCAGGTTCTTGATGGAACGAAACCGTGTTTCTTAGCCGATTACTTATCTCATAAGACGCGTTCCAAAAACCACCCGACCTTGCTGCCGGAAGCTTAAGTTCTCTCAGAGTTCCTGAATAATTCAAAGCATTCCTAGGACTTTTCACTCTCTCTCTCTCTCTCTCTCTCTATTTCCCACCACCCATGTGTATACTTCTAAATTCCTTTCCAAATTATCTGCTCTGAACTTACCTCGGGTATATGAGACAATAACTCATTAAGGCGGGCTTGTGGATTCTGTGGTGATGAATGTTGTAAAAATGTACGCAATACTTGTATATAACGTTCCTGTATACTTTCCAATTCCACTTCTGCTAAAGACATAGAACCATAAAAAGAAAAACAAATACATGAAATTTGGTTAGAATTTTGGCACGTTGGAAATACTCTCTCAAAATCTAAGCAACTTACCTTTGTTCAATAATATGTAGACCTTGAGACAAACATACTCTTCCATTTTTAATTTGATCCTTCTAAACATTATGGTTATCTGTGTCATCTTGTCCACCATATGACCCACATCGAGTTTTAACTGTTCCATAGCTATGGGCTGGCCCATTAATGTGGTCAGGCATGTTTGCAGCGTACTCAGATGGGCATTGACTTCGGCCACAAACTCAGGATCATCTTTGTGTACTAAGGCAGGATGTGTTGTTATGTGGGGAGGTGATGTCGACGATGCATGATTGTTGTTGTTGCTGCTGCTATTGTTGTTGGTGTTACTATTGTGATTATGTTGGGTGGGCGAAGAGGACGAGGATGAAGCTGAAGAATTCGAAGATGTTGAACTACTGGCAGAGGTGTTCGAATGTGTTGACGCTGAAGATGATGAATGGCGTTTGCCATGCAATGCCTGATAGGCTGCTGTGGTCAGGATCAGAATCTCGTGCCATTTGTCGGTCAAAAGTTTGGTATGTATCTCCACTGGTATCTCCAGATAGAAGGGCAGTTTCTTGGTCCACGAAACCAGTTTGTGGACTATGGAGTCACCAATGTTGCAGAGTTTTTCACTAATTTCGGATTTGTCCTCCAAGAACTCGGAGAAATGTGGCAGTGTGGCAATGTCTTCCATGGCGTCACAGTCTATTAGAGTTTGTATCATGGACAGAGAATGCTCATATGAGATCTGGCGATCTTTGGAGGAGCTAACAGCTGAGTCAAGTCGGTGCCGTAGATGAACAATCTCGCTAGGATTTGTTAGAGCAGTCTTTAGTATGGTTCCATTTACCAAATGCGAGGGTATTTTCATGGCAGTCTCTTGGGGCGTGGCTGGTCTTTGTGAAGCTGCTGAAGGCTGATGGGCCACGTGTTGGGGCGGCGCCACTGAGCCAGCATGAAGATGTGATGTCTGCTGCGTAGGCCCTCCTCCAGCTCCACCACCTCCACTGGCAATGGGACTATGCATGGGACCACCAGGACCTACCACCGATCCATGAAGGGGATGGTGGGGCGAGGAGACGAGATGTTGCGGAGGCGGTCCTTGCTGTTGCGATGGCGGACCCAACGAAGGTGACTGTTGAGCTGGATGGTGCGGTGAGTGCATGGCCTGTTGTTCCTTGCTCAAGAACATCGGTTTCATCTCACCGAGTAATTTGGTTTGTTGCTGGTGTGCCGCTGCCGCTACGGCAGCTGCAAACTGTTGATGTTGCAATTGCTGTTGTTGTTGCTGTGGCATAAAGAGATGGGTCTGATGATGATGTGGCGAGAGTTGTGGTTGATGATGGCCTTGGCCCTGGTGCATGGGTGAATGTTGTTGCGATTGTTGTTGCTGCTGTTGTTGTTGATTCTGTTTGTTTTTCTTGTGTTTTTTATATTTGACCTTGTACAGGTTATAGACGGCGCCACTATTGCGACCACCAGGCATGCGATCTTCGCGAACAGCTAAGGGATGAGTGGAAAGGAGAAGAGGGTTAATTTTGGGGACAATTTAAATTGCCAAGAATAGCTCCTTACCTTGCAATACCATGCCTTGCTCAATGCACTTCTTGAAGCGACAATACTGACAACGATTACGTTGAGCTTTGGTAATTTCACAGGTGCCATCGGCCACACAGGTATAAACTCTTCGGTTTTGTACAGTGCGTTTAAAGAAACCTTTGCACCTAAGGGAAGAAAAATAGGAATACAATTAAAATTATGGTAATGCCATAGTTTTAACAGATTTGTGGTAAATTTTCCTGGCTTAGTGTTTGGCTAAAAGTTGTAAACAACATGGCCTCCATGAGATTATTTGGAATACTGATTTTACATTCTACCAACTCAGCTCTATATTGTGGAGAATGTAAAAGAGTCTGAACATGGAAGGCTCTCCATGAGAAAGTTGTTTAGAAAGCCTTGCGAAAATACCCATTCATCTAAAAGAGGCATAAAATCGCTTAGGAAAAACTTCAATGAAAAATTCTACATTAAATTTTTCAGTTAATTAATTGATTTTTGTCAAACTTGAGAAAGTTTTCAACTTTGAAATACTCTCCTTGCAATTTATCCAGTTTTCCTGCTATAAAATACTTTTATATAAATTGTTGTATACTTTTAGGCTTGTTAGGGAAAAATGTTCCCAACAGGGATGATAAAATGCATGGTAGAAATGGTACTAAATCAATTTTGAAAAAAGTACTTTTGTGAAGGAATGGCCATATGCCAATATCAAAAAAAAAATCGACTTCGATTTCATGAATCATCCGATAGATCCTCAAGTGAAGGCCAAGTTAGCTGACGATTCTAACGGAGCCTGTAGAATCTGCGGATTTCGCTCGACACCAGAGCCCTGATTCTGAAGCGAAGTGGTCATATCTTAATTTAAAAACTTAAAGAATGTAAAACACGAACATAATATCTCATTGGGGTACTATAGTATTTTGTTTACTCAAAAAGTATCAAAATAAGTACGAAAGTACCAACTTTATAAACCCTGGCTCACAAATTTGTAATTGCACGTTTAGATTGATTGTCGGTTAAGCCACGTATAAGAACCACAACCTTATTAGATTTAGGGGGGAAATGTATCATAGTAGCCATCCAGCGAATTATAAGCCATGATTGACTTCTTCCCTTAACCCTAAGCCAGAAGCTTGTCTATCTTTGTGTACTCTTCTCGCATTTTTCCAACTTACCCTTCACATGTTATAATACCATAATGTAAGCCAGTTGCCTTATCCTCACATATCATGCACACCAAAGGCTGATCATCTTCATCCGTTGGCTCGTGGGGATTATCTAAACCTCGCCCCAGACCTGTGGTATTCGATGATCCTCCAGGGCCCCAAGATTGCTGAGCTGCACTCAGATTAAGGGCATGCAATTGTCCTGGTGGCAGTTGCGAATAATCACCAGCCCATAATCGCTCCATATTCAAGGCATGAGGAGGACGAAATGCATGTGGCGGTCGGGGACGATTGTCTTGGATGCGGGACTGACCCAAAGACAACAGCAATTGGGCTGCTTCTTCATTGTTTTGTGGCGAAGGTCCTGGCGTATGAGTGGGCGTTAGAGATCCTGCTGAGGGAGACGATGCTGTGTTCAATGATGACTGTGATGAGTGATGAGACTGCGATTGCAATGAGGATGGTGGCCCTCCCATGCCACCGCCCATCTGTTGATGACCTCCCATATGATGCTGCGTATGGTGATGTGAATGGTTGGGAGATTGACTCGCTGAGCCGGCAGATGAAGTTGGCGCCGCTGGCTCATATCCCCACACCATAGTGCGTACCCCGCAACTTTCTCCCATTATCACTGTCGGTGTTCCTCGGGGAGGAGTTTGTGAGGGCGTCTGCGGTGATAGTTGTGACGATGATGAGGTCGATGATGACGAATGATGCGGCGAAGGAGATTGGCCCGGTCCTCCAGGTCGTATACTCCCAATGGGTCCGCCTATCACCTCGGGTTTGACTCCATTAATTCGGGCATTAGATACCCACACCATACGCTGAGCAGCTGCTGCAGCTACAGCAGCAGCTCCAGGCTGCATTAATTGGGGTAAGCCAGCTGCAGCTGCTGCCGCTGCTGCAACTTCATTTTTCACCCGAAATAAAATGGCAGCATCACGATTTGGATGTCTCAGCGACTGTAGAGAAGCCGGATGCATAAGGGCTTGAGCCATATTTCCCAAAGCCTGAGGAGGCAACTGTGGTGGTGGTGGACCTTGTTGACCCGCCTGTTGTTGCTGGTTGGGTGACTGCTGGGGCATGAAATGCGGCGAATGATGTCTTTGGGGTCCATTGGCTGTGTTACCGAATCCCGACACGTGATTTTGCATTGAAGAAGGCTCCTTCTTGATACGCATATGCTGTGCGGCGGCAGAATTTTGCTGTTGCTGCTGCATTAAGTGTTGCTGTGGTGACTTCGATGCCGAATGTCTTGAGCTGGGTGACATTGAGGCACTGGGCGATAACTCCCTCGAGGTGGGATTATTTTGACGTGACATGGCTGCCGCTTGCTGCAGAAGTTGTATCTGCTGTTGCTGCGTTAGATGCTGCATCGATTGCGTTAACAGATGGTGATGTTGAGGAAACTGCAGATCATGGGGAGGACTGGTCTTTCGCAGCTGTGGCTGCGTCAACTGTTGATGCAGGTGATGTGTTGTGACTATGGGAGGAGGTGGCGGATTTTGTTGGTGTTGTTGCTGTGATTGCTGCTGTTGTTGTTGCTGTTGCTGATGATGATGATGAAGTAGGCTGCTGGTGGGCGTGGTATTGTGGGTTGTTGTAGGATTTGAATGCAGAGATGACGGCGATAATGTGGTTGTCGATGCACTGACTGCTGTGGAATATGGCGAATGTGGTGGTTGCGGCGGTAATTGGTTAGGTTCAGACTTAATACGGGATGGAGTCACCAAGACTGTGACATGCTGTTGAGACTGTGTGGGTGTCTTGCAACGCTGTTGTTGTTGCTGCTGCTGCTGTTGCTGTTGTTGCAACTGATGTTGATGGTAGGCCATCATACGTGTGGGTGAAGCCAAAATTCTCTCCTCTTTCACCGAACGTATGACACTCATGCTCCCCGTATTACCACCACTGCTACCATTATTCCCACTCGCAGGCATATGAACTCCATTTGCCGAGGGCATCAACAACGATGAGGTGGTAGTTGAAGGCTTATCATCCATAGAGTCAGGAGATGCTCGACTACTACCACCTCCATTGCTGGTACTGCTACTGGCATTGCCATTATTATGGGGCGGTGTAGGAGTGGCTCTATTACTAGAGGGTGTCCTTCGTTCGGCACTGTCTGCAGCTGCCATTTCAGATGTACTCATGGGCGGTGATGTTCGCACGGGCGCTGGCGGTGTCATCATATTGCTGGCCGTTGATGATGCTGACGACATGCCACACGATGATGAATGGATTTCAGTCTGTTCTTGTTGTTGCTGTTGCTGTTGCTGCTGCTGCAGCTGATGTAATTGCTGTAATTGTTCATTTTTAACAGCAACCGCAGCCGCCACAGCCTTAGCAGTGGCCACCACTACTTCGGCAGCAACTTGATGCTGAGGCAAGGCTGAGCTTGAACATGTGGCAGGTGATGTGGCAGTTGTTAGAGATGTGGTAGCAGTCAGTGTGACCAATGACATGGAATTGGCCACATTTGAACTATTACCGCCATGGCCTCCTACTCCTCCTCCGCCACCGCCAACGACACCGCCTCCACCACCTGAGTCACACATTTTGGGTGACATAGGTGCCAAAAGATCTGGTGATGAGGTTGAGGTATCGGCTACAGATTCACCATCACTGCTGCATCTTGAATCGATTTTTCGTCGTTTCAGTTTAAGATCCTGAAAAAGGCTCATTTTATCGAGCTCGCTGTAAGGGCCACGGCTCAGTGTCATAATTCCTGTAAGAGAGGAAGAGAGAAAGGGGAAATAAAGTTTATATAAGTATTTTCAAAGGAATCTAAAGTGATTGAAAGCAATGTTAATGGGATGGATAATATACTTGCTGTTGCTCTAAATGTAAATCTACACACATACACAAATAATCTTTTCCTTTCTAGAAACGAACATTTATTAAAATTGTTTGTAAGTAATTTCAATAACATTTCCAATGTAGATACAATAGGGGCAGAAAAGTCGAAATGTGTCTCACGAAATTCTAGAACAGTGAAACCTTTATGGAATGGACACTCCCGGTCGCCTAAATTTTGTCCACATGTTAGGTTAGGTGGCAGCCCGATGTATCAGGCTCACTTAGACTATTCAGTCCATTGTGATACCACATTCGTGAACTTCTCTCTTATCACTGAGTGCTGCCCGATTCCATGTTAAGCTTAATGACAAGGGACCTCCTTTTTATAGCCGAGTCCGAACGGCGTTCCACCTTGCAGTGAAACCACTGAGAGAGTCTTTGAAACCCTCAAAAATGTCACCAGCATTACTGAGGTGGGATAATCCACCGCTGAAAAACTTTTTGGTGTTCGGTCGAAGCAGGAATCGAACCCACGACCTTGTGTATGCAAGGCGGGCATGCTAACCATTGCACCACGGTGGCGGTCCACATGTTGGAGGTGTCCACTTATGAGAGGTTATTTTTAGCAAACGTTTCACGAAAGTTGTCCACTTTCCAGAGTGTTCAAGGTTTCACTGTAACAATAATTTAGTTATGTGGCGCCAGAACAACTGTTCTTCCCAAGGGATCATATCGATATTTACATGTAGCCATGGGAGTTTCTTTTTTGGATAGAAGAGTAAAATTACAATAAATTTTTATCTTCATCTTCGCTAACTACTTCTTCAAATTCTAGTGGTCATTAACTACAGTATGACACCATAATCATTATGACGCATTGCTACGATATCTTCATAAATGTTCTGTATACAGCTCTCACCCCGTTATGTTTTTAGTCATTACGGGTCTCCACAATCAAGCACCAGCTATCCAAATAAAAACATATGCCAGCCAGATACCATAGCATTATGCCAATCGAGTCATGTATCGTGCCTTTCTTTTGTCCATTTCTTCTTCTTAAATAATTTTCTACGATTTTGAATACAAAACAAAAAAAAATTGTCAGGTCTTTGAACTTTTCTTCTGTTGTGTTTTTTTTTCTCTAAAATTATCATCGTTTTTTATTTGAACGAATTATATAGAAGAAAAAAGCTGGTGCTTTCTTTCTTATATGGTTAGGTTTTTTTTTCTCGGTGAGTGCTCGAAAGAATTAAGCAAACGATCCATACAAAATAGAAAGAAGAAATTTAAATGACAACAAAACTAGGTTTCCTCTGACAAAGCGTGAAATAAAAACAAGAAAGCCCTACGTGTTTTTTTTTTGGTTGATGAGAAAAAAGCTAACAAGTCAAATTTTGGTTTTGGCCTTTGTGAAGTGAAAGTATGATGGATTACAATTAAAGCCATAATATTTCTTCCCCCCATCGATCTTCGGATGAGATTAGCAAAATTTACAATGCTCAAATAAAATGGGAACATGAAGGATGACGTGTTAAAGAATTTTGAAAGTTGTTGAGTAAAGCAATTTATTGACTAAAAATCCATAATTATTTAAATCGAAACAATGTCTATGGTGATCCAGATATCCAAAATATTGGATTTCAATTTTAGAATTGAGATATAATGTTTATGGAATTATATATCAGAAATATTTATGAGATATTTGGAGAAAAAAAATATTTATATTAATAGTTTTTATAATCGATTATATTTAGCATTAATATAAATTATAACAGTTATCCTTAATAAGATGTGCTTTTTGAATTATTTAATTTTTTTTTATTAATTAATATTATCTCTCCGCCCGGAGAGATAATAGAAGCTAATTTTAGATAAATTCAATGAAACAATATGTCAAAAAAATAAGCAAATATACAAATATATTTATATTAATAGTTTTTATAACCGATTATATTTAGCATTAATGTAAATTATAACAGTTATCCTTAATAAAATGTGCTTTTTGAATTATTTAATTTTTTTTAATTAGTTAATACTATCTCTCCGCCCGGAGAGATAATAGAGGCTAATTTTAGATAAATTCAATGAAACAATATTTCAAAAAAATAAGCAAATATTTTTCGATAAATTTAAGAAAATGTATACCAAAATAATTATTTTTTTCTCTTGTTGAGGAAAATTTCGGGTTTTTTTCAAGGAAAATATTGAAGTAGGAACTTATAAAAATGTCTTCAGCGCCATACAAAGTTCCAAATTCAATTTTTTTTTGAAAATTGTGTGCGAAATTCGAAGTTAATAAAATTTTATGCTTTATTTATGTATAACACTTTTCCTCTTTTTATTAAAATAAACAAATTATAAATAAAATGGTTTTTAATTTTTTTCTCTTGTTGAGGAAAATTTTGTTTTTTGAAGGAAAGCATTGAAGTAAGAATTTAAAAAAAATGTAGTTAACGTCATACGAAATTTAAGATTCACACATTTTAAATCAATTTTACAATTTTTTTGGAAAATTCTGAACGACTGTGCGAAATTCGAATTTAGAAAATTTTATGCTTCATTTGTGTATAACGCTTTCCCTCTTTTTTAGTTCCGGTAATTAAACAAAAAAAAAAAACAAACAAAATATTCTCATATTGGTGAATTTTTAAGTAAAATATAATAATTGATGGAAATCAACTAAAAGTTGATTTTCTGTTTTTTGAGCTTAAATTGCATTGATTGCAATATCAGGAAAAAAGCACATATTAAGAAATATATAACATTGAGATGAAACCACAATTCACTAAGTATAACAGTTATGGTGAAATGATATACCATGTTAAAATTTCTGTCATACGATTATAAAATTGCAAACTTCATATATTATGGCAAACTTCATATATATATATATATATATATATATATATATATATATATATATATATATATATATATATATATATATATATATATATATATATATATATATATATATATATATATATATATATATATATATATATATATATATATATATATATATATATATATATATATATATATATATATATATATATATATATATATATATATATATATATATATATATATATATATATATATATATATATATATATATATATATATATATATATATATATATATATATATATATATATATATATATATATATATATATATATATATATATATACAAGATCCTAGGTCAAACCACAATTTACTATTTATAACAATTATCCTAAAGTGTTATACGATTATCCTAAAGTGTTATAAGACTGTTATACAGTTTTAAAATTCAGATATTCTGGCTATAAAGTATAAAGGTCAACAAGAATACTGTTATACAATTTTATAATTCAGATATTATGTCTATAAAGTATAAAGGTCTACAAGAATATTAGTTTCTAATATTATGTATGGGGATAAGAAATTGGAAATCGATTTTTCTAATAATCAAGGCGATTTCGAACTTTTGTATCTTAAAATTCGAATAACCCACCCTTGAAATTTTTGAAAGTCGACTTAAACCGTCAAAATCGACTTTTGATGCAGGTCAAAATCTACTAAACTACGTTTCACGAAAAAGTCGAATAATCGACCTTTGATTAAAACGGGTTATGATAAAAATATTTCTATGTCAATTCTAGGAATATCTGCAGATGACCTCATTTATTTTAAGAGGAATGTATAAAATTATCCAGTTTAACCGACTTTTAAAAAATCGGAAAAGAATGAAAAGTCGAAAATTTGACTGTTCCAAATTTAAAAAAGGTGAAAGGTCAAATAGATGGTTTTTCCAAATTTTTAAAAGTCTAAAGGTTGAAAAGTCGACCGAATGGCCCATTGTACACAGAAAAAATAATTGTTGTTTTCAATCACTAATAATTGAATTGATTCAATTGAAATTAAATGTCATTTAAAAACTTAATTCATCCAATAATTTATTGTGATTTACTTTTGTTTTTCTTTAAAAATTAGTTTAAACAATTAAATTAAAAAAAAAAACAAATTGTTTATATTTTTTCAGTGTATGAAAAGTAGAAATGCTAATCATTGCCCCATTATGGCTCTCTGATTCTAGCATAACAATATTTGTGAAAAAAAGCTTGTCATTTTTTATTTTTGTTAAACAAATATACAGCTTTTATGCCATTATAACTGTTATACCTTTTGTTTTAACTGAAAAATTTGTTTAAGTTTAATTGGGAAAATGTTGGTAAGATTTTTTTAGTGTGATTCTAGTATAATAATATTTATTTAAAAATCCGGTAATTTTAGTTCTTGCTAAACAAAAATATAGCATTTATACAATAACTGTTATACTTGTAGTTTTCTATGTTGCACTAGTTTCTTTTATGCATTCACTAATTTTAATTAATAGGTAATTATTATAGTCGATAGAAAATATAACTTTATTGAATCAAAAAACAAATTTAGTTACAAATTAAAACAAAAAAACGAAATAAAACAAAACCAAAGATATTCACGAATCATTATAAAAAAAACACATAGACAAGTAAAAATATAAGAACAACTTTGCATAACTTTTGAAATATTTTTTATTACGAAAACAGTTATAACAAAAGCGACCCACTTTTATTAAGAATTTATTATCAAAATGAAGTTTATTCTTAGCATTCCTTAACATAACTTGTGTCGATCTTGAGAACTAAGACTAGTTCCTTTTTTCCTCTATCAAAGAATTTATTTATGTCTTGGATATATTGGTTTATTTTTTTGTTTTTCATACATTTGTGCTATATCTGAAATATATGTCTGGCAAAATATCCATAAAATGGCTGTGACTATGTCTAATAGTTTGATTTTTAGAGGTCAACAGGAAAACAATATAAAATGCAAATTTTAGTATCATTATTATTATTATTATTATATTGTGTCTCGAGACCATATAACATATAGCACACACACACGACGGCATTTATAGTTTAGCATTCTATTCTTTCCTATTTTGTTGTTGTAGTTTTCGTGAATTTTTTTGCAAAATTAAATACGTATTTACTTACGTACACTATTCTGAGTATTGAGTTATTTTAGCATCCAAAAAACAAAAAAAAACTTTATAAACTTGTTGCGGAAACGCTAAAGAAACTAGGAATACAGATATACTGATATATCACATCATATGGTTAATATTAACCAGCTAGTTTTTGTTATAAACTAAGAAACATGAATGCTATTTAAAACACGCGAAATTAAATAAATGATTGAAATATTTAATATTTAAATTTTTGGCAGAACCAGGTGACACTTATTTTGTGTTATTTTATATTATTTTTACGCTTGGAAAACTAAGATAAATTCAATATGGGACAATACTTTCTTTGAGCCCATATTGAATTTGGTTCACAACATTGTAATAATATTTGTAGGATTTATTGGTTGATTATCATGCGATCATTTTAAAAATATGTTGAATAGAAAATAATTAACAGGCGATGGTTTATAGCTCACATTAATATTTTTTGAAAATGAATATATAACAATTTAGTATAACAGTTATTCAACTGTCATAATAGTACAACAATGTAGACATGTTATGTGTAAATGCTTTTATGGCAATAACATAGATAAAATATATAAAGTCAAGAAGTTACATATAACTGTTATACGGATAAAATGGCTTCATTTATGTGTTATATTTTCATAGTTGTATTTCGATCGCCATTAAACATAGAAAGTGAGTTAATATTAACCGTGACATTTATCTTATAAACTAAGGAGCATGATTGCTTCATAAAGTCAAAAAATTATTAAAGTATTTAATATTTTATTTTTTGTTTTTAATTCTACGTTAGCTAAAACCGATAATATATTTATTCTAATTTTTTCCAAACGTAAAAATACGAGGTTATATATTCAAATACTGAAATAATTCTCTCTTATGCTTAGTACTATGTTCGTTTCTGCGAAAAACGAATGTCTTCATCTATCTCTGTAAATAGGGCGTCAAACCCAGGGACGTTAACTTATTTATGCGATATAATATACCTGCCTAGTTTTTCGTGCGAAAAATCCAGGGTTGTATAAATATGAGTTTGAAAATGCTCTAAACAAAGATTTCGCATTTATTCCGCGCTAACGTTTTTTATATGGAGTATAACAGTTTTTCGTGCGAAAACGTGATATTAGTACTAGGCTTTAGAGTCCATATTCTTTTTGGTTAAGATCATTGTAAAAATTTCCAACTTATTTTCAAAAGGGAAAATAATCAGATGATAATAAATTTATATGTCCTATAAAAGGATGGTAACAAACTCAATTTTTGCTAACTATAGTATTTCCTATATGTTCCTCCTAGGAATTTCAGGAAAATACATATATAAAATTTCCTATTTCGAAAATATATTGAAATACCAAATCAGTAACTGTTATAACTGTAATATTAGTACAACTACTATTTTATGTGTAGATGTTGTTCACAATTGTGTTTATGGCAACAACATAGATAATAGAAATAAATTCATAGAAT
The DNA here is from genome assembly GCF_050003625.1 of Haematobia irritans. Taxonomy (NCBI): domain Eukaryota; kingdom Metazoa; phylum Arthropoda; class Insecta; order Diptera; family Muscidae; genus Haematobia; species Haematobia irritans. The sequence goes on along the minus strand of NC_134399.1, from coordinate 35,854,836 downwards.
TTACCAATAACTGTTATACTGATATTAATTTCTTACTTATAACTGTTATACTAATTTTTTTATGGTGGTGCAATGGTTAGCATACCCGCCTTGCATACACAAGGCCGTGGGTTCGATTCCTGTTTCGACCGAACACAAAAAAGTTTTTCAGCGGTGGATTATCCCACCTCAGTAATGCTGGTGACATTTCTGAGGGTTTCAAAACTTCTCTAAGTGGTTTCACTGCAATGTGGAACGCCGTTCGGACTCGGCTATAAAAAGGAGGTCCCTTGTCATTGATCTTAACATGGAATCGGACAGCACTCAGTGATAAGAGAGAAGTTCACCAATGTGGTATCACAATGGACTGAATAGTCTAAGTGAGCCTGATAGATCGGGCTGCCACCTAACCTAACCATAATATATATAATAGCTGGGTTTCGATCGCCATAAAATTTTGAATTGGTATCGATTTTTTGTTGTGTCTTGTTCTGTATATAACACAAATCCTAATCATGATAGTATGCGCTAACGCTTTAATGTGGCCAGCAAAATATGTGTGACTGTAAAAAATTTGGAGGCTATTTTTTTCTGGTGGAAAATCAAGCTTCTAATTCTATTTAATATTGGTTAATTAAAATTTCTTTGTTAAAAAAAATGCTTGCATAATCCTTTATATTAGGTCAATAATTTTTTAGTGTAGTACTGAAGCTTTCCTCTTGAAATTAAGCATAGATTTTAGACTTTATTTTTATTTTATTTATTTATTTATTCGTTGAATCTCCCTAGCACATTAAGACATATGTCTTATAACTTTGCACTAGAATCATTTTTGTTAAATAGTTCTTAGGGAAAAGCTATAAGAGCGGAAAGCAAATATAGAAATAGTATAAAAAAATTGAAAACTATACAAATAAGTATTAAAATAACAATATTAAACATTTTGAGAACATACAATTTTGATACATAATAAATAATAAAACAAATTAAATGTAGATTTAAATAAATGGAAATATTAAATATTAAAATATTACTGCAATAATATTTAATTATTTTAATTGTTATTTAAATAAAAATTAACTAAATGACGTTTAAATTTTCCAGTGTTGTGGATGGTTTGGATATCATTAGGTACTTGGTTCCAGAGACGTATTGCTCGTATTATAAATTGTCTTTCTGATGTCATTGATCTATGGGGAATCTGACATATGTTTCTGCCTCTGTTAGATCTGCAGAATGTGAGATGATTATAAGTATGTGTAGGTTCCATTGTTACGATAATCTTATGTAGGAATGTAACAGTTCTAAATATCAAATATTTGTCAAATGGCATTTTGAGAACTTGACTATTGTTTGTTGAAACTCGGTCAAATCGTTTCAGGCCAATTTGATAAAGCCATGTAAAAAATTATAATCAAAATAATTCCAATTAAAAAGTTAGGTGAAAATGAAAACGTAGACAATTTTAATTAATTTGTATTGTATAAAAAAAAATAATAAAAAAATAATACAGTTAGGAAAATTATTGAATATTTTTACCAAATACATTTTTAATTTAACGAATTTAAAAAAACAAATTATAATAACACAATTAAAAATTAGGTCGACAATAATTGGTTTTTAGGTTTCATTGGTTTATTAAATTTAAATCCAAAGAAAAATTCAATTATATTTATAATTGGAAAATACATAAGAAACACGTGAATTCTTATAAAATTACAAGAAAATTCAAAAGGTGAAATAATTATTTATAATTATAAAAGTACAAAAAAATAATATAATTAATGAAGAAGAATAATTGAGTTTCGCAATTGCACCAATTCAAAAAAAAACCTATATATTTGAGGGTGAAAAAGAAATTAATTAATTTTTTAATCAAGTGATTGAGAGAAATACAATGTCTACGATGCCATAATGGACAAATGAGTCTGGTGTCTGATACTGTAACCACATAACCGAATAATAATGAATAAAATTAATTTGAAGAAAATTATTAAATGCAATAACGGCTTGAAATCAGCCAACGAACAAAGTATAGCCAAGAAAACAATGAAAATATTCTGTTTGGATCCGGAAGTGGTGGTAATCGGTTTAGAAGAAACGCATTTTACATGGAAATCCCAGCAAAAAAATTGGAAGTTGTTCCACAAACATTTCTTTTAAAGCCCATCCCAGAATCCCCCATCGAGTTTTTTCAACTTCCGATGCAGTCCTTTTGGACAAGTCCACAAACATTTCTTCTAAAGCGCATCGTGGGATCCCCCTATAATTTTTTTCCACTTCCGATGCAGTCCTTTTGGACAAGTGCACAAACATTTCTTCTAAAGCGCGTCTTGGGATCCCCCAATGATTTTTTCTACTTCCGATGCAGTCCTTGTGGACAAGTAATAGAAAGAACGCAATCAGGCTATTTTAAGTGCAAATTTTGTACAATTAAATTTTACAAAAAAAAAAAAAAAATAGAAAACTAATAAAAAAAAAACTAAAAAAAAATAGAAATTAATAATAATTAAAAAAAAGTAAAAAAATAAAAAGAATTTCATCAACGCTGGGATTTGAACCTGTGCCGTTAGACTTTTTCGCTTCCATGGAAGTTGTTTTGAGAAGGTTTTGCAAATTACGAGAATTTTTAATTTTTTTTGTTGATTTTTAATGGAAAAAATATATTTACACGAAAATATATGCCGAAAATAAAATACTAATAAAGAACATCATGAGAAGCAATTAAAATGTTATTCCTTGGTGTCGTATTACGATCATACCATAAACATTTGAATTGACCTTTCGACGCTTTATGTTCAATGGCGTTTGTGGCTGAGTGTGCTAAGGCGTTCTGTTATGGTGCCAACAAACCCAGGTTCAACCCCTGTCGGAGCAAAAAAGTTTTTCAAATTGTAAAAATTAGATAATAGGAAAATAATTGTGTAATAAAACATATGGATGAGAAAAAAAGTGAAATTGGTTGAAAAAAAAAAAATTTTTCGCTTTTTAAATTTCTTCATTCAAATTAACTTCCAGGGCACAACTTCCAAAGCAATGCAAAGGATCCAAAAAGGGAGTACTTCCGTCCTATGACAAGCCCATGTAAAATTCATTGGAGATGATCCAAGTTTGCACTACTTCCGGATCACAGATTGGGGATCCAAACTACTTTTTTGGAAGCTCTTTTTTTGCTGGGAATGTTATCTTTTTAAGCTGTATTGATCGTCGTCAGATGCAAGCTTTTTTACAATTTAAGATTTCATTTTAAAAAAATTAGGCAATAAATATTGTAAATATTCATATATAATATACTTGTTAATTTAAAATTTTTTGTCTTTATTAAGTTTTATTTCAGCTAAAATTACAAAAAAAAAAACAAATAACTTTATTATATCTTACAAAGTGAAAACTAAGTCCATATCTAGAAGAGCGTTTTTAGATGTACATTGAAAGTAAAGAGTAAGAAAGAACTGCTAAAATTGCTAAATTTGCTGGGCAGTCCTCATTACACACATACAAAATATAACCAAAATAATTCCAATTAAAAAGTTGATTGAAGATGAAAAGGTAATCAATAAATTGATACAATTAACTTTTCAATCAAATTAAAAATAAATTCAATTAAGAATTAATTAACTCAATTAATATTTTAATTAATAACAAGTATATACGGCCGTAAGTTCGGCCAGGCCGAATCTTATGTACCCTCCACCATGGATTGCGTAGAAACTTCTACGAAAGACTGTCATCCACTAATTTCAACTCACATGGTTGTTAAATATCATATACTACCACCACGTACCAAATTTCAACCAGATCGGATGAATTTTGCTTATCCAAAAGGCACCGGATGTCAAATCTGGGGATCGGTTTATATGCGGCCTATATATAATTATGGACCGATATCGACCAATTTTTGCATGGGTAGTTGAGGCCATATATTAACATCACGTACCAAATTTCAACTGAATCAGATAAATTTTGGTCTTCCAAGAGGCTCGGTTTATATGGGAGCTATATATTATTATTTACTGGTAGGAACCAATTCCTGCATGGTTGCTCTGGATGTCAAATCTGGGGATCGGTTTATATGGGGCCTATATATAATTATGGACCGATATCGACCAATTTTTGCATGGGTAGTTGAGGCCATATATTAACATTACGTACCAAATTTCAACTGAATCAGATAAATTTTGGTCTTCCAAGAGGCTCGGTTTATATGGGAGCTATATATTATTATTTACTGGTAGGAACCAATTCCTGCATGGTTGTTGGATACCCTATACTAACATCACGTACCAAATTTCAACTGAATCAGATAAATTTTGGTCTTCCAAGAGGCTCCGGAGGTCAAATCTGGTGATCGGTTTATATGGGGGCTATATATAATTACACCCAAAGAAAAAATACTTTCCTCCGGAACGAAATTTTAGACAAACGAAATTCGCCTTTTTTACTAAACTTTTTCTTTTAGATCAAATAAATCTGAATATACGATAAGCGAGTCAACGATTGCCTCTAAAATTTTTTATTTGCATTTAAAGTAAATTTGTTAGCGTCAAAAGAAAACTTTGCTTGTCTAAAATTTCGTTCCTCAGAAAAGAAAACTCTTCTTTCAGTGTATGTACCGATAAGGACCAATTTTTGCATGGTTGTTAGAGACCATATACTAACACCATGTACTAAATTTCAGCCGGATCGGATGAAATTTGCTTCTCTTAGAGGCTCCGCAAGCCAAATCGGGGGATCGGTTTATATGGGGGCTATATATAATTATGGACCAATGTGGACCAATTTTTGCATGGTGTTTAGAGACCATATACTAACACCATGTACCAAATTTCAGCCGGATCGGATGAAATTTGCTTCTCTTAGAGGCCTCGCAAGTCAAATTTGGGGGTCCGTTTATATGGGGGCTATACGTAAAATTGGACCGATATGGCCCATTTGCAATACCATCCGACCTACATCAATAACGACTACTTGTGCCAAGTTTCAAGTCGATAGCTTGTTTCGTTCGGAAGTTAGCGTGATTTCAACAGACGGACGGACGGACGCACATGCTCAGATCGACTCAGAATTTCACCACGACCCAGAATATATATACTTTATGGGGTCTTAGATCAATATTTCGATGTGTTACAAACGGAATGACAAAGTTAATATACCCCCCATCCTATGGTGGAGGGTATAAAAACAATATCTCCAAATGAAAAACCTATTGAAAACTTTATTCGGAAATAATTAGTTTTAGTTCATTAAATTTTGATTCAAATCTAAAGAATAAGCCAACTATAATTATTATTGGAAAACTCACAAGAAAGTATTAACCCTCTAATGCCCACACTGGGTCAAACACACCTTAACACAACAAAAATGTGTAAAATACACACAAAGAAAATTTCATTAAAATTGAGCCAACGAAAATGTTTCATTAATATAACGAAACATTTGCATTAATACTATGAAAATATTCGTTAAGCGTACGAAACGTTACGTTAATTAACAGAAAATTCGTTATAATAACGAAAATGTTCGTTGTATTAACGAATTTGTTTCATTGGCTCACTTTTAATGACATATTTCGTTAATATAACGAAACTTTTTCTACCAGTGTAAAAAGAAAACTTAGGTAAAACTGTTCATGAGGCTTTGCAGCATATACTGAATTTTATCATATAAATTGTTCTTTTTTAGTTTTCTTGCTTTTGTATCGTTAACATTGAATATTTAATCAGCTGGCAAAAAAACAGAAGCGAAAAACTAAAAATAACGGGATATCTCAAAAACTGTTCCATAATTTTTTTACATTTTTTCGAATTCAGCAGATCAAAATACATAAGAAAAGTCACCTCCATCAAGTGTACATTTTCAGTGTAAACTAGAGTTATTAAAGAAAAGTAACCGTGAAAATGGATATTTGAGCCCGATAATGTCAACTTAATATCGGCCTCGTTTCGTTATTGAAGAAATTTCTATTACAAACATTAATTAGATCCATTAATTTTGTAATTGATTCTGATTCATATTCATTATTTAAACAATTATTATCTATTTTTTTTAACAAATAGCAATATTTTTAGGTAACAAATATTACATATTTCAAACATTTTCTAATATGGATAATTTAGCTATAAAAATTCTTGAAGATCCCAAATTTAATAAATGCCTTTTAATATGATAACGTCACCATCCAAATAAACATTTACAAAAAAAATTATGAAATAATGTATACTTTATACTTTCATGTATTACTATACATATGGTCCTGAAAATCGATGTGATGAAATATAAATATGTTAAAATTATTCAAATATTTTGCCAATGGTTAAAAGTGCCTGTCAAGTATAAAATTAATTACATGAGTGAAATGTGATGGGTTCAATAACTCTTAAGTGAATTTATCATATGGCAAACAATTACATCAAGTTGGAGATAAGAAAAATAATATCCAAAATTGATATGTTAATGTATAGTGCAAATTAATCTATAAAACGATCAGAAACTCTAGATGACATATACCGTTTGGTATACTTGAAACTGTTCATCAAAAAAATTTTTTTTGAATTGGTTATCGATAAGGAATCACTATGGGGAAAGCGTCTACTGCCACAAAAAAATAATCCATAATACCCCACATATATTTGGCATAGGCTAGTTTAGCCCATCTTCATTCTATTAGCCAAATGAATAAAATATTATTTGCTAAATGTTTTATTTATATTTGTTGTTCTACATTTGTGCCTAAACTGTTTTTTTTTATACCCTCCATCATAGGATGGGGGTATATTAACTTTGTCATTCCGTTTGTAACACATCGAAATATTACTCTAAGACCCCATAAAGTATATATATTCTGGGTCGTGGTGAAATTCTGAGTCGATCTAAGCATGTCCGTCCGTCCGTCCGTCCGTCTGTTGAAATCACTCTAACTTCCGAACGAAACAAGCTATCGACTTGAAACTTGGCACAAGTAGTTGTTATCGATGTAGGTCGGATGGTATTGAAAATGGGCCATATCGGTCCACTTTTACGTATAGCCCCCATATAAAGGGACCCTCAGATTTGGCTTGTGGAGCCTCTAACAGAAGCATATTTCATCCGATCCGGCTGAAATTTGGTACATGGTGTTGGTATATGGTCTCTAACAACCATCCAAAAATTGGTTCACATCAGTCCATAATTATATATAGCCCCCATATAAACCGATCCCCAGATTTGGCTTGCGGAGCCTAAAAGAGAAGCAAAATTCATCCGATCCGGCTGAAATTTGGTACATGGTGTTGGTATATGGTCTCTAACAACCATGCAAAAATTGGTTCCCATCGGTCCATAATTATATATAGCCCCCATATAAACCGATACCCAGATTTGGCTAGTGGAGCCTCTAAGAGAAGCATATTTCATCCGATCCGGCTGAAATTTGGTACACGGTGTTTGTATATGGTCTCTAACAATCATGCAAAAATTGGTCCACATTGGTCCATAATTGTATATAGCCCCCATATAAACCGATACCCAGATTTTGGCTTGCGGAGCCTCAAAGAAAAGCAAATTTCATCCGATCCGGCTGAAATTTGGTACATGATGTTGGTATATGGTCTCTAATAACCGTGCAAAAATTGGTCCACATCGGTTCATAATTATATATAGCCCCTATATAAACCGATCCCCAGATTTGGCTTGCGGAGCCTCAAAGAGAAGCAAATTTTATCCGATCCGCCTGAAATTTGGTACATGATATTGGTATATGGTCTCTAACAACCGTGCAAAAATTGGTCCACATCGGTTCATAATTATATATAGCCCCCATATAAACCGATCCCCAGATTTGGCTTGCGAAGTCTCCAAGAGAAGCAAATTTCATCCAATCCGGTTGTAATTTGGAACATGGTCCATATCGGTCCATAATTATATATAGCCCCCATATAAAACGTTCTCCAGATTTGACCTCCGGAGCCTCTTGGAGGAGCAAAATTCATCCGATCCGGTTCAAAGTAGGAACGTGGTGTTAGTATATGGTCGCTAACAACCATACCAAAATTGGTCCAATCACACAAAAATTGGTCCATATCGGTTCATAATCATGGTTGCCACTAGAGCCAAAAATAATCTACCAAAATTTTATTTTTATAGAAAATGTTGTCAAAATTTTATTTCTAGAGAAAATTTTGTTAAAATTTTATTCGGTTCATAATAAAATTTTCATCATTGTCAAAATTTTATTTCTTTAGAAAATTTTGTCAAAATTTTATTTCTATAGACAATTTTGTTCAAATTTTATTCGGTTCATAATCATAGTTGCCACTCGAGCCAAAAATAATCGACCACGATTTTATTTCTATAGAAAATTTTGTCAAAAGTTTATTTCTATAGAAAATTTTGTTAAAATTTTATTTCTGTAGAAATTTTTGTCAAAATTTTTTTTCTATAGAAAATTTTGTCAAAATTTTTATTTCTTTAGATAATTTTGTGAAAATTTTATTTCCATAGAAAATTTTTTAATATTTTCTTTCTGTAGAAAATTTTGTCAAAATTTTATGTCTACTTTGTCAAACTGAATTATATACGTATTGGATCGATCTTTTTTGATTTAATATATACCACGTATGGACTTACATACAATTTAGAAGATGGTGTTAGGAGGTTTTAAGATACCTTGCCATCGGCAAGCGTTACCGCAACTTAAGTAATTCGATTGTGGATGGCCGTGTTTAGAAGAAGTTTCTACGCAATCCATGATGGAGGGTACATAAGCTTCGGCCTGGCCGAACTTACGGCCGTATATACTTGTTTATTATTTATTCTGGTTTTTGTATAGCCGTTTATTCTATTAGTTTTGCTTCCTTCAGCTAATTTATTATGCAAAAAGATTTCACTCATTGTCAAGGTTTTTCACGTCGTCATTTATGGTGTTATGGTGAGTGATTTGTTTGTTGTGTTTTTATCATAAAATTAATGTTGGTGAATTTTATTAATGATATAGTATAGTTTTTAGTATGAACACGCAAATATTTTGATCAAATTGTTGAGCGTATTATATGTGTTAAAATTAAATAGTTTCGGAAAACTAATTTGGCTATATAGACTTAAAAGCATTAAATATTTTAATTTATAGTAACAAGAGTTTGAATAGAAAGAATATACGTAAAAAACTTAACGGTGTGTTCTACTAATAAAGAAATGTTGAGCGATTTGACATGTTTTGCAATAGGTATAAAATTTTAAATATTTAAATGATTATATTGAATTGATTGAATTTATTTTTAAATAATTAAAAAATTCAACATTTTCAATTATTTTTTTTAAATGACTTATTTTTTTAAATTTAATTAAAATCTTAATTAAGTTAGCTAATTTTTTAATTGATGTACTTTTAACTTTCCACCAACTTTTTAATTGGAATTATTTTGGTTATTTTTTTCCTATGTATTTTTGTTTCAAATCAAAAGAAAAAAAAATGAAAAAAAGTATATGTATTTATTAGTTATTAAATGCATTCCAAACCAATGGATCCAATAAAAGTAACGTATATTTACAATTAATTAAAAATCTTTAGCTATACAAATAAAACGCAATTTCATTTAATTAATTTTTTAATTGACGATGTTTTCAATTTTCATCAAATTTTTAATTGGAATTATATTGGTTATTTTTTTCCGTGTATTTTTTGTTTCAAATCAAAGGGAAAAAATGACAAACCACACATATTTATTAATTATTAAATGCATTTACTGAAAACCAATAAGTCCAATAAAAATAACGGATATTTAGAATTTACACACAAAAAAATTTTTTTTGATTCAATCACGAAATTAATTGATCCAATTAATTTTTTAATTGAAATGTCTTCAATCACGAAAATGATAGTATCAATCACAGTTTTAATTGGGCATAGAAAAAATTCTTGATTAAAAAATTAATTGATTTCATTGCCAAATTTCAATTAATTTTTTAATTGATTCAATTAAAAATTTAATTGATGTTGATTGCAAAACTCAATTAATGTATTAATTAAAAAAAGGCAATTTCAATTACATTCTGAATTGGCTTAGAATTTTTATTTGGATTAACAATTGATTGTTTGAAAAAAATTGTAATTAAAAATTTAAAAAAAATGTTCATCATCATCATAAACTGACTTAGTCTTCCGAATTTGATTAAAAGTTAATTGTAGCAATTAACTTTTTAATTAAAAATTTTAAAATATTCAATCATTGAATTAATTAACTTAATGTTTCTATCTTGATTAAAAAGTTAATTGTACCAATTAATTTATTAATTGAAAAAAATTTCAACTTCAATTAACTTTTTAATTGGAAATATTTTGGTGTTATTTTTTTCTGTGTATAATTAAAAATCAAAAAAAAACGTAATTTATTTTAATTAAATATACTTAATTCAATAAATTGTAATGAAATCTCATTTGATAACTTTAATTATTTCCATCCCTTTTTTTATTAAATTCAATATTAAAACGTAAATGATTTTTATTTAATTTACACCGAAACAGTGAACCCACAAGGAAGAACAATTTTTGTTAATTTTAGAAAATTTCGATTATTTTTAGAAAATTTTAACTAAACAATATTACAAACGTTGACATCACACCGATATCACAAAAATAAGTAAATATTATGCTACAAATTCAAGACAATTTAATAGATGTCTTTATTTATTTATTTAACTCATTTTACAACCAAGCCGAAATGGCCATATACGGTTACAGGGATACTCAAAATAAAAAATTACATTAAATTTACTTAAAAAAAATTATAAAAATAATTAGGACTACAATCAAGGACTGCAAAAACTTGACATATAATTATACCTTAATACTAAGTATATATCTTACTACTATATGTAGACTACGTTACAAAAACAAATTGATATAGAAATATAAAAATTTAAGAATTGATTACTACTCTCAAATGCCTACTAACGAAATTCAAGATGGGCGTATTATTGGTAAAATTTACAAATTTTAAGAAATTCTGAACTAGTTTGTGGGAGACACGAATTTAGTTAATCTTGATGCTTCATTTGTGTATAATTTTTTTCTCCATTAATAAATAACTTTTTTTAATAAAATAAAATTGTACTTATAAATAATATTTTTTTATATATACTACATATATACATATTTTTTATTTATGATAATTCAAATAATATGCATTTACACACATGTATATAAATTCTTTTGATCTACCTCTTCTCTAAATTCCATTCAATTTTCTTGATTAGATGCTAAAAATAATTATGTTATGTGCTTTGCTAAAAATGTTTTATTTGTCTTTTAGCTGCACATTTTATTATCACATTTTTTCGTTTTGTTTGTGTATGACTTTCATAGCCAATATGCATCGAATTGGTGTAGGTCGTCAAGCAATAATTGTTGTTGGTATGATTTTGAATTTGCCAACGGAATAAAATGCAGAAATATACAAAAAACAATTTTCAACAATATTTGATGAGAGCGATATGTTAGAAAAAAAAATATGACGATTTGTCGAGAGAGGTCGTGAGTTGCCATAATTCAATGAAGACAAAAAATAGGATTTTGAAGTTTATGCAAGGATAATAAAATTTAAACTATAATAAAATAAAATTGATCTAAATTAAATTAAATTAAAATAAATATAATAAATTAATAAATAAAAAAATTAAATTAAATTAAATTAAATTAAATTAAATTAAATTAAATTAAATTAAATTAAATTAAATTAAATTAAATTAAATTACATTAAATTAAATTAAATTAAATTAAATTAAATTAAATTAAATTAAATTAAATTAAATTAAATTAAATTAAATTAAATTAAATTAAATTAAATTAAATTAAATTAAATTAAATTAAATAAAATTAAATTAAATTAAATTAAATTAAATTAAATTAAATTAAATTAAATTAAATTAAATTAAATTAAATTAAATTAAATTAAATTAAATTAAATTAAATTAAATTAAATTAAATTAAATTAAATTAAATTAAATTAAATTAAATTAAATTAAATTAAATTAAATTAAATTAAATTAAATTAAATTAAATTAAATTAAATTAAATTAAATTAAATTAAATTAAATTAAATTAAATTAAAATAAATTAAATTAAATCAACTAAAATAAATCTATCTACTTCTGATTGTTTAAATTTTAAATAAAACCCTTTATATTTTTAATTTAAGTTTTAATAAATAAATTTAATTAATTTATTTTATTTTGTTGATGTATTTCCAAAAAATATATTTTGACAAAGTTGAACTAACTTAATTCAATAAATCAGTTCTCCCTATCAAAAAGCAAAAAGTACCCCTGTTTGCATGATATAAACGCTACCTTTTCGCGATGGCGACAAGAAATATTTTTTTTTATTTTTAACTCACTGGGATTCATCTACATCCGCAGGTTTACCCACATCCATATATTATTTATACATTTGGCAACCCCGTTAAGCACATGGGAAACAGCTCTGTGTATATTTTTTTGCACTCTGAATGCAAACACATTTGGCAAATGCAAACAGTATTAAATTGGCAGAGCACGTGATGAGATGCGTTAGCAAGCGGATGAATTTCATTTCGTTTGTCTATGGATGCCGGTAAAGTAAAAAGAAATGAAAAGAAAAAAGATGTTTATAATAATAAAGCTAATGATGACAATAATCTTTATATAAACATTGCCTTATATTTTTGTCGTCGTGAAGATGTAATTATGTTAACAACAATGGCTTAAAACAAAACACAGATTCTTAATCTTTATATAAATATCAAAAAGTAATAAAAACGAAAAACAGCAATTCAAAGACATGAGAGGCAACGAAGGCAACAACTGTATCCAACAATACGAGCGGCTGGTTGGTTTCTGGTTATTTTTTCGTTTGGTCTCTAGGTACCCATTCAACGTTGTCGTCGTCGTCAGTTATTTGTAAAGTTTATTAACCTTTTACACATTACATACTTCTTATCGGTCATAGGTATACACCAAAAAATATAAACGCACACAATCTCGCATAGACTAATAGTTGTAGATATGTATGTGCGTAAGTGAGCACCCGTCATAAACATAACTGTTGTTTGACTATGAAAATGTGTGTTGTGAATAGAAACCCACCACTCTATACACACTCAATCAAGCCAAAACTAAAATGATTATGTAAATAGAAAGAATCAACGAACCCCCCATCCACCAGAAAAAATACAACAAATATATAACATAACACTATTTAATATAGCAACAGTAACAAAGTTGTTGAATAGGAAACAAGAACAACAAAAATTTAGTGGCTGTAGTCATCGTAACATTAGCTGATGACGGTATATCCTAACAAAGGCAATAATAAAATATGTTTCTTGGACCTATTAGCAAGCTTATCTTCTGGAGAGAGTTCTAATGGGGAAGAGCGGAGTAGTAACTAATGTGTAAAGAAATTTTTGGGAAGAAACTAGGCTTAAATTTGATAAGCACGTCTTGGTAGCCATATGAAGGCGACAAGGTGATAATACATAGAAAAATTGATCACGAGTAGCTACTATAAAGCTATATAATATTTTGATATATCATGATATACAAGATTCATAATGGATTGTATAAAGTTTGCAGCTTCCAAACCTTGCGATAAATAATTTATAAATTTCAATAATAAGAGTAGAAGAGAGAATAAGAATTGTTTGCTTATTTTCCATTTAAACCCTATGGATTCTGTGTAAGAGCTTCAGTTTGCATTAGTTTTTAATTTAATGTAAAAATTACTTATTTAAATAAACAAATACTTTACACCACTAATTTTATTTATTAGTGTTTTCCCCCACGAACATCCCATGAGGATGAAGAGGCATCCCGTCCTAACTGGTTGCAACGCAACTCTATTTACTAATTAATATAATTTAATTTACTATAATGTAACTAAACCCAATGAAGAAATTTACATTAAATTTAAACAATGACCGAACAGGTTGATACTTAAGCTTTAAGGTTTGTTTGTGTTTTTGTCTATATTGTTAATGTAAGTGAAAAGGAGAATTCAATGTAAATGAATGTAGTTATGTTTTGCTTATGATATATTTGTTTTATGTTAAATATTTTGGTAGGTCGTCTTGAAAATGCATTACTTATTAAGGCGAAATATCGACAAATAAAGAAAAACAAATAACAACATACAGACCTCGAGCTTGATAAATCATTTCATTATATTTTTATAGTTTACTTTAAATAAGGCAAGTTTTTATTTAATTTATGTAATTTAATAAAATTTAAATGAAATTAAATAATTCAATAGGAAAAACATCATTAAAATATATTAAATTTAGTATCCAGATCTACACTAAAGACTTGAAAATTCGAATTAGCCAGCGATGAAACATGCAAATAGTCGGGCTTGAGTAGATTGTTATCTGAAATATTCTTTTCAATAATTTAATAGTATTAATTCCCTTAATCTTCTTGTCCAAAAATCTCGAATAAATATTGTAATAATTTGTTCATTAAACCAGCCTGCACTGATATCAGGGTAACATAAGAAAGTCAAATTTAAATTTAAACTAGCACAGCTAAATATTCTTTGAGTATCAAGCAATCATAAGTAATTTCTTTTTAGGTACTTTTTTTGTATTAAACTGTCAATTTGTCAAAATTGTTTCCCTATTCATACATAACACCTACATACATTGTCAGTCATTAAGGCCAGGCATGTGAGCATGTCAAAATAGACATAACAAAATATAAAAATATTTAAAATTAATTTGACATACTTTTCTCGAAAATATGACGGGACTATAAACTTTCGAATTTCTGGTGACAATTGAGCAAAAAGTATTTGAAAGAATAGAAATTTTGAAAATATAAAAAAAAGTGATCAAAATGAGACGTTCCATATATAAGACGTTAATTTACGATATTTGAAACACAACATTATAAGAAATAATTCTAAATAAATTCTTTATCATTCAATATAATTCTAAATAAATTTCAGCCAATAAAATTTAGTCAATGACATTTTTCATTGATATAACGAGGAACTTCAATTAAAATAATAGTAAAGTTCGTTAGTAGTACCATATGTTTCGTTGTTTAGCAGAAAATTCGTAATGGTAATGAAAAGTTTCGTTATATTTACATATTGTTTTCGTTGACTTAATTTTAATGGCACATTTCGCTAAAGTAATGAAGTTTTTTCTACCATTGTAAAACAACTCACCTAAATTTATCCAAATTACCAAATATACCAATAATACCAAACGTTCATGAAAATTGTCTATGTTTTTAAGGTGTGCGGTTTCGGAGTGCCCAAAATTGAGAGGTTTCACTGTATAGGGTTTTACGTGTCATTATAAACCGGACATTGACAATACTTTATGGCTACAATTTTGTATTTTATTGCTTAATGTCGATCAAGAGAAAGATCCCTAAACTTTTTTTCATGTAAAATTTTCATATTTGAAAATTTTAAATGAAACAAACCACAGAATATTATGGAGATCTCGTAAAAATAAACGAATTTTAAAATTGAGAATAACAGCAGTAGTAATTTGGTGTGAATAAGTATCTCTTTATGTTAGCTTATTACACAGGCACACACACTGTGTTTGAAAGAGTGGCAGGGGGTGGAGGCTTACTTCTTTTCATCGGCCATTTGTTTGTTAGAGTTTTAAATGCTCATTTTGCCTGTGTGTATAGAGATTCTCATTTAGAGCTTCTCTCTGTGTTATTGTTGTTGTTACTTTTCGATATATTTAATAGCTCACAAGAGTGCGTGAGTGTTCTCTGTGTGGGTTTATATGAGATAGAGCATATACACACACATCTATCCAACAAGCTAGTTGAATAAATAACAAAAACTATTTGACCCATTTTCATTATCAAATATAAGATTAATTCTAAACAATAAAATATCAGAAACAATAACAACATCGAAATGGCGTTGACTACTGCTGCTGCAACAACAAGAATAATACCCGCAAGAACGGCAACAACATCACACTATTACTCTATTCTAATGCTTGAAATATATTCGTGTATAAAAGTATAAAAAGTTTGAGTTTTTTTCCTATAGACTTGCTTAGATATAAAGCCCTCTCACTACCCCACCTCAATGGTCTATGAATGCAGGCAGTCGAAGTCATCGTCATCATCGTTGTAGAGATAGTGAGTGTGTGGGGCAGCAGTCAATTTTAAATGCCACATGTTGTGATATCTAAGCAATATGTTCTTGTTGTTGTTCTAATATGTTGATAGTACGAGTGTTAATGGTAAATGGTGTAATAATGCATGTTGGCTTTTTTTATAAAATGCGTGAGTGTGGTGACTTATTATTTTTATAGTTATAAATTATTTTTTTTATATATTTTAATAATAACAAGTAGAGGTCTTTGGAAAATTTAAGATAAGCATAGGGTTTATAGTAGTCTTGGGGTATATATACATTTGGAAAAATCTTAGGTATTATATGGAGATGATTGTATGTATATATTTTACCACTATTACAAGAAAGAAGTGAAGATTGAAAACATTTGAAAAATAAAAAAGAAAGCTTATTTTGTTGCATAACATACAAATGTGGAGCAATTACGTTGTGAATGTTGCCTTTGTTGTTGTTCAACTTGTGATAAGGCAAAAGTTCAATGTTCTTCGTTTTATATTTGATATGTTTTTTTTTTGTTATTCTCAATCGTTATTGGTAATTAGAATTAGTTTTGATTTAATTAAATGGGCATAGTTTTAAAAAACTTGAAATACACAAGGTATTTCAAATTTTTGGAAATTACATCTATTTAACATAAATTAAATTAAAAAATTAACCCAAATGAAAATAGTTTTGTTTTAATTAGACGTTCATAGAAATAGTGTATTTAAAATGTTTGAAAATTACACTGAAAAAAAAACTGTTTAGCAAATATGAAAGATTATGAAATCTAAATTTTAGAATACACACAATTTACACAATATTGGGAACATATTTCCTTAAAATAAATAAATTTTAATTGCAAAAAATAATCCTAATCAATGCTTTAAAATTTTTCTTCTTTAAATTTAGGACGTGAATCTTTAAAATCTGTTTAATGTCGTATGTCTTTGCAGTAAGGCAAATTTTCCTTAAAGTAGAGGAAATATTTTTGATTTAAAGAAATAGAATTTAACTGAGATATTGAATCTTTAGAATAAAGATAAAATATCTTCAAAAATAGGCTAATACTTTTTTTGAAGATAAAATATAAATATCTAAATATCTAAAATATCTTCAAAAATAGGCTAATACTTTTTTTGGGGGATTTTGCAGTTTAGGTTAGTTTTTTTTGAAATTAAGAAAATATTTTTTACTTTGAACAAAGATTTTGACCTTCCTTTAAGGATTTTGGTATTGATTCCGAGCCAAAGATGCGGCTTCCTTAAAATAAGGACATTTTTTACGGACCTCCCTGGATTTAAATCTAGGATCGATAAAATTTGAATTGGATACAGATCTCATTCATCGAATTTTTATTCTCTGTTTGCGATATATTAATAAAGGTATTTATGTACAAACAAATTCCAGTTTCAAAATCCAAATTATGCCAAGTACTTCAAAGTAAGAACTGTTTTCTTAATGCTAAAAAAAGAACTTTAAACCAAAGATGCAAATCCTTAAAATAAGTCTTAGCCTATATTTGAAGCGTTTTTATGTTAAATTTAAAAATTCAATATGTCAGTTGAGTTAAAGACGATTTCTTTAAATTAAAAATGTTTTTCTTTATTTTAAGGAACATTTTCCTTACTTCAAAGATCTACAAATTCAACAGAGGGACGCAAAATTTCAAGATTTGTGTCCTAAATTTAATGAATTTAGGACACAAATCTAAGGACAAAAATAAAGAATTTTGTCCTTAGCATTGCGTAAATTTCGAGTCCTAAAATTTAAGTTGCATAATCTTCCATATTAGGTCAATATTTTTTTCAGTGAAGTATCGGTAATAACGTGGATTTTTTAACTGGCGTTTATTTATACACGAATGGCTTTGTTAATATATCGATAAATGAGATCTGTATTCCAATTTTAAGTGCATAAGGCCTAAATTTATGTACTTAATATCCTTATTTTAAGGAACCCATAACTTTGGCTCGGAAACAAAATCAAAATCCTTATAGAAAAGGTCTTTGGATTCTAGTAAATTTGTTTTTAATTTATATTTATTTAAATAAATTAAAATGGTGTAGTTTTGCAGAAAATTTCTTAAATTTAAAACCAATGAAGCTCCCTTTTGTTTTTGAAGATGCATTTGTATGGGTAACTTAATTGGCTGGGGATAAACCAGGTTTTATTTCTATAGAAAATTTTGTCAAAATTTAATTTCTATGGAAAATTTTGTCAAAATTTTATTTTTATAGAAAATTTTTGCAAAATTTATTTCTATAGAAAATTTTTGCAAAATTTATTTCTATAGAAAATTTTTGCAAAATTTTATTTTTATAGAAAATTTTGTCAAAATTTTATTTTTATAGAAAATTTTGTCAAAATTTTATTTTTATAGAAAATTTTGTCAAATTTTATTTCTATAGAAAATTTTTGCAAAATTTTATTTTTATAGAAAATTTTGTCAAAGTTTATTGCTATAGAAAATTTTTGCAAAATTTTATGTTTATAGAAAATTTTGTCAAAATTTTATTTATATAGAAAATGTTGTCAAAATTTTATTTATATAGAAAATTTTATCAAAATTTTTTGTTTATAGAAAATTTTGTCAAAATTTTATGTTTATAGAAAATTTTATCAAAATTTTTTGTTTATAGAAAATTTTGTTAAAATTTTATTTTTATAGAAAATTTTTGCAAAATTTATTTCTATAGAAAATTTTTGCAAAATTTTATTTTTATAGAACATTTTGTCAAAGTTTATTTCTATAGAAAAATTTTATCTCTATAGAAAATTTTATCAATTTTTTTTTCTATAGAAATTTTTATCAAAAATTTCATGTTTTTAGAAAGTTTTGTCAGTTTGTTTTATTTATATAGAAAATTTTGTTAAAATTTTATTTATACAGAAAATGTTGTCAAAAATATATAGAAAATGTTATCAAAATTTTTTGTTTATAGAAAATTTTGTCAAAATTTTATGTTTATAGAAATTGTTGTCAAAATTTTATGTTTATAGAAAATTTTGTCAAAATTTTATTTCTATTGGAAATTTTATCAAAATTTTATTTATATAGAAAATGTTTCAAAATTTTATTTATATAGAAAATTTGTAAAGTACCTCTTGGTTGGAGAGGAATATTTTGCAAAATCTACCATTTTTGGTAGAATTCTACTAATAGTGGCAAGCGTGTATGTGACATTATTATTCATTCCAATCGAACCAAAGTGACAACGCTGATGTGATGGCATAATAAATTTAGGCTGAATAAGTTTCGAAAAATGCCAAAAAGTCCCCAAAAATATTGAAATTCCACAAAAATATTGAAATTTCCCATTCACGGAAAAAATTACCAATTTAAACAAGTTTTTTGTTTTAAATTCAAAATTTAATTGAATTTAAAACAATTTTCAATTAAAATGTCCATTGATCCCATTAATTTTTAATTTCTCTCAAAATCCTGAAGGTTTGGGAAAAAGGAATATCCACAAATTGGTACTATTTGCCAATAAACTTTAGTTCACATATAGATGGCGTTGGTTCGGATAGAGTTGCCATATAGTTGTTTTATAAAATGCTTAATACATAAAATGATTAGTAAGCTATTGATGAACAATGAATTGATATATGAGTTAATATATAGTAAAATATAATTATTTTTTATACACAATTTACCTATGGAAGTCATAATTTTGATGTCTGTGTTGTTGTGGGTGGGTATTTTGAAGAATTTTGATAAAAGACAAACAAAAAATTCAAATTTTGGATTCTTTTCAAAACCTAAGCCAAATATCCAAGTTAATGCTCAAGCCAATAGTTGTTGGTGAGGGGCTAGGTTGGTGGTTGTTTTTGTGGATGGGATAAGACATTGGTAGGTTGTGGTGTGGCAGGGTTTAAAGTTGTATTTTCAAATTTTTAATTGTGTTTGATTGAAAGCCAATTGATTTTGAATTTAGTCAGTTTTAAAGTTCTAAGAAAAGTTCTGTTTTTTTTTAATTTCTTAAAGAAATTTGTTTTTTTTGGCACTGTGGGATTTGTTTTTCGTTTTTTCCAAAAACGTTTTTAGGTAAATTGCGTTGTTTTGTTTAAGAAAAATACTAAAAGAAAAAATTGTTTTGGGGGGAAAAAAGGGGAAATTAGAATTATTTGCTATAGAAGTTGTATACTAACGACATATTGATGGTTTCAAACGTGCCGCTTTCTTGCGATAATAACAATTGTAATTGTTGTAATGTATATTGTTGTTGTTATTGCATTTTGTACACTTTATATTTGCATTAATTTGATTTGTCGATGCTGTTGTTGGCATTGATGATGTGGTCGGTATGGGAATTTTGGTAAAAGGATCGAAGTGTGCTGCCGTTTGTTCCTCATCTCCATCGTTTGTTGGTGAATCGAGGATATTTGATAACGCTGACGAGGATGCCGTTTCGCCTTCATTTTGACAACAACAAGAGGAATTACTTGTTGCACTGGATGTAGTCAACGTTAAGGGGCTAAGACTACCATTACCATTGGCTATCGATTTTTTGAGTAGAGTTTTATTAAGCGGAGATTTAATGATGCAAGCTGTATTCAAACTTTGATCTTCGTCATTATCTTCTTCACCATCTTCCCCATCATTATTAAGGCCTTCATCATCGCTATCTTGCCTGTGACACGATTTGGTAGCCTCGGTGTCCTTTGGGTCTTTTTTCTCTTTAGGATTTTCATGATGGCGTTGCGAAGTAGAGGAATGAAATTTCACATGATCTCCACCATTGGTTTCAGGCGTACCACCGTAATGTTGGCCATTTTGTTTGAGAGGGCTCAAGGGGGCTATTGGTGGGGATTTATCCAAGTCATCATCTTTGGCTTTGGTGAAACTATTGTTGTACTCATTGTTGAGTTTAAGATCATTGATAGTTTTGGAATTGGAAATGAAATTATTACAATTGGTATTGGAGCTATTGTTGTTGGCGATTGTCGAGTTATTGTTATTGTTATTATTCGATTTAGTTAATTCAATAGCCGTCAATTGCTGTTGTTGTTGTTGCTGCTGTTCCACACTCATTTGGATAGGTATTATTTGGGAAAACTATGTTAAATGTCTTTAGATGCAACGCTGATGATGGTTAAAAATAATTTTAATTCCATTTATGTTTGTTATGTTTATAAACCCTAGTATTTTACTTCAAATTTCCGGCAAAGCTTTATTTATTTAATATTTTCTGGGTTTCTTCGTTTTTCTTAGATGTTTCAAGCGTTTTTATTAAAGCAACATGTTGCTGATTGCTGGCAACATTCGGTTTTTATTAAATGTTCCAAAACATCTTGTTAGAGATATTTTTTGAAGTGGTGATAAATTTAAACCAAAGACACAGATATAGTTTTCTTAAAAATGTGTCGAGTTATTAAAATTATCTTTTGTTTTATATGATGTTCTAATTATTCATAGTAATTTTTTTCTTATATTTGAATTTCACTTTTCAAAACATTTTTCGTTTTTTTACTTTATAGTTTTTCTTATGGTTTTGTAACAAATTGTAATATTTCGTAGAGGTTTACACATAGCATCATCATTGTTAAAATCCTCCATGTTTTAAAAAATGTTGCTGGTTGTGTCGAAAATTACAAAAAAAAAAATATTTTGTATTTATTTTGTATTTTAGTATTTTTTGTGGGGACTTTAATGTTTTCAATTTATCCTTTTATTTTTTCCCCGACACTTTAAGAAACAGTCTTTAGTTCTCTTGGTTTTGAATTATTTCAGTATTTGAAAAAATTCTTATCAGCACGTTCACATACAGTTCACTGGTTATACTTATGTTTTAAATCAGGTTTTATATGGTCATTTCCTTTGCAACATTTAAAGTAGCTAAGCTTGGGCCATTATTGATGTTGTTGGTTCAAAGGATAATTTTCAAATTCATATATTTTTATTACATATATTTTTTAAATATATTGGTGTTTATAAAATCTCACTTTATAGCCTAGCAACTTTTTTGCAGCAACATGTATCTTTATCCACAAATGGTGATGGCATTTTTCGTGGCTAAACAAAATTTTAAATTCACTTTATTATTTCTATTTTTTTATATAAATTTTCTGATTATGGTAAAAATTTGCAAAATTTGTATCTCTTGTCTGTATTTTTTGTTAATTTTGATTAATTATAAAATAATTTTTTTTTTTGCATTTGTTGTTAAATATTTTTAAAATGCTCGGAGTAGCAATCAGCTATCAGTAGTTTTATTTCCACTAAAAATGTCTTTTCTTAAGGTTTACAAGACTTTAGAAATAAATTCAAATTCATTTTTTTGTTGTATTTGTAATTATTTATGTCGTTTAAAAAAGTTTTCAAGTCTTCTAGTTGCACTTTTATATTTGTTTTAATTTTTGTGATATACTGTTTATTATTTGTTTTTGCTTTTGTTATTTTGGAATTTTTTGTATATTTTGATTTTGTTGTTTTTTTTTTATATTAATATTTTCGTAGATATTTGTGTATATTTATGGTGTATAAAATATTTAATATAAGGCATAATATTGGTATTTCCGGGTTATATTTGAAGTCTTCTCGGTAAATTTATTTTTCTTTAAGGAGTTCCTTATATAGATATTTGCTTTGTGGTATATTTTTAATGTATTTTTTTAACAACAATTAAATTCTTTAACAAATACAATATAAATGCACTTGAGTTAATTTTTGTCTGTGGATTGAAAAAACACTTGCACTTTTTTAAGTTTAACGGCTTAAAGTATGATGAAATGCAATGCTGCCGAAACACTTTCAGATCCTTTTATTCCCATTGATGAAATCGTAGCATATTGAATTGTTTGTTGTTTTGATAAATTCAGTTGGATTATATTTATTTTTATTTAAGGGACGGATTCATTTTTGTAGATATATTTACAGCAAAAGGGCTGGATATAAAAATTGTTTGAGACGAAAAAAAAACACAAAAAAGTGAAAAATATTTCTATTAATAGTTTTTTTTTACGAAAACATTTTTAATCATATATTTTTTTATTTCATAGTCCATTATAACACTTTGTTTAATCACACACACTTGACTTTATAATCTAAAGTTTAATTGAATATTTCTTAGTAGTATTTTTGTTTTTCGTTTGCCATGACATATAAAACTAAACTTTTAGTTTGCAAATATAAAAGTAAACAATTGAGTCTCTTAATTTCAGTTCATTAATGTGATATGTAAATTTTTTGTATATTTTTTTCTAGTAATTTAAACAAAATATTAAATTTACTATTTTTTTCTTTCTAAAAGATTAATTTTGTTTTTTTTTTATAAAAATTAAAAAATAATTTGTATTATTTTATTATATACATATTTATTTATTTTATATTTTATATTATTGTCTATATTATTTTATTAATTTATTATTATGTTATTTCTTGCTGCATTCTGATTCATAACCCCTCTCTAGGTTATGTTAGACTAATGTGAAATGTCAATAAAACAACTCTTAGACCAAAAGCTCAATTTTTGTCTGCTATATTAATGAGAGGAAGAGAGAAAGCTTTTTTCGTAACTTTACATAGAAATCAAAGTTTTTTCATTAATTAATGTAAACATTTAAGGGAATATTCTCGAAATTGTATGGAATTTTTAAAAAAAAGGGAAAGCTTAGGTAGAGTTATCAAAATTTGAAGCATAATATTTTTATAAATCAAAATTCAAAGTGAATACTAAAAATTTCTTTTTCCGTAAAAATAATTTCTATTTATATTTGTTTTAATCATAAAATATTTTAAAAATTAGAATTTTTATATGCTTATAGATTTGAAATGTAAATGAACTTCGTAATGTTAGGAATTATTTTTTTTTAATTAAATAAAAATATTTTTATATTGTAAATATCCAAAACATAAAACAATTTTTATATAACGTTTTTAATTAATTGTAGAATGTTTAATATGCCAAATAATATTTCAAAATACAAAAAAATAATTTAGCATTTTTCTTGTATAAATATATTTATGTATTGCATTTTTAAAGGTCTTTAAATATATTTTATATAAATATTTTTTTTGTTATGTTGTTTCGTATTTGTGATTTTTATGTATTTTAAATTCATTTATTTTTATATTATTCTTTTATTTTACATTTTTATAAATATTTTAAAATTTTTGGTTTATATTTACATTTGAGTTGTTATTTAGCTTTGTAATATTTATTAAATTGTATATTTTGTTTTTAAATTTAGTTTCATTTTTTCGTAATACAATTTTATATATAGAAATTGTTATGTCAAAAGAAATTTAATTTTTATTTAAACTTGAGATTTTGTTATTTTATTTATATAAAATATTAAAAAATCATGATCACAAACTTGGTGAAGTTTAGTTTGTGTTTCTTATCAAAAATCAAATAAAATTATATATTTCTTAATATGTTTCAATTGTTTGTTTATATTTATATTTTGTGTTATAATGTAATATAGTTCTATTATATTATTTATTTTTGTTATCTAGTTTTGTATTTGAATTTTAGAATTTTATATTAAAAATTTACTATCTAAAGAGAAATTAAATTTTTAGTTAGATTTGAGATTTTGTTAAAAGGTGAATTTGTATTTATACAAAATATCCAATAAAAGTATAACTTTATTTTAACATGTTTATATTTATATTTTAAGTTTTTGTATTATAATGTTATGTAGTTTTATTACAATTTTTTATTGTATATTTTGTTTTTGAATTTGTTTAATTCTCTAATTTTGGTAGCACAATTTAAATAAACAAATTATTATGTGAAAAGAAATTTAAGTTTTATTTAGGCTTAAGATTTCGATATTATATTTATATAATATTAAACAAATATATAATGGTCTCACACTAGATAATAATTATTTTTTATTTATAATTTAAAAATCCAATAAAACAATTTTTTTTGTTTTACATTTTTAAATATTTGGTTTATATTTATATTTTTTATGTTTTCTGTTATAATGTTATGTAGTTTTATGATATTAATTTAATTGTTTTTTAATTTAGGGTATTTTTTTCAATTTACGCATCATAATTATATAAAGCTGAAAAGAAAATACGATCTCAAACTAGATAAAATTTGAATTTTGATTTATAATCAAAAATCCATTATAAATGTTTATAAATATTTTTTTAGTTTTTTTGTATTACAATGTTATATGAGTTTAATATTTTATTTATTTAGTAAATTTAATAAATTTTTATTATAGTTAGACATGTAATTTTTAATAAATATTTCATTATTATATAGGTAAATTTTTTAATATACCTATATAATTAAATTTTCTTTATTAAATATTTATATATCAATATAATTTTTCTTTTATATTATTTTTTTTAATAATTTAATTTTTCTTTTTGTTAATACATATTTTGTATTTAAAAATTAATCTTTTATGGTATTACTTATTAAGTGTAATTTATGTATTATTATAATGTTCCATTATATTATTAATTTTTAAATTCTGCTTGCTTTATATTTTTCATAGTATCCCTATATTTTTCAATTTTATAAAAAATTTTTATTAAAATATTTTTTTGAAATTTTTATATTAATATAATTTTTCTGTTGTAGCAGATTTCATTTCTCCGTTTATATTTTTTTATTTGTATTTTTTGTAAATACAGCAATATTTTTCTTATATTAATTGTAATTTATGTTTTGTTATAATACTCCATTATATTATTATTTTTAGTACTACTTGTTATGATTAATAAATTTATTTATCTTATTTTTTTGAAAGCAGAATTATCTTAAACCGCCCCATAGTCCATATAAATGCCAGTTTAGTCTAGATACTTCTTAACGAATATATCCTCAATGTATCCGAATATTCCACATCATGGTTAGATGTTTTCATAAAATCCATGAGAAGTTGTCAGTATATACTGATTGGGCTTTTTTTTTGTTTATTTAATTTTTTAATTTAATTTTTTTTTTTCAATAAATTTCAATTTCACTTCAACAATTTGTGTGTATATTTTTGTACAATTAATATATCATCAACACCAACAACAACATTTTGTTAGTTTTTGTATTTATTCACGTGATAATTTCAAACTGCTTCTCTTAGAATTTCTTACTTTTATTTAATTGAATTCTTTTTTATTTGTTATGTCTATTAAACGAAAACCATAATAAGATTTTCTTTTAATCCGAAGAATAATATTGACTCGTTAGAATCACAAAGTAGGCGGCGCGCGTTTATAAGTTTGTTTTTATTTTATTTTATGTTTTCTTCTATATGATTACAATTTAAGTTGCTGATGATGGTTGCCAATATATCATATAATGATGATGAGGGGGTGTTGATAAAATGTTGATGAGATATTGCTGTTGCTGCTGCTACTGATATAGAGCAAATACCGCCGTGCAACTTTAATGCTTGTTTGATGGCAAACGAGTCGCGACACAGAATGATGATGATGTGAAAAATGCTTTTGCTTTCCACATACTGAATGCTGGCTGGCGATCAAACGAAGAAAGCCAAATAGCAACCAACAATAGTAATAACAACAACAACCACACGCATAGACATGGATGCACTCTGCAACTCACTACTCTTTGCTAAACACACACACACATATAGTATATGAAACATTCACTCACTCTAGAAAATCGTAATGTTACCGTTAGAGTTTAGCAGAAAATCTATAACGAAGGCCGAAAATGTTACGTTAGAGTAAGAGTAGGGACTTTCTTTTGAAAATCTGTTTATTTTTTTTTGTATTGCTTTTCTCTAGCTCACTCACTTTTATGTTAAATAACAAAAAAACTATTACTCTTTTTTTCTATGCTTTTTATGCTCAAACAGAACACACTCTCTTTGTTTTCTTTCTCTTCCAATGCGATGGAGGGGGTTTTTCTATTATTTTATGTTTGTTATTATGTTTGTTGTACGCGGAAACAAAAACGGTAATAAACGAACCGAAGAACCAATGCACACGAACATATAAACGAGCGAACGAACGAGCATAGAGTATGGTCGTTGGCGTTTGGTCGATGATGGTGGTGGTATACGTTGAGCGTGTTCAACGTGCGTTTATGCGAACGGTTATAAGTGAAATGAAAGGAGTCAACGAAAGAAAGCCACCAACAAGCGCCAAAAACTATTCATTCCATCATCCATTTGAAAAAAGCCACACACATACATCCATATATGCTCCACTATACCAGCGTTGGCAGCAGCGATACACTCACTCCGCCAAGAGACAACTAAGCGCACAATCTACACACATACTCTGAATATGTATGAACGGCATACAACTATGTCGACCCATCTCAGATATAAACATACACACCTCGAGAGTCATACAACCACTACCGTTACCACCTCCGCCGTACCTCTCATTCAAGCCAGCAATTGTATTAGAGACCTATATATGAAATCCCCATTGGAAAAAAGTTTTATTTTTCATTTTCTTATTTTCCCTAATGCTTTTCGGAGCACTGAGGCATATGCCTCAAAACAATGAAGAGGAGAAAAAAGCATAAACCAGAATATAACAAACACCACCATTACCATAAGCAGAGTGTAGGTGAAGTTTTATCAAAGCCCCCTCCCCTAAAACAAAACACATAACGGAAAAATAACACACTTTCATAGAGAGAGAGAGTGCTCGAGGGAGACTATAAACTATGAGAGCTAAAGAATGGGAGAACACATAAAGCTTTAAAGTGCAAAGAAAACTATTTGAGATTTACAGTTATAACTAATAGAGGAAAACTATCATGAAGACCTAAAGCTTAACTAACATAAGAGAAAGAACACGGAGAGTGAGATAAAAAGAGAGAAATAGACTATAAATATGTTAAGCTTTTTTTATGGCTCATAGCGGAAAAATGAAGTTGCCGGTATCATCATAAACACAGCCAATATTCTCATAAAGGTGATGGCAAATGTTAAGGTCTATTTTATTTTTTGTCAACATTAACATTGGCTTTAACAGAGGCTATCATTAAATTAACATAAGCAAGCCGGTATTTAACATAGTTCACTGAATTTCAGGTATTTATCTTAAGAGAATTAAAATAATAAGGGATTTTTTTAAATTTTATAATGTCTAGAAATAAAAATAAGCTTCCATCTCCTTGCCATTTCTCTTACATACTGTTAGGCTTCCATCCATTCGTATAATTATGTAGTTGATAGAAGTAAAAAAAAATATTACTCATACTTTATGTGGGCTAATGTTTTCATTTTCTTCTTTAGACGTCCATGACGACAGCTACTATGAAAGCAAAAGCTTTACATTTCTTTTCCTGCTTTGGTATTTTATTTCTGATTGTAGCCTATAACTTCATTATGCCGCTGTGCCCATAGTTTTTGCTTCGTTGCTTGAGTATTGCATAAAAAATGCATTATAGTTTTGCAGTCTGTTTCTTTCTTTTGTATTGCATTTTCTTTATAGTTCCATATTACGTGAATAACTATGGAAGCTTGAATGTAAGACGACTTTTGATAATGGTTGGAGTTCAATTATAATGGTGGTTAATGTTACAGAGACTGGTTGGTGGTATTAAGGTGGTTGTGAGAGTAGTCGCCGTGATGATAGTGGTGGTGGTGGTGGTTTTAATATGGATGATGTGCTTGTGCCCCAGTGTCTTGTTATGGCGTTTGTGGCAACTCATTTTCCTTACATCAATGAAGTATTGTTTGGCTTTACTGCCAAGCAGACAGACAGTTTTTGGTTAATGTTACATTTATTTCAGGTTTTCCTTTTCATTTTCTTTGTTGTAATTTTTGCTATTGTTTCTATTATCTTGTTTGATTGTCGTTGTTGTTGTTGTTGCTATTATTTCTTCTTTGATATTAAATAACATTTACATTATAACGTGATTGCTGTCTTTGTTGTTGTTGTTGTCTATATGTCATCGTCTCAACCACTGCTACTGCTGCTGCTATGGTGGCTTTTGCTATTGATGTTGGTTTTCATTTACTTCCTGATTGCCATAAAGTTGGCAAGTCTTTGTTTTTTTGCACTGTTTTTTTTTTGTTGTAACAAATCACTTTTATTTTCTATACAAATGGTTTAAGGTTACCATAAGAAAAAGAAAATACCCCCTGTGGGGGGGGGGGGTGTGTGGGGTAAGGTAATTGATTTGTTGTATATGAAATATCATAGTGTAATGAGCGTTAGTTAATGAAATTATGATGCATAGAAATTTATCAATATCAAGTGAAATATAGAGAGAAATTAAATCATTTGCTTTACTGCACACATAAAGAAAATATACCCAGGAAGTAAGAGCTATTTAGGGTGAAATGAAAAGTAGTCTTAGATTGGGAAGATCAATTTTGTTCCACAAAATATATTCAGATTAAAATGAGATGGGGGTAATCTATAGTTCTATAAACCCCACCCAATACCATTTTAAAAGTTTCGTACAAAAAAATATATTCAGATTAAAATGCACTATTATTGCATAGACATTTATCAATATCAAGTAAATGAAATACGGGTAAAAATTAATTTATTAGTATATTGCACACATCAACAAAATGTACCTAGGAAGTGAAAACATTTTAGGGTGAAAAGAAAGCCTGTCTTTCTTTTCAATATCAGATGAGATGGAGTAATCTATAGTATTATAAATCCTATCAGAACCATTTTAAAAGTTTAAATACTTCTAAACTTTAAATCTAATTTACATGTTTTTTGATTACAAGCTTATACAGCATTTTAACCCATTGCATACGAGAATAAAGTTCTATGTGATAAAATTCAAGCGGGATAATAAAATAAGACTGGAAAGTAAGATTGTCGCGAACAAAAATTTCGGCCGCAGGCTAAGGGTATTCCAACAGGATTAAGCACCTTCGCACTAAGCTCACGTCAACCACGAATGGCTCAAAAATGAGGTTTCTCCTTTTATTTCCACCGCAGAGTGGCCACCAAAAGCTTCGGTTCTCAATCCATTGGAGTTTTGCGTCTAGATCATTTTGGAGAGTAAGATTGGCAAGTATATACAAGCAAAAGTTAAGCCGGGCCCGGAATACCCACCACCATGGACCTATATATACCAAATTTAAATTTCAAGAAAATCGAATGAAAATTGCGGCTTCTATGCCCTCAATAGAGCCACCGTGGTGTAATGGTTAGCATGCTCGCCTTGCATACAAAAGGTCGTGGGTTCGATTCCTGCTTCGACCGAACACCAAAAAGTTTTTCAGCGGTGGATTATCCCACCTCAGTAATGCTGGTGACATTTCTGAGGGTTTCAAAGCTTCTCTAAGTGGTTTCACTGCAATGTGGAGCGCCGTTCGGACTCGGCTATAAAAAGGAGGTCCCTTGTCATTGAGCTTAACATGGAATCGGGCAGCACTCAGTGATAAGAGAGAAGTTCAACAATGTGGTATCACAATGGACTGAATAGTCTAAGTGAGCCTGATAAAGAAAATAAATCGGGAGATCGGTTTATATTGGAGCTCAAACTATGGGCCGATATTTTCTAAATTTAGCACAGCACTTTATGAACCCAAAACATCTCTAGATTTCCAATTTGGTGAAAACCGTATAAAATTAGCGGCGTCTCTACGTAAGTAAAATCGATGGATCAGTTTATATGGGGGCTATATCGAAACCTAGACCGATATAAACCATCTTCGAACTTGACCTGCAGACAAAAGACGACGGTACCTTCATTATTGAAGGCTGTAGCGGTAGACGATATAACGTCTTAGATTTTCTCGGTGTGTGATGTGTTACAAATGGAATGGAAAAATTATTATACCTCCATCATCAAGTTATAGTGTCGAATATGAAAATACCTAAGTGTCGATCATCTCGAGACGGCGCTTCGCCGGAAATAAGCCCAAATCTATCGCAGGGCCATATTTTTGCAGCGAGTGAAGGCTATAATACGTGCCAATGATAGCCAATCACAGTTGGTAGAATTTTACCAAAAATTTTAGTTTTTTTTTACTTTTTGGTAGATTGGTAGAATTATTGATGTTTGTTGTAGATTTGGCCAAATATTCCTATCCAACTAAAACGTACTTCACAAATTTTCATTAGAGATAAAATTTTGACAAGATTTTCTATAGAAATAAAATTTAATAAAATTTTCTATAGAAATAAAATTTTGACAAAATTTTCTATGGAAATAAAATTTTTACAAAGTTGTCTATAGAAATAAAATCTTTACAAAGTTGTCTATAGAAATAACAATTTGACAAAATTTCCTATAGAAATAAAATTTTAAAAAATTTTTTTTATAGAAATACAATTTTGACAACATTTTCTAAAGAAATATATATTTGACAAAACATTCTATAGAAAGAATGTAAATAAAATTTTGACAAAATTTTCTATAGAAATAATTTTTTTCTATGGAAATAAAATTTTGACAAAATTTTGTGTGGAAATAAAATTTTGACAAAATCGTCTATGGATATAAAATTTTGACAAAGTTGTCTATAGAAATAAAATTTTTACAAAGTTGTCTATAGAAATAAAATTTTTACATTTTTTTTTATAGAAAATTTTATATTTTCTAAAGAAATATTTTTGACTAAACATTCTATAGAAAGAATTTGACAAAAATTTCCATAGAAATAAAATTTTGCAAAATATTTCTTTTGTTGGTTGGTACGTTTTTGGTAAAATTTTCTCGAAATTTTGGTAGATTATTTTTGACTCGAACCGTGTAGCCAATTCGAACAAATCTAAACTGACTGTAAAATTGATATTATTACCGACATTTTTGCTTTTAGATAATAAAATTAAAAATATATATTTAAAGAATTAAAAAAAAGTGTAATAAAATCCTTCTTTAGATTACCAATGAGTGCTGTCCAACTCTATATCTAACGCACTGACAAGATACCTCCTTCTTATTGTCGAGGCGGCACGGCGTTTAACATTGCTGCGAGACACTTAGAAATTTCACTAGCATTACTGAGGGCAGATAACCCACTGCTGAAAAACCTTTTTGTGTTCGTTGGAATAGAACCCATGCAACTTATAAACCACATTGCAATATGTTTTTTTAATGCAAACATCATTGAACCCTATATAATTATAGGCATACCTACTCTATTTCTATCAATTTCATTCATTTGTTTGCCATAATTGAGACACCTTCCATGTAAATACCATACTTTTTCTTGGAAATATTTGACATTGCTCTAAAGCCATTCGATATTTGGACAATTGTGTAAAAAGGCATTTATTTTGTTTTGTTTTTAATTGATCTCTATTTTGACATATCATATCATATTCATGCAAATGAAAAACGAACCTAGGTCTTGCGAAAGATTACAATCAAGACCCCCCCCCCTATATTGCAGCCTCGAAATTTCTCCATGACAAATTTGATTTCGAACAAAAACAATGTGCAAATGAAGAGCGTTTGGCTGTTACTGTGTTGTTGACGTTGTTGTTGCCTGATATTGCCCAACAAGTAAAATTGTTACATGGCCACGAAATATTGTGCATTGACCCCTGCTATGGAAGATATATAACGTAACGTAACAATAACAACAAATATATAAACTTTAAAAAATCAGTTATTCATCGAAATGAAAACAAAACTAACAAGCAACAACAAAAACAATAATAAAATAAAATAAACAAGCACAACAAAACTCATACGCATATAGGTAAGTACAAAGTTATGGTAGGTAGTGATGTCTGCATGTAATCACACCCAAAACTTGCCGAATACAAATGACGAGTAATTACATACCCCTTTGCTTGCAAATATTTTCTACACGTACGTCCGTTGGTATGATGTTCCTAAGTACTACGTGTATGAAGGTATGAAATCGTTTATTGTTGCTGATACAGACATACATATTGCAAGTGAAAGTTCTGCACACCATCATCAGCAGCAGCAACAACAACAAACGCAGAATTAAGCAAAAACACAAAAACAAAACAACTACTGTCGCTTTGCTGTTTTGTGATTCAACATTGTCACACTGACATACACTCACACACACATACTCACATACGCATATCTATAGCCACACAATCATACGCATCATGAACTACTGCCTGCATTGTATGTTGGTTTGTCATACAATCAAGTCAACAAGCCCCAACATTCACTCACACTCCAAAATCTACTTACATTCGGTAAGTGTTTTTATCCATGCTGGCATATATATGTATGTGTATATTGGTATTGACGAAAACTGAATACGAATGTATACATGAAGCCAACAACAAAATAACAACTGTGAATTGTAGAAAAAAAGTGTATGTACGAACGAACGAACGTCCGTGACATCGATTACGTACATTGAACGTTGAAAATGCTATGTCGTTGTTGCTGTAATCATCATCATCATCATCACCGTCGTCGTCGTAGTCAACTTTTACGTCGTCGGCATTAGAAATAACACGAAAAACAACGAAAACCCCACACACAACTAGCAACAACAACAACAACATCATAGTCGCCTCTAATGCAAGTGAGTGAGTGCATTACACACGTAGCATGAATTACTCTTTCACACTGATATTCAAGTGGCCACCACCACTGCATTAGTGCAACACCACCTCTCCTTTAGGCATTAATAACATTCATTCATTTACAGTGTCACCATATAAAATGTTTAAGTAACATATCTATGGATTTTGTAATAGAGGTGAAATAGTTTGTTAGAAGTGGTCAATTCGTAGGAAGATGAGAAAGAGAGAGAAGAAATCAATGAAGATGATTAGAAGTTGTTGTTATTTTTTTAATTAAACAAAAACAGATCTACAGCCTAAGCCACAGTGGGCTGACTCTAGCTTAAATCTGCTAGATGATCATTAGGAATATCTGCAAATACCCAATTCAGTAAAAAGAAAATAATTCGAATATTTTCTTTTCCCGACATATAGGACACAGTAAGAAAAATATCAACAATATTTTTCAATAACATTTTAATTGAAATTGAGAATATTTTCAGTTGAACGATTAATTTAAACCGAAAACTATTTTTGGTTAATGAAACTAAGGAAAATTTAATTTACTTCAAAGACGTGCGGCTTTAACGGAAGTATGCTAATTTAAAAAATGAAAATTCTAAATTGAATGAAATAAAATTATAAAACAAAGATTATAACTTTCTATTAATTTCATTATTTAAGAAAATGTCCCTAATATTGTTTTTTTTTTGTTTTTCAGATTATCCCTTAGAAATTACACACTTATATATCTACATTCACAAATTTTATGTAGAAATAAAATTGTGGCAAAATTTTTTATAGAAATAAAATTTTGACTACATTTTCTATAGAAATAAAAATTTCAAAAAAATTTCCTATAGATATAAAATTTTGAATAAATTTTCATTTGAAATAAAATTTTGCCAAAATTTTCTATAGAAATAAAAATTTTACAAAATTTTCTAAAGAAATAAAATTTTGACAAAATTTCTTATAGAAATAAAATTCTATAGAAATAAAATTATATAGAAAAAAAAGAAAAAAATTCTATAGAAATAAAAATTTTACAAAATTTTCTAAAGAAATAAAATTTTGACAAAATTTCTTATAGAAATAAAATTTGGACAAAATTTTCTATAGAAACAAAATTTTGGCAAAATTTTCTATAGAAATAAAAATTTGACAAAATTTCCTATAGAAATAAAATTTTGACAAAATTTTTTATAGTAGTAGTATGTCAAAGAATACACAATCGTGGCATTTCTAGACATCGAAGGGGCGTTCAATAACGTCCATCCGAGCTCGATATTAAATGGACTGACAACTCTAAATGTTGATCCAGTTATACTTAGGCTGTTAGACGAACTTCTAAGGAAGAGACGCATTTCAGCCACACTGGGACAAGCAAACATACAAAAGTATGTGAACAGAGGCACTCCTCAAGGAGGAGTTCTATCACCTCTTCTTTGGAATGTTGCTATAAACGACCTTCTGGTTTCCCTAGGGGCATATAGCTTCAGATTACTGGCGGACCTGGAAAACGTTAACTTAAGCAGTCTGCTAATATTTTTTGGAACAATCTGGTTGGTTCAACAGAAGAAAATAATCGAGAAGGTTCAACGGTTAAAACTAGAAGTGCCCATATGTAATAGGTACTGTTAGTTAATGTGGTATCACAATGGACTGAATAGTCTAAGTGAGCCTGAATCTTAATCTGGCTGCCACTTTAACCTAACCTAATATTTTGACAAAATTTTCTATAGAAATAAAACTTTGACAACATTTTCTATAGAAATACAATTTTGACAACATTTTCTCTAGGAATAGAATTAGACAAAACTTTCTATAGAAGTAAAATTTTGACAAAATTTTTTATAGTAGTAATATTTTTATTGTTGTTTTTGATCTCAGCTTAAAACCATGCATTGACTTAACTACAAGTGTAGCTTAACCAACAGAGGAAAAGTATGCTTATCAAATTTATTTGGACAAAGCCCTATAGGCTGCAAGATGGTTGGATGTACAGCTGTTTTGGAATTACCACATTCCTCATGAGGTAGTAATATTTTGACAAAATTTTCTATAGAAATAAAACTTTGACAAAAATTTCTATAGAAATACAATTTTGACAAAATTTTCTATAGAAATAAAATTTTTGTACATTGTTTTTGGCCAATGGATTGAATAGTCTAAGTGAGCCTGAATCTTAATCGGGCTGCCACTTTAACCTAACTTTAACCTTTGGCCCGACTGGTATCTATGATTACGTTATCAGAGTGAAATACTCATGAAACCCATAGAAAAATATTTTTGTCGTTCAAAAATCGACCCCACACCATCTGTGTACATGACGTGTACGGTAATCATCACCACACAGTGGGCTTTATGGCGAAATACAGTGAAATTAAAATAATAATAATTATTATTTTTTAATCCCAACCCACTGTCCATCATTTCACGAAGCGTACAGGGCATTTATCAAGTACAGAGACCCAATACGTACTGCATCGAAAATAGCAACAAATATAACAACAAAAACATATAGCGAAAAACACGTTTGAAGTACATTACATTATTTTACATTAGCAATGGTCAGTCTCATAGTAAATCAATGGTAAACGTAATCATTGTGTCTCCTCTCGCATGATACCATTAGCAATACACTTGAATAAATTAACCATACACATAAACTCAATACTCAAACACTTATCCTCCCTCTGTTAAATATAATCTCTCTCCTTTCCTTTTGAGTTGACTATGGGCTGGCTCTCTCAATATTTTTACAATTAGCATGTTATTATTATTATTATTGCAGCTGTTGGTTTCATATGTGATATGTATATGTGTGTGAGTGTGTGTGTGCATGCATGCCTGCCTCCATCAATGTTAAGTATACGCATTGTGTAAATAAAAGTTTGCCAAAAAACTTGTATTCGCACAAAACAACATTACACACAACGAACAACAATCACTTAAAAGACACCGAGAGTGAGTGTTCTTTGCTGCTGTTGTGTTTTTGGTGTTGTTGTTGTTGTTGTTGCTGTTAACGGTTTCTTGTTAATGTTGTTGATTTTATTGGCCAATTATGGTACTGGTTGGTTTGATTGTTGTTGTTATTGTTGCTACTGTTGCCATTGTATTCAAGCTGTTTTACCATGCCAATTTTGTTGGTTATGTTTTGAGTATTTGCGTGTTTTTTTTTAATGCGGAAATTTTTAAACTATGTTTTGCAGACATTTTCAAATCGAGTTTATATATTTAGTAGGTTTGTAGTTTAGTATTTGCAATTTGAAATAGTATTTAGTTTGCATCGAACATTTACAACGTGAATGTGTGTGTCTGTCTTCGACTTTGTATGAGACTAATGACAATTTAAAACATTTTAATTTTTTTATTTGAAATATAAAAATTTCGTAACCAAGAGAATAATTTTATTTATGTTTAATAGTTTTTTTTTTCACTCATATTGACATTTTTATTCATGAAGCATAAATTACAAATTAAATCATTTTATAAAAGATTTTTTTTTAGAGTGGGCAGAGAATTACAAACTATTAAAAAAGTGATTGCATTTAATACAAAAATCACTACTTGTATCCAGTTTACGTACTATAAAATTGTTGCATACTTTCAGGCGATATAAGTGCTCGAATTAAAGCATTACGATATGGGTAAGGAAGAATGTTCACAAATGTAGTGTTGGAGAGCAAACTCGATTATTACTTAAAGCACCCTTCACTTGTGTAATTTTAATTGAATTTTGGGATCGAAATTTCAAAAAAAATTAATTAATAAATCACAAAATCCCATACAAAAAAACTTGATTGATTTTTGTTTTAATTAAAAATTTGCCGATTCAATTAAATTTTTAAATTGAATATTTCTGAAAATTCAATTAAGATTTTTATCAGTGACAAACAAATTGTTGTGGTGGCAAATGTGTGCTAATAATCAAATTTGCCACCAATTGTGCCCAAGAACAAATTTCATAAATACAATGAATCCTTTTGTTAATTCCATGATTTTTCTATTAACAAATAACGGAACATTTCTTACTATTAATGAACATTTGCATTGTTCATTTAAATGAAATTTTATTTCAATGCACGTTAATATTTGTGAAAATCTCTGGGACCCGGAAAATGTTTACTTTTACGAATGTTTATTCTTTTGAAGGTTCGTCTTTGTAGAGAACGCTTATTTATTTCGAGTACCATGTTCATACGTTATAATGGTCCAAAATTTCTAGGAAGAATTCCCCCTACTTAAACATTTGATTCCCTAAATTGGGATAATTCAAAACTAGACTTTCCTTACCTAAAAATCTAAGGAAAATTCTCATACTATTTATAAAATTTAATCTATTCCTTTTTAGGACAATTGGATTTTTTGGGGTATTCTCTGTATTTAATTTAAAATTTTTAAATACTTAAAAAATATAATATACACAGAAATAAACATTTTTCACATCCATGACAAAAATACTCGTTCCAATTCATCAATTAAAAAATTATTGATCCAATTGATCAATATAATCTACACAATTATTTTTTTGTGATTATTTAATTTTTAATTAAAAAAATAAATTTTTAATTGAAAATTTGTTTTAATTGAGAAAATTTTAGAAAACTTTTTATTTGATAGTATTTTATAGAGATCTTCTATGGAAAATTCGGTTTAAAAATATCTATTTTTTTATAAAGTTAAATAAATTATTTTTTTTTAATGGAAAATTATTTAAATTGTTTGTAGCTGGACAAATTTTGGAAACATTTTTTTTTCTGTGTAGGTTGGGATCTCTTTTTTGCTTTCTTTATAGAATAAATTGCCACATAGCATAAAAAATTATCTACACAGAAAGAAGTGCATTTTTGACATCAATCACGAAATTAGTTCCTCCAATTAATTTTCAGTTGAAATTTCAATTATCAAATCAATTAAAAACATAATTGATCCAATAAAAAATTAATCGATACAATTAATTTTTGTGATTAATTTATTTTGTAATTAATTAATTATCGTTTTAATTAAAAAATTAAAATTTTAATTATTTCAATTCAATACTTCTTTATAAAAGATACAATAAATAATATATAACAAAATTATTAAAAAAAAAAATATAATAAAAAAATGAATTTATAAATTTGTAATTGGCAAGATTTTAGAGATTTTGTTTTTCTTCTTTTGAAAAAAATTCAATTTTTTCCAGTTCTTGTTGTTTTTTTTTTGTAAAATTAAAAAACTTAAGTTTGTAATGGAAAATAATTAAAAATTTTTTGATTGGAAAAATTTTGTTGAACATATTTTTTTTGTTCTGTGTAGATGGGGATTTCTTTTTGCTTTACGATTATTTTTATGAAAAAAAGTTGCCACATAGCACGAATATTAATAAAAAAAAATAATCTACACAGATGTAAAATGTTTTTGACATCAATCACGAAATTAGTTTCGTGATTGAAGTCAAAATTGATTTCTAATTGAAAATTCAGGAAGTAAATAAAAAAAATAATTGATCGAATTACAAAAGTGATCAATACAATTAATTTTTGGGATTAATCATTGCTTTAATTAAAGAAATAAAAAATAACTTAAATTTTCAACTAAATTTTTTTTTTAGTGGAAAAATATTTATTGGAATTATAGTTTTCTGTGTATATTGAGATCTCCTTTTGAATTAAAATTTATATAAAAAATTATATATATTTTTTTAATAAAATTAATTAAATTTAATTGAAATATATTTTTGTTTAGATTTTTATATATTTTTTTTATAAAATTAAATAAATTAAAGATTTCATTAAATTTTTTAACTTGGAAAAATTTTTATTGGAAATGTTTTTTTTTCTGTGTAGCTTCAGATTTTCTTTTGATGAATTTAAGATTTAATTAATTTTTTGTTAATTCAGCAAAAAAAATGGAACATTTTTTCTTTGAAATATTTTGTTTTCTGTGTAGATTCAGATCTTCTTTTCAGAAAATTTTTTAAAGAAATTTTAAACTAATTTATTTATTTATTAAATAAATAATTATTTTGTTTTAAAACTTACCGGACCACACCGCTGAGCCAGGCATGGTTTGTGTTCCTTGGGTTACTTTATGGGACGTAATTTTTGCTAAATATCCTTTGGAACTTTGTGTTTTGTCACTTTTTGTTATAATTTTTTTTTTGTATTAATAACAATTCAGATTATCTCAATTTGATTTAAAACACATTGACATACACACACACGAAATTCTTCTATTCAAGGTAATTTTTTCTATTGTTTTAAAATTATGAATAATTCATTTTCAAATTGGATTAAAACGAAAGCTGTTCGTTTTTGTAGGATGTTATGGGGGACACAGTAAATATGCATTTTTATTGGAATTGAATTAGATCTTTAAGAAAGGAAATATAATTATTTAATTGGATCGATACAAATCATGGTCTTTGATTTGGTTTTTTTTTTGCAGTTTATTTATTAATTTTCTAAAAATATTTTATTTTTGTATTTATTTATATTTTGTATTTACTTAGTTCGTGATTATTTTTTATTTCCATTTAATTCCTATTTTTTCTATTACAAACTAATATGGCATTTGTTTTAGGTTAATGTTGTTGCATTGGCAGTTGTTTTGATTATTCCCGAATAAACAACTCTGTTTTCTTGAAAATGATGGCAGTGTTGCATTCGCTGAAGAGCGATTAAAATAGGCTGACTTGTTGTTTGAAAGAAATTAGAGATCTTTTTGGGGGAAATTCTCTACTTCTCCCGTTTGAATGACACATTTACACACATTCACCATGGACTCTCTTTCTCTCATTTTTTTTAAATTTTTTAACAGGGAATATTAGAAGTTTCCCTTGTTTACTTTTCAAATATCCCGTTATATTTTTCGTGAGATATATTTAGTATCTCTTGTTTTGTTTTATTACAAATTTTTCCAAATCAATTTAATCCGTTCATTTATGAATTTTTTTTAACCGATTTTTTTAGTTTGAATTATTGAAATCAACTGTGTTTCGGAACAATTTTTACGTTACAGCTACCGCCGCCGCTGCAGTTGAGCACTGAGCGAGTTGGTGAGCATTACTACTGCAGCAGTTTTACACTTGCAATATCTCTGTGTTTTGTTGGATCCGGCGTTGACGTCGTTGAAATCTCTACAAAAACACCAACAACCCAAAGAAATCACCCAACTTTTAGTTTCAATTTAATTTCTGTTTCTTTGCGAATTTCTTAATATAAAACAGAACAGACTTGCAAACACACACACACACACATCGACACATAGAACATTCATATCCAATGAGCTAAGTTGGCAGAGGCATTGACGTCGCTGCAACATCGTTCGTTGTAACACTTTTGATTTTAAGCTCACAAAAAAAAGACTTTTTGCTGTTTTGGTTTGATGGCTGATGAGAAGGTATGTAGTAGTGTGCGTGTGTGAATGAAGGTGTCTCGAACATGTTTACGTGCTTGGCTCCATCCAATTCTGCACTCTGCACTCTGCACAATGCACTATGCAATTTTACTCCCTCTCATTCACTCATTTCTTATATTTGTTCTCTCTATGCTTTAGTGAGATATATCTTGGCCTGCATATTGCCTGCCAAGCATTTTGGTAGATTTTTTGGTGTCTCTCTACAACAAAAGAAAGGTTGTTTAACCGCTTTTTGTTTCTTTGCTGTTGCAAATCCACCAAGAGTTGACAGGTTTCTCAATTGTCAGAATCTACAGATTGAACAACCTTTGTGTGTCAATGCGTGTGTGTGTCTGTGTATATTTATTTGTTTATTGTAATCAAAATTATGACAAATATGGATTAAACCTTTTGTTTGATATATTGACATAGTGAGCCACTGTAGGCGTATGGTAAAAGGGTGATGAAGGCGGTTTTGTCACTTGTCTACCAGAGACCGAGAATTACAGAAAATTGATTTGCTTTTGGGGATTTCTTGACAATTATTTATTGCCGGAACCGGAATTTGAGGGGTTTTAAATGACAAGAGAAAGCAAATGTTTACTTAAGAATGAACTGGAAAACTTCACATATTCTATTTATAGTCCTATTTATAAAAGAACATTTTCGGAGGAACATTAAAAGTAATGACTTAAGAAGAACTTTCAAACTGTGAAGCTCTACATAGTATCGAGCAGCATTTGTTGATAAGAGAGACATTCATCC
Source organism: Haematobia irritans (assembly GCF_050003625.1). Classification (NCBI taxonomy): domain Eukaryota; kingdom Metazoa; phylum Arthropoda; class Insecta; order Diptera; family Muscidae; genus Haematobia; species Haematobia irritans. The sequence continues at coordinate 35,813,224 of NC_134399.1, read as the reverse complement.
ACAGTACTACCGTTTATTCTCCGGAGATAAGGCCGGTATGCACCTCTAGCGAAAAATTTCATTCCCATAAGAAATGCATTGCTATTTATGCTAACGAAATTTTCGGTAGCGTTCAATTTCGTAAGCTGGTACGCACCTCTAATGAAAATAACAGGGTTGTCAAAAGCATATTTTGGCAGCAAACATTTAATTTATTACAATCATTGTGTGCGTAAAAGTTTTAAAGGTCTGTAAATAATAAACAATTTATTTGAGGAATATTTGGAACATATATTAACAATTTTTAAAAGCGATTAGCTGGTTTAAAATTTCTGTACACAGCCCTGTTTTTTGTTGTAGACTTAAATAAATTTTTGCTACCGAAAAATTTCGCTAGAGGTGCATACCGGCCTATAATACTAATTTATTTCCAAAATAAATCCTATATCTATCTATATTTCTATAGAAAATTTTGTCACAATTTTATTTCTATAGAAAATTTTATCAACATTTTATTTCTATAGAAAATGTTGACAAAATTTTATTATATAGAAAATTTTGTCAAAATTTTATTTCTATAGAAAATTTTATCAACATTTTATTTGACAAAATTTTATTTTATAGAAAATTTTTTTCAAAATTTTATTTCTATAGAATATTTTGTCAAAATTTTATTTCTATAGAAAATTTTATTTCTATAGAAAAATTTTTCAAGATTTTATTTCTATAGAAAATTTTGTCAAACTATTATTTCTATTGAAAAATTTTTCAAAATTGTATTTTTATAGACAATTTTGTCAAAATTTTATTTTTATGGCAAATTGTGTCAAAATTGTATTTTTATAGAAAATTTTGTCAACATTTCATTTCTATAGAAAATTTTGTCAAAATTTTATTTCTATAGAATATTTTGTCAAATATTTATTTTATAGAAAATTTTGTCAAAATTGTATTTATAATAAAAATTTTGTCAAAATTTTAGTTTTATAGAAAATTTTCCCGAGATTTCATTTTGATACAAAATTTTGTCAATATTTTATTTTTATAGAAAATTTTGTCAAGATTTTAAATCCATGGAAGATTTTTCTTAAAACTTTAATTTCTATAAAAATTTGTTCAAAATTGTATTTCTATAGAAAATTTTGTCAAAATTGTATTTTTATGGAAAATTTTGTCAAAATTTTATTTTTATGGCAAATTTGTCAAAATTTTATATTTATAGAAAATTTTGTCAAAATTTTGTTTCTATAGAAAATTTTGTCAAAATTTTATTTCTATAGAAAATTTTGTCAAAATTGTATTTTTATAGAAAATTTTGTCAAAATTGCATTTTTATAGAAAATTTTGTCAAAATTTTATTTTTACAAAAAATTTTGTCATGATTTTATATCTATGGAAGATTTTTCTCAAAATTTTATTTCTATAGGAAATTTTGTCAAAATTTTATTCCATTAGTCAATTTTATCAAAATTTTATTTTTGTAGAAAATTTTGTATAAATATTATTTCTATACAAAATTTTGTCAAAACTTTATTTCTATAGAAAATTTTGTCAAAATTTTATTTCTATAGAAAATTTTGTCAAAATTTTATTTCTATAAAAATTTTTGTCAAACATTTTATTTCTATAGAAAATTTTGTCAAAATTTTATTTCTATAGAAAATTTTGTCAAAATTTTATTTCTATAGAAAATTTTGTCAAAATTTTATTTCTATAGAAAATTTTGTCAAAATTGTATTTTTATAGAAAATTTTGTCAGAATTTTAGTTCTATAGTAAATTTTAGTCAAAATTTTATTTCTATAGAAAATTTTGTCAAAATTTTATTTCTATAGAAAATTTTGTCAAAATTTTATATCTATAGAAAATTTTGTCAAAATTTTATTTCTATAGAAAATTTTGTCAAAATTTTATTTCTATAGAAAATTTTGTCAAAATTTTATTTCTATAGAAATACGGTTTTTTTTCTATAGAAAATTTTATTTCTATAAAAAATTTTGTCAAACATTTTATTTCTATAAAAAATTTTGTCAGAATTTTAGTTCTATAGAAAATTTTAGTCAAAATTTTATTTCTATAGAAAATTTTGTCAGAATTTTATTTCTATAGAAATTTTTAGACAAAATTTTATTTCTATAGAAATTTTTAGACAAAATTTTTTTTCTATAGAAAATTTTGTCAAAATTTTATTTTATATAAACTTTTGCCAAATTTTTTTTATAGAAAATTTTGTCAAAATTTTATTTTTATAGAAAATTTTGTCATGATTTTATATCTATGGAAGATTTTTTTCAAAATTTTAGTGCTACAGAAAATTTTGTCAAAATTTTGTTCCATTAGAAAATTTTATCAAATTTTTATACCCTGCGCCACACTGTGGAACAGGGTATTATAAGTTAGTGCATATGTTTGTAACACCCAGAAGGAGACGAGTTAGACACATGGTGTCTTTGGCAATAATGCTGGGGGTGGGTCGAGTCGATATAACCATGTCCGTCTGTCCGTCTGTCCGTCTGTCTGTGAACACATTTTTGTGATCAAAGTCTAGGTCGCAATTTAAGTCCAATCGCCTTCAAATTTGGCACATGTTCCTAATTTGGGTCAAAATAGATTCCTATTGATTTTGGAAGAAATCGGTTCAGATTTAGATATAGCTCCCATATATATCTATCGCCCGATATGCACTTATATGGACCCAGAAGCCAGAGTTTTATCCCAATTAGCTTGAAATTTTGCACAAGGAGTACAATTGGTAGTATAGTCATGTGTGCCAAATTTGACTGAAATCGGTTCAGATTTAGATATAGCTTCCATATTTTTGGCACAATTTGGTTGAAATTTTGTACTAGGAGTACAATTGGTAACATAGTCATGTGTGCCAAATTTGATTGAAGTCGGTTCAGATTTAGATATAGCTCCCATATATATGTTTTTCTGATTTCGACAAAAATGGTCAAAATACCAACATTTTCCTTGTTAAATCGCCACTGCTTAGTCGAAAAGTTGTAAAAATGACTCTAATTTTCCTAAACTTCTAATACATATATATCGAGCGATAAATCATAAATAAACGTTTGCGAAGTTTCCTTAAAATTGCTTCAGATTTAAATGTTTCCCATATTTTGTTACTAAAATTGTATTCCAGCCTAGTGCATTAGCCAACTTAAATTTTGAGTCCATAGATTTTGTAAAAGTCTATCAAATTCTGTCCAAATCGAGTGATATTTAAATGTATGTATTTGGGACAAACCTTTATATATAGCACCGAACACATTTGACGGATGTGATATGGTAACGAAAATTTAGATCTACAAAGTGGTGCAGGGTATAATATAGTCGGCCCCGCCCGACTTTAGACTTTCCTTACTTGTTTTCTATAGAAAATTTTGTCAAAATTTTTTTTCTATAGAATATTTTGTCAAAATTTTATTTTTATAGAAAATTTTGTCAAAATTTTATTTCTATAGAATATTTTGTTAAAATTTTATTTGATAGAAAACTGTGTCAAAATTTTGCCAAAATTTTATTTTTATAGAAAATTTTGTCATGGTTTTATATCTATGGAAGATTTTTTGTCAAAATTTTGCCAAAAATTTATTTTTATAGAAATTTTTGTCATGGTTTTATATCTATGGAAGATTTTTCTCAAAATTTTATTTCTATAGAAAATTTTGTCAAAATTTTATTCCATTAGTCAATTTTATCAAAATTTTATTTCTATAGAATATTTTGTCAAAATTTTATTTCTATAGAATATTTTGTCAAAATTTTATTTCTTTAGAAAATTTTGTCAAAATTATATTTCTATAGAATTTTTTTATATAAAAATTTTTGTAATAAAAATCAGTTTACTTTTTTAATCACCATGACCTTGGTCCTTTGTCAGCGAAGAATATTTTTTTTTAATCATAACAGTTTAGATGAAATTCATTTTGTATTTATTGAGCATAGTGTGCGAAAAAGTTTTATGCTCGCCTTAAAAATTTTTCTAGATGTATTATTTTGGTTCTTAAATATGAAAATTCCCCGTGTAGTCTCTTAAAATAATTTTGTTCATATGAATACTATTCTATGGCTCTTCAATAATGTGGAATTTCTATTGTTATAACGATCACAGTGATACTACATCCATATTTTTATGGTTTTGCTGATGCTTTAAGTGTTACAGGAATTTTATGAAAAAAATATATGTACGTTCATATAAATTTGTTATTTGACTTAATTTTTAAAAAAGATTAAGTGTATGAGCGCCGATATTTATTAAAAAAAATATTTTTGTTATTAGTAGTAATATAATATTTTATAAATTGTATTTAATTTGAACAGCAAATTTATTTTATATTTTCAAAAAAATACTATTATAATTTAGTAATACTCCTTTTAAATTAAATTTTATATTTTTATAGAATTTGTTTATGTAACTTCAAGATTACTTTGAGTTAGAATTTTACAATATGAAATTTTCAATATACGCAAATATTTATTTTAAATTATTTTTTTAATTAGTTATAATTTAATTTAATTTTATGGATTTGCTGTTTATGTTTATTCTAAAAAAGAGTGTCAATATTTTATAAAAACAAAATTTTACTGTATTATTTTTTTTTATTTTGGACAATATTTTATAATGTTTTATTTAACTTATTTTTGAACAGAAAATTTATTTTATATATTATACAAAAATTACTATCATATTATAATAAATTATTATATATATTATTTTTATATTTAATTATGTTGGGAAAATATTTTGTATTAAAATACTTTGCCTTAATTTATTTCAACATACATATTCTTCTTTGAATAATAATTTTTCCTGATTGCAGTAGTCTTTTTCTGATGTCTAATTTGTCAAATAGTTTTTAGTTTTTTTTTCTATAATAAACTTTATACAAAAATTGTGTATTTCCATGTGTTCCACTTAAAAAGCAAATAGAAGAGAAATTACTTCCAAGAAATTACTATATTTTTTATAGTTACTTTACTATATTTTATTATTATAATATAATATTTTTTTATAAAATATCAGTTCTGTTCAAAAATTAAGTTAAATAAAAATTATAGAATAAACTATTAAAATAAAATTAATAAGATTAATAACAAATTTAATAAATACTCTATTATAATATTATGACTATATCATAACAATAACAACAATAATACAGTAATATTTTTTTTATTTTTATAGAATATTTTTATCTAAATATAAAATTACTTTGAATTACTATATCTAATTTTAATATTCGCAAATGTTGATTTTTATTTTTATTTAATTATTTATAATTTATTTTATTTTTATAAATTTGCTGTTTAATATAAAAACAAATACAAATGAACATTTATATGTGAGTCAAAATGAAAAAACAAAAAACGATGTTTTTATCTATGAGTTGGAAATTTACTGTACCAAAACAATAATACAGTAATATTTTTTGTTTTTATAGAATATTTTTATCTAAATATAAAATTACTTTGAATTACTATATCAAATTTTAATATTCGCAAATGTTGATTTTAAAGTATTTTTATTTAATTATTTATTTATACTTTATTTTATTGTTATAAATTTGCTGTTTAATATAAAAACAAATGAACATTTATATGTGAGTCAAAATGAAAAAAAACGCTATTTTTATCTATGAGTTGGAAATTTACTGTATCAAATTCGCTATATTTGTCAATATTGCTTTTAATGTATTTTTTAATCAAATATTTTTATTTATTTATAATTTTAAAAATTTTCTTAAACTTTGTTTCGTTTTTTTTTTTAATTTTCATTCGTAATCTTTAATTACAAGTTCAAGTTGCGGTTTAATGATCTTTTAGGAATGTGAACTTGACGTTTTTTTTTTCTAAAAAAACAACAACAACAAAAACAAAAGGCGAGTTCAACATCCGTTTTTTATAGTCTGTTTACAAAATTTAGAACTTGTTCTCTAATACTCTCCAAACTTGAAATTAAATTACCAAATCACTATTTAGTTTTGTTTTCTTCTCTGTATTATTTCATTGTTGGATTTCAAAAATTTTCCGAATTTTGAAATAATCGAATGTCTCTGATTTATATTTGATTTCCCGAAAATCGTTTTTGATTTTATGGAGCCGCTCACGCACGTAACGCAAACCGAATTTCACACTGCACCATACACAAATGTTCTGGTGTTTGTGTAGAAATACAAACGGAAACTGCAATCGACGACAGTAGTAAGTTAGTGTGAGCGCAGAAATGTTGGAAGCAGGCTCCAACATTTATCATAGGGAGCATATAAAACCATATACACTTGTTTGATACACATAGACTATGGGCAAGAGATGGGTGATGGTGGGGTGGGGTAATCTGTAATGTTCTCGAAATTTAAAAAATGAGAGTGAATTTTTTGGATCAAATCTATTGAGTGTTTATGTATGTGTGTGTGTGTGTGTGTTTATACTCCAACACTTTTATGTTTGTATATGTTACTACACATAGTGGGACTTGTTTGCAACATGCATTAGATGCAGAAATAGAGAGGAATACAAAGAGATAAATATTTTTTATAAGTAATTACAGATATTTAAATTATGTTTTTAAATTGATATGTTTGGTAAAATGTTAAAATTTAATTTGTCAATTCATTCATTTAAAAATAAAATTATATGTTCTCACATAAGACTATAAACTGGTGAGATTTATGTTGAAGGAGAGAGAGAGAGAGTGAGAGAGATTCACTTTGTAGTAGGGTTACCCACCCGCTTGAAAATTTCTGGCTGCATAACACCGCCAAGTAATACCAAAAACTATTGTTTCCATTCATGGACACTAGCTCAGTATGATGGTGGCGGCGGCGGCGGCCTGCCATATCCTACAGCAACCCATATTGGGGAAGTATCTATCGGCATTCATTGTCGAGGGAGCATACGGGAGAGGGGACAATTCTTTGTGAACAGCCAAAGAGTCAATCACCGTTCGAAGGTCATAGGTTTGGTGCTGCAATGCACATACTACAATTTACAGTGAAAGAGTCCTTGAGTGAAATATTAAACCGTAGATAACAACAAAAACTGGAACAAATATACAGAGTTTATATACCACACACACACACATTAACACATTCTCAAAAATTATAGTAGCAAAAAAAGGATATGCACTTGTACTCTTTGAATGTATATACTATGGATATCTATCCATATCTGTGTGTGTGTGTTATATGTATGTAAATGCCTACAATCCAAATAGAATTGTTTTGAGTCATAAACAACAAATCATGACCTTACCCAATATGAAATGAATAAATAGTGTGTGGCAAAACATTATCAAGTCAAATCAGAATATAACAACAGGGTGTGAGATTTGCATATCCTAACCCAATGGGGGGATTTCATTTTATGGACAATCCCAAAGGCAAAAAGATTTTTTGATATATAAAAAAATATATTGAAGGCTTAGTAATTGCTTAAAATAACGAAATTAACTAATAAAGGATTTAATATTTTTGTTTATTTATTTTAAAAACGTTTAATTAATTAAAATCTAGGTTGAGTAGAAATTTTAATAAGGTACCCAAATTATTTGAGGAAAATTTTAATAATCCAACGACCTGATAAATAACATTTAAAATTCATAAAATGTTTATGTATGTGTGTGAGGAAATTCGGTAGTGTTTGTAGAAAAGGATTTCCAATACTACCCTCTATCGTGCTATATTCGATTCCTTTTTGGATGGGAAACATGAAACTCTTTTGCCATAAAAATGTTGTTTTCTCAACAAATATAAAATGACTGTCAAAATTAGATACCAAATGTCTCAGAAAATAATATTGTTCCGACAAAGATGTTACATATTCACCGTTCAAAAATAACATCTTGCTCTAGGAGGTGATCATATTCCCAGCAAAAAGCACATCGCCTAAAAAGTAGTGAAGATGTTGTTTTTGGATCCGGAAGTGGTGCAAAATCGGCGCAGAAGCGACGAATTTAACATAGTTGGTAGGATTATTGATGTTTTGGTAGATTTTGAAAAATATACCCCAAACAAAGTACTTCCTCTAGAAATAAAATTTTAACAAAATTTTCTATAGAAATAAAATTCTTACAAAACTTTTTATAGAAATAAGATTTTCTATAGAAATAAAATTTTGACAAAATTTTCTATAGCAATAAAAGTTTGACAAAATTTTATATTGAAGTATAATTTTGACAAAATTTTCTATAGAAATAAAATTTTTACAAAACTTTCTATAGAAATAAAAGTTGGACAAAATTTTCTATAGAAATAAGATTTTCTATAGAAATAAAATTTTGACAAAATTTTCTATAGCAATAAAAGTTTGACACAATTTTATATTGAAGTATAATTTTGACAAAATTTTCTATAGAAATAAAATTTTTACAAAATTTTCTAAAGAAATAAAAGCTGGACAAAATTTTCTATAGAAATAAGATTTTGACAAAATTTTCTATAAAAATAAAATTTTGACAAAATTTTCTACAGAAATGAAATGGTTTTTGCAAAATATTCCCCCCAACAAATTTTCTATAGAAACAAATTTTGAAAAATTTTCTATAGAAATAAACTTTTGACAAAATTTTATATTAAAATAAATTTTTGACAAAATTTTCTATACAACTAAATTTTTGACAAAATTTTCTATGCAACTAAAATTTTGACAAAAATGTGTATACAAATAAATTTTTGACAAAAACTTCTATAGAATTTGTTATAGTAATAAAATTTTGACAAAACTTTCTATAAAAATAAAATTTTGACAAAATTTTTTATCGAAATAAAATGTTGACAAAATTTTCTATAAAAATAAAATTTTGACAAAATTTACTGTAGAAAAAAAATTGAGAATATTTTCTATAGAAATAAAATTTTGACAACATTTTCTATAGAAATAAAAATTTGACAAAATTTTATATTGAAGTAAAATTTTGACAAAATTTTCTATAGAAATAAAATTTTGACAAAATTTTCTAAAGAAATAAAATTTTGACAAAATTTTCTATAGAAATAAAATTTACACAAAATTTTCTATAAAAATAAAATTTTGACAAAATTTTCTATAGAAATAAAAGTTTGACAAAATTTTATATTGAAGTAAAATTTTGACAAAATTTTCTATAGAAATAAAATTTTGACAAAATTTTCTAAAGAAATAAAATTTTGACAAAATTTTCTATAGAAATAAAATTTACACAAAATTTTCTATAAAAATAAAATTTTGACAAAATTTTCTATAGAAATAAAAGTTTGACAAAATTTTATATTGAAGTAAAATTTTGACAAAATTTTCTATAGAAATAAAATTTTGACAAAATTTTCTAAAGAAATAAAATTTTGACAAATTTTTCTATACAAATAAAATTTTGACAAAATTTTCTATAGAAATAAAATGTACACAAAATTTTCTATAAAAATAAAATTTTGACAAAATTTTCTACAGAAATGCAATGGATTTTGCAAAATATTCTTCATAGACTTATAGTGAACAAATTGCCTTGTTACTTGTTTGATAAGCTCATCTTTGGTCAATCAAATCGCTGCCTGACTCTTATTATACCACGCTTCAAATATGTGAACTATAGTAGAATGTTCTTCATTAATGCTGTAAGACTATGGAATAATTTACCTTACAATGTTAGATGCTTAATTAATATTGACAAATTTAAAAAAAACCGTAAAGAGCTTTTTAACTAGTGCAGCCTAAAATTACTTATTCATTCTAAAAAAAAAAAAAAATCTCAGCTCCTTCTCTCTGTAAGTTTCTTAAATTCTATAATATATGGTGGTCATTATATATATATTTTTTTTGTTATTGTTAACTTCGCTATTGCTTCTTCTTTTGTGTTTTTGTTTTTGGAAAAATATATTTTCTTTTATTTATTATATATCTTGTCTTGTTTACTATACTATAATATTTACTTATACTTTATATAAATCGTATGACTATGTGTTCCTAAACTACTATGTTGAACTATAAAAGAATATAATTCTTATTGTTCTGATATTGTGATAAAATAAATAAATAAATAAGAAAAATAAGAAACAAATTTGCTACAGAAACTAATTTTGAAAAATTTTCTATAGAAATAAAATTTTGACAAAATTTTATATTAAAATAAATTTTTGACATAATTTTCTATGCAACTAAATTTTTGACAAAATTTTCTATGCAACTAATTTTTTGACAACATTTTCTATACAAATAAATGTTTGACAAAATTTTCTATACATCTAAAATTTTGACAAAAATGTCTATACAAATAAATTTTTGACAGAAACTTCTATAGAAATAAAATTTTGAGAGATTTTTCTATAGAAATAAAATTTTGAGAATTTGCTAGGGAAATAAAATTTTGACAAAACTTTCTTAGAAATAAAATTTGACAAAATTTTATATAGAAACAAAATTTTGACAAAATTTTCTACAAAAATAAAATTTTGACTAAATTTGCTGTAGAAAAAAAATTGACAATATTTTCTATAGAAATAAAATTGTGACAAAATTTTCTGTAGAAATAAAATTTTGACAAAATTTTCTATAGAAATAAAATTTTCACAAAATTTTCTATAGCATAGAATTTTTCTGTAGAAGTAGTAACTTTTTCTTGTTGGTGCAAACTAAAAATATTTAAAAAGTCGACATATTTAATAAATTCTCGCTATAAAAAGTGATCTTTTGAAAACACATTTGTTTTCGTAATAACCACACAAATTTTTTCAAACAGTGCAAAATCAGATTTTTTAGATTATTTTTGGATCGAGTGGCAACCGTGGTTGCATCGCACCCAAAATGTGGAGTAAAAAAAATATTAACAATACCAGAAATAATCTGAAATGTGAAGACCAAATTTTATCGAAATCCACCAGGCAGTGGTAGAAAACGTGAGATGAACATGTACGAGAACGTAGCCGTTGAAGTTCGAAAATGTTCAAGAATTCACCGATGTCCAATAAAAGTTTGACTGGAAAAAGCCAAGGAGTTGCTGCGTTTGCAGGAAAGTAGTCAGTTACCGAATTTGATTTTCCCCGGCGAAAAGGCATTCCAAATTGAGCAGTTTGTGAACAAAGAAAATGAATGGGTTTATAAGCTGAAAATGTACACCATGGATTGATCAGCAGAACTCAAGCGCCATCATAATGGTTTGGGCCACTGTAACGGCAAATGGTCGCTCCCCCCTCTTTTTTATCAATTGTGGTGGCAAAATAAATACTGAATATTAGCGGGAAAATGTTGTAAATGCCTTATTGAACCCCGGGGGCTGACAAATATTTCGACTGCAGACCCTGGACATTCCAACAGGACTCCGCACTAATGCGTCAACCAAGATTGGTTTAAAAACAGGAAGTTCCTTGCATCGTTTATAACTCAAAATGGGCACCAAACTCTCCAGACCGCAATCCGTTGGACTTTTTCATCTAGAGCATTCTGTAGAGCACTTAAAATTACCAAATTACCGGAATGGGTCAAAATACCACAGGGGTGGCTGTTCGTGCAGTTGGAAATAAACGACTGAAACCCACATCATTTTCAGTCGTTTATTTCCAATATTTTGTGCTTTTTAACAGTACAATGAAAAAAAATATTAATAACAAAAAATATAGCGCTTTACTTTCTTGCATATCAGCCACGCTGTAAATTTGGATACACACAAAAAAAATTTTCTGATTCAATCACGAAATTAATTGATCCAATTAATTTTTTAATTGAAATGTCTTCAATCACAGAAATGAAAGTATCAATTAAAAAATTAATTGACAGTCAATTAAAAAATTAATTGATCCAATTAAATATTTAATTGATACTATTAATTTGTGTGATTGATTTTTATTTCAATTAAAAAAATTGTTGAATCAATTAAATTTTTAATTGAATATTTTTTAAAACTCAATTAAGATTTTAATTGGAAAAATTTTCGTGAAATTTTTTCTGTGTATCTATCTTTTTCCATTTGGCAATAGGGGTCATATTTTTTAGGAGCAGTGCCTTTATTTTTTGTAGGCCATATATTGAGAATCACAAAAACATTTTGGAATATCCGTTTTTACCTGCGGCTAGAGGACTAAAAGGTCTATCTTTCGCATATAAATCTGGGTGCACATCATTTTCCTTTGGCCTTAGTGGCAAAGTTTTTTTCTCGAGGAGCAGTACCTCCACTTTCTTGTATTGAGAATCCCACACCCTCAAAAAAAATCGCTTCTTTAACATATGTTCCAAACATATTTTGCAGGAAGCATATATATTATTGGATACTGCCGAAACATTAATATGTTTGTTTTATGTGAACATATTATATGTTTGGAATCATTTTGAGCCCAAAAATATTGTATGCTTGGAAGAATTTTTCCCAAAGACGATTGTGCTCATTCCCTAACATACTCGTTATTTTCACTTCCACGAAATATTTTAATTCTTGGCACCTTTTTCTGTAATACAAATAATGTTGAAGAAATTATTCACTTTTATAATTTTTTTAAATTTTACCTCCCGTCTGCACGGAGAATCGAACCGAGGACCATACAGTTTGTAAGCCAACACTCTATCCACTGGGCTACGTAGCTGTTATAATCACCAGCAAATAATTATCGTTATAAGTTACATTTATATAGCATAGTTTGCAGCGCCCACGAGCCCATGCAAACATAACATTATTTAACAGAAACATACATTTGTTTGCCACGTGGAGCAGTGGTTAGCATGTCTGCCTTGCATGCAAAGGGTCGTGGGTTCAATCCCTGCTCTGACCGAACACTTTTTTTTTAATTTAACTTTAAAACTTTGAAATGTGGGTTATTAAAGATTTATAGTCAGTAACAGTGCTTGATATAAACGAAATTGACTGATTTTTGGATAAAATATTATTTTTTTTTAAAGCAAAAATAACAATTTTGTAACAAAAAACTGTTTTTGGTACAAAACTTTAAAATTTGGTATTCAAAAACTCTAACAAAAGAAGAACGTGGAGTCGAGTATAAACATACATAAGTAATTTTATAATATAAACATAAATTTATTTATGCGTGAACAGTTTTTTACTAGCATTTAACACCATCGCTCTAAAATGCCTTTTATTTTTCGTTAATAATTCATTTTAAAGAAAATAAACTTTTTAAATTGTTTTAGCTGCAAAGCTCGAACTTAATGCCCGCTTTTATATTTGAAGGTGTCCGTCAACTCCTCGTGGACTACTTATTAATAAAGAGGAACTAAACATTGTTTTTATATATTTTACTGTGTAATTTTTCACTATTTCCTCCTTATTTTATTTTACTGTCCCAACTCTAAAAAGAGTATAGTGCCCTTTCGTTATTTTTATGAAGACCCCTGATTTCTTTTAACGAACCAAGAAAAAAATTGTGCCCATAATGCCAAAATGATAAACAAAACACATGTCCACACATACATAAAATGCTGCTCTCAAGGCGAAAACATATGCTGTTTGTTTTTCAAATGTCTATTCTCTTGGTTCCGAATGTCCATTCTCTTTATTCAAATTAAATAATATTTAGACTTAAGCATATCAAATTTTTGGCCTTATCATAAAACAGTTTTCCGAAACAACATACAACATTCTTTCGCTGTGTTATGTTGATATCTTTTGTCAACTCTCCCGGTTCCCATCTCTATTTCTTTCTCTATACTCTCTCTGTTGCTTTGAATAAAATATCACAACATATGTATGTTTAGTCGAAATTTGTAAATTTATATATGTTTGCATTCACACATATGATTTTTATGAAACATTCATGCCCCAAACATAATATATTCTAACATATTAACATAGATGTCCCAAACATTTAGTGTTAGTTTAGGAACATTACATGTTTGCACTTAAATATATTGTGTTTTAAAATTGTACCCGAAACACATTTTGTTTATATCGGAACATATGAAAAACATATTTTTCTAAGAGTGCATACAATACCCATTCCATACATTTTGTGCTTTTTAACAGTACAATGAAAAAAATATTAATAACAAAAAATATAGCGCTTTACTTTCTTGCATATCAGCCACCCTGTACATTTGGATATATATCTTTTTTCATTTGGCAATTAGGGGTCATATTTTTTTAGGAGCAGTGACTTTATTTTTTGTAGGCCATATATTGAGAATCCCAAACACATTTTGGAATATCCGTTTTTACCTACGGCTAGAGGACTAAAAGATCTGTAAATGTTCTTTGGTTTTTTTTTATGTAGATCTTGCGTCCCTTGCTTAAATAAATAATTTTGTACTTGTAAGACCATGTTTCCTCGCCCATTTCCCAACCAGCTGGAGAAGGCTTTATTTATGATATCTATAATTGTCATTTTCTTCGAGTGAAAATGCCATCACTTTTAACCTTTTATTTTCAAAGGATAGCAAATAGCTCTTTATGGCTAAATTTCGCAGTAAAAGTGATACCCAACGTGTCATGAAAGTGTCTACCTTTCAGAGTGAAATTGTGATATCTTTGGGACATACAAGCACGACAAAATCCATCAGTATCTGGTGGGAACATTTTCACCACGGTTTATTTATAAAAGTCTTTTGAAAATACTCGAAACTTTATCTTATTCACCTTATGAATTTCAAATAAGAACAAACTAATATAACAAGGGATTGGCAACACTAGTTTCAAATCGATTTTAAATAGAAATAAATTAAAACTATTCTAGTATTGTCTCAAAAACTTTTGTATTTTCAAATAAGCGCTCAGACAAAAGAAAAGTATTAAAACCGAGGTAATATTTACCGACTCATTTCATGAAGGCATAATTTTTACTCTTTTTCTCTCTCTCTCTCTCATCAACAGAATTCTCAATGTAATTGCATCACTTTTATATATATTGTGTGGGGAAGGGTGGGGTATGGTTCTCTGTAAAACTAGCACGTTGCAGAATTCAAATGAAAAACTAATGTCAGCTTTATTAAGTTAGGAGAGCAATGCAGCACTAACACTAAAGCAAAACATGTAGGCAATGGACACACTGAATCTAACGCAATAGCATCATAAGCATAACACAAAACTTCTCTCACCCATACACTCTTACATATGACGATTATCAAAACGCCAGTGCAACGATATTGTATGCGTCGTCGACGACTACCATAGGAATAACAGCAACAACAACAATAGTAACAGAGCCAAAGGCAATTCTAATGCAACAAAGTCAACCGAGTATAAGTTCAACAACATTTTCATACAAAATCCTTGAGAGTCATTGAAAAAAATGTGCACATAGAAAAACAAAACAACAACAAAAACAACGACAATAACAATGTACCCAATAAACACAAGATGAGCGTTTTTCAAATGCAACAACTTTTCAGTTTGAGGGTAAATATAATTTTCAACATAAATTCAACTTGACTTGAAATAGCTCATCTTCAATACATCTTCAAATTGTTTGCGAATTACTTCCAATTTGCCAAAATGTTGACGAAATCTTTGAAAAGGTGTTGAAGATAATATGAGAAAACTTTGACAAAACACTACCCTAAAATGCAACGAAAAAACCATGTGGTTTTTAATACTTATTTGTGCAACGAAGTTCGTGGTCAATTGCAAGAAATAAAAAAAATGGAAAATTTTAGACAAATAACCAAATAGTTTATAAAAAAAGGTAAGTGAAAATAATAAATGAAATAAAACTTTAAGGAAGTCACTAAATGTATATCTCTTTGCAGAAAACTAAAATTATGGAGTCTACGTTCTTGAAAACATTAAAACGCTGACCGATGAAAAAATGGTGGACAATTAACTGGAACTGCTTCAAAAAGTTTATAATAATTGGTACGTCAATATGAAAAATTAAATCAAAACTTTAGAGAAGTCACTAAATTTTAATCTCTTTGCAGAAAACTAAAATCTTTGGATGCTACATTCTTCCAAACATTAAGAAGCTGACCAATGAAAAATGAATGGCTTATCGACAAGAAAAAGTTTCCAGAAACATTATAAGTGCAACCAATTAAAATGGTTAAAAACAACAAATTGTTGAAATCAACAACTTCTGGATGAAAATGTGCATCACATCGTCAGTTTAATTCATATGCTATTATCAGTTTAAAATGGATATTTTGTGAATTCCTTCTGCTGGAAATCAATTCTAACACGCGGTCCTGTACGTTCCTAATTTCAAATTGCCCGCATGTTAATAAATTGTAATGCTGTTTTATGACACCAAAAGGAAGGAAATCGAATTATCAATGCAAAAGTGTTTACTAATAATGTTTAAGATATTTAACGTTTTGTTGTTTGTTTTTTTTTTGTTCTTATTTGTTGATATGTTTAATAAGATTATTATTTATCAATTGGTATTGTAGTGTATTATGTAGTGTAGTGTATTATTATATATTTTATTTTGATAAAAATGAATAAATTATACAAAATTAATAGAATTTTGGCTTTGACTTTCAATTTGAAGTGGGGATATCGTTCATACAAATTTAGGTTGAAATGTATTTGCAACGATGTTAATTTTGAATTTGACTCGCATCGAAAATTATTTGACAAATTATTGAGTAGCGATGCATTTCAATTTGAGGATAACACTTGAGATATTATTGTTAATGTGTTGAATTTCACTGTTGAGGGTAATGTCTGTTTTTTGTTGAGAACGCGATTTTCTCAACAATTTCTCAACTTGAATATTACCCTAATCCTTTGAAAAAATGTTTGAAAAATTGTTGAAATTTAGCATTTTTCAAACGTTTGTGTTTATTGGGTACACTCACACAGAGTCGCCCAAAAACAATAACAACGATTGATAAAGAGAAGAAATAGAAGAAAATTTCAAAAAATGCAGCTAAAAATTAAAATAAATAGTGAAAAAATATGAATTGTTGAAAATGTAAATGTATGTGTGTGTGTGTGTGGAAAACAAAAGTTGCTATAGAAAATAGAGAAGCATAAAATCCTCATTCCAAGAAACACCCAAGTGTATATTTTGCAATGCAAACTACTAAGGTTGACCGAAGACATTCTGTGGTTACAATTTAAGGAACTGGAAGTGCAAAAAGACGAATAATGAGTAACTTAATTTCATTTTATTTTATTTTGTTAGAAGAATAATTATGACCACATATTTAAATAAGTAAAATAAAAAAGGAGCTTAAGTCGGAGGTGAACGATTATATGGTACGCCACATCACTCTGTTGAGTTAGGCATATTCACCACACATGAGAAATCCAATAGAAAAGAAGACTTTTAAATGATTTCTTACTTAATGGACATGTTTTATAGTATATATAGATTTGGAGCTCTATATTAATACTAAGAACCCATATGTAAGCAATATTCGAAATGAAATAGCTTGTGCTAGAGTATAATCCACGGTGGTTGGCAAATCTTGTGCTATTTTTGAATTACAGTGTTGCCATATTTTTTCTTATGAAGACAGTAAATGCAAAATGGCATTGGGGCGTCTGGGATAAGCAACGACTAAATTCGGCCGTAGTTGGTATTTCTTTTCATTTAACTTAAAAATTTCAAATTAATTTAACTTCATACATTCTTGTAATTAGTCATCGATTTATTCTTATAAAGAAATCATCTAAAGTCATTATTTATGTAAAGTAGTCATTTAATCACTTTATAATCCTACACATTATTTACTTAGATAGAACTAAAGTTATATCCCACACAACGTAAAAAACGTCGAATATAAATAATACATTGTTGTTCAATAAAAAATAGTGAAGTAACGGAAAACAAAAGAAATTATATGTAAGCGTATAATAAGGCAATTGTGTAAGTCGTAGCAAGATTAAAGTACTTGCTTAGTATTGAAGAACTTTACACACCTGCTAAGAAACATGATGAAATAAGAAAGTAATTAATTATAAGCATATTTGATTAATTATGAGAATATTTAATGAAAAGATATATGAAGGAAATAAGAAAAACGTAAAAAATTCTAGATAAACATTACGAAATGTTTAATTAATTTTTTTCATATTATGTAATTTATTTTAATTTTTTAATTTTAATATTTAAATTTTAAAATTTAAATTTAATTTAAAATTTAGAGAGAGAGAGAGAGAGAGAAATTTAAAATTTTAGATTTTAAATTTAAAATCTACAATTTAAAATTTCTCTCTTTCTAAATTTAAATTAAATTTAAATTTTAAAATTTATAAATTTAAAATTTATTATAAATTTAAAATTTATAAATTTAAATTTCAAATATTAAAATTTAAACATTTAAAATAAACAAGTATATACGGCCGTAAGTTCGGCCAGGCCGAATCTTATGTACCCTCCACCATGGATTGCGTAGAAACTTCTACTAAAGACTGTCATCCACAATCGAATTACTTGGGTTGCGGTAACACTTGCCGACGGCAAGGTATCTTAAAAAATCCTTAACACCGTCTTCTAAATTGTAAGTTAGTCCATACGTGGGATATATTAAACAAAAACAAATGCCGATTAAATACGTATATAATTCAGTTCGACAACATTTTCTATAGAAATAATATGTTGACATAATTTTCTATAGAAATAAAATTTTCACAAAATTTTCTATAGAAATAAAATTTTCACAAAATTTTCTATAGAAATAAAATTTTGACAAAATTATCTATAGAAATAGAATTTTGACAAAATTTTCTATAGAAATAAAATTTTGACAAAATTATCTGAAGAAATAAAATTTTGATAAAATTTTCTTTAGAAATAAAATTTTGACAAAATTATCTATAGAAATAAAATTTTGACAAAATTATTTACAGAAATAAAATTTTGATAAAATTTTTTATAGAAATAAAATTTTCACAAAATTTTCTATAGAAATAAAATTTTGACAAAATTATCTAAAGAAATAAAATTTTGATAAAATTATCTATAGAAATAAAATTTTGATAACATTTTTTATAGAAATAAAATTTTCACAAAATTTTCTATAGAAATAAAATTTTGACAAAATTATCTGAAGAAATAAATTTTTGATAAAATTTTCTTTAGAGAAATAAAATTTTGACAAAATTATCTATAGAAATAAAATTTTTTATAGAAATAAAATTTTCACAAAATTTTCTATAGAAATAAAATTTTGTCAAAATTATCTAAGGAAATAACATTTTGACAAAATTATCTATAGAAATAAAATTTTGATAACATTTTTTATAGAAATAAAATGTTGACAAAATTTTCTATAGAAATAAAATGTTGACAAAATTTTCTATAGAAATAAAATGTTGACAAAATTTTCTATAGAAATAAAATGTTGACAAAATTTTCTATAGAAATAAAATTTTGATAAAATTTTCTATGGAAATAAAATTTTGACAAAATTTTCTTTAGAAATAAAATTTTGACAAAATTATCTATAGAAATAAAATTTTGGTAGATTAGTTTTGGCAATATGGACCAATTTTTGTGTGATTGGCCATTGGCTATATATAACTATACACCGATATGGACCAATTTTTGCATGGTTGATAGATACCATATACTAACACCACATACCAAATTTTAACCGCATCAGATTAAATTTGCTCTTCCAAGAGGCTCCGGAGTTCAAATCTGGGGATCGGTTTATATGGGGGCTATATATAATTATAGACCGATATGGACCAATTTTTTCATGGTTGTTAGATACCATATACTAACACCACATACCAAATTTTAACCGGATCGGATGAATTTTGCTCCTCCAAGAGGCTCTGCAAGCCAAATTTGGGGGGTCGGTTTATATGGGGGCTATACGTAAAAGTGGTCAGATACGGCCCATTTTCAATACCATCCGACCTACATCAATAACAACTACCTGTGCCAAGTTTCAAGTCGATAGCTTGTTTCGTTCGGAAGTTAGCGTGATTTCAACAGACGGACGGACGGACATGCTCAAATAGACTCAGAATTTCACCACGACCCAGAATATATATACTTTATGGGGTCTTAGAGCAATATTTCGATGTGTTACAAACGGAATGACAAAGTTAATATACCCCCAGCCTATGGTTGAGGGTATAAGAATTTATAAATTTTAAAATTTAAATTTAATTTGAATTTTAAATTTAGAGAGAGAGAGAAATTTTTAAATTTAATAATTTAAAAAATTTAATTTAATTTAATTTTATTTTATTTAGTTTAATTTAATTCACTATAATAATTTAATTTTTTAATATATTTGAGTAAAAATATATACATTTAATTTAAATAAAATATAATTAAATACAATAAAGATTCTCTCGGTTTAAACGAAATTATTTTTAATTATTTAGATTTGTTTTTAAATATAGTCAATATTTAGTTTTTAAAACTATATTAACTGAAAAATTATCTAGAAATTTTAACAAGCAAAATGACTTAATAATATTTTTTGTTTTAATTTCTAAGTAAATTTATGAGTGCTGCATATTTGCTAGCAAAGATTAAAATAAACACTCAACGCAATGAGCCTGAACTTATGATAGATAACGTGCTAAATGTAAAACTAAACATAAAAATAAAATGTAAACAAATTATAAATAATGCAACAAGAACAAAAAGCAACAAAAAAGAAAAAAACAAATGCGTTGGCACTACATTAGGTGAGGTTGAAGGCAATAACGACGACAATCACGAAGTTTGGTGATGGTGATGATGATGATGATGATATTGCATACGATGACGACCGACCGACTACTTACGGCGATGCCAAAACAATGATAATGATATTGATGACAAGCATGCTTGCATGCACAGCCATCCCCAAAAACAATATTTGCACTTTTAGTTTCAACCATAACGTAACACGAACGCCAGAAATCCCCAATGCATCACAGACAGACACTAAGACACATGGACTGACATACAGACAGATAGCAATAAAAAGAACAAACGCCTAAACGCTTACGCTCGGCTATCTAATGCACATCAGTGGCATACATAAGCGAACGCACATTAATGAAACGACGATTGCGAGAACCATGACACTAGCAGCAGTAGCCGATATCGGTTAAACCATAGACCTACACTAACAATCACCAATACTTTGGCAAATAATTAAATTTTTTGCACTCTTTTCGTTTTGCCTGGCCAACACACATACCTCCTCACGCGGATAGAGCGTCTAGCGAAGCCTTGTTAATAGAGTATTGCTAATAACGAAAACAATAATATACAATGCAAAACAAATTGTGTACATAAACCGGGTGAGAGATATAGAGAGTGAGAGTGGCTATGGCAATTCTCACTAACCAGGCAAGAACCATGACAACATTCATGTATGAAGTGCATTTGAGTATGCTACCACATTGAATGTATGGTAGTGTGGGTTGTTGGGTTTTTGTTGGTATGTGAAATACTTGGCGTTGTTTTTGTGAGTTCTCACTGCACCAGCAGCATTGGCTCGGGTACAATGACCACAAAAATATTGTTTAACTATATCATGATGTTGTTGTTTTCGTCGTCGTCGTCATCGCTATTGTTGTTGTTGTTGCATATTAAAATTTGACCCAGAAAAATTGACTAAAGTGCAAAATATGAAAGCACTTTACATGCACACACACATATGCACATATAGAAGACGAATCCATCCAACAGAAAGGTATGCTTCGGGAGAGACAAAAGACCATTGAAAGGTAAAAATGCTAAATGGCAAAGGAAATCGATTGAACCCCTATTGAAGGTGGTTAACAAGAGATTATGGATTAATGTTGGGTAAAAGAAGAACCTATTCTCGGAAAAAAATTGCCTGTTTCGGTATTAGGCTAACATGAAAAATAAAAACAAGTATATACGGCCGTAAGTTCGGCCAGGCCGAAGCTTATGTACCCTCCATCATGGATTGCGTAGAAACTTCATCTAAACACTGCCATCCACAATCGAATTACTTAAGTTGTGGTAACGCTTGCCGATGGCAAGGTATCTTAAAACCTCCTAACACCATCTTCTAAATTGTATGTAAGTCCATACGTGGTATATATTAAATCAAAAAAGATCGATCCAATACGTATATAATTCAATTCGACAAAGTAGACATAAAATTTTGACAAAATTATCTACAGAAATAAAATTTTAACAAAATTTTCTATAGAAATAAAATTTTCACAAAATTTTCTATAAAAATACAAATTTTGACAAAATTTTCTATAGAAAGAAATTTTTGACAAATATTTCCACAGAAATAAAATTTTAACAAAATTTTCTATAGAAATAAACTTTTGACAAAATTTTCTATAGAAATAAAATCTTGGTAGATTATTTTTAGCTCGAGTGGAAACCATGATTATGAACCGAATAAAATTTGAACAAAATTTTCTATAGAAATAAAATTTTGACAAAATTTTCTATAGAAATAAAATGTTGACAATGATGAAAATTTTATTATGAACCTAATAAAATTTTAACACAATTTTCTCTATAGAAATATAGAAATAAAATTTTGACAATTTGAACCGGATCGGATGAATTTTGCTCCTCCAAGAGGCTCCGGAGGTCAAATCTGGAGAATGTTTTATATGGGGGCTATATATAATTATGAACCGATGTGAACCAATTTTTGCATGGTTGTTAGAGACCATATACCAATACCATGTACCAAATTTCAGGCGGATCGGATGAAATTTGCTTCTCTTGGAGACTTCGCAAGCCAAATCTGGGAATCGGTTTATATGGGGGCTATATATAATTATGAACCGATGTGAACCAATTTTTGCATGGTTGTTAGAGACCATATACCAATAGCATGTACCCAATTTCAGGCGGATCGGATGAAATTTGCTTCTCTTGGAGACTTTGCAAGCCAAATCTGGGAATCGGTTTATATGGGGGCTATATATAATTATGAACCGATGTGGACCAATTTTTGCACGGTTGTTAGAGACCATATACCAATACCATGTACCAAATTTCAGCCGGATCGGATGCAATTTGCTCCTCTTTGAGGCTTCGCAAGCCAAATCTGGAGATCGGTTCATATGGGGTCTATATATAATTATGGACCGATGTGAACCACTTTTTACATGATTGTTAGAGACCATATACCAACACCATGTACCAAATTTCAGCCCGATCGGATGAAATATGCTTCTCTTAGGGGCTCCACAAGCTAAATCTGGGGATCGGTTTATATGGGGGCTATATATAATTAAGGACCGATATGGACCAATTTTTGCATGGTTGTTAGAGACCATATACCAACATCATGTACCAAATTTCAGCCGGATCGGATGAAATTTTCTTCTCTTTGAGGCTCCGCAAGCCAAATCTGGGGATCGGTTTATATGGGGGCTATATATAATTATGGACCGATGTGGACCACTTTTTGCATGATTGTTAGAGACCATATACCAACACCATGTACCAAATTTCAGCCGGATCGGATGAAATATGCTTCTCTTAGGGGCTCCACAAGCCAAATCTGGGGATCGGTTTATATGGGGGCTATATATAATTAAGGACCGATATAGACCAATTTTTGCATGGTTGTTAGAGACCATATACCAACACCATGTACCAAATTTCAGCCGGATCGGATGAAATATGCTTCTGTTAGAGGCTCCACAAGCCAAATCTGAGGGACCCTTTATATGGGGACTATACGTAAAAGTGGACCGATATGGCCCATTTTCAATACCATCCGACCTACATCGATAACAACTACTTGTGCCAAGTTTCAAGTCGATAGCTTGTTTCGTTCGGAAGTTAGCGTGATTTCAACAGACGGACGGACGGACGGACGGACGGACGGACATGCTTAGATCGACTCAGAATTTCACCACGACCCAGAATATATATACTTTATGGGGTCTTAGAGCAATATTTCGATGTGTTACAAACGGAATGACAAAGTTAATATACCCCCATCCTATGATGGAGGGTATAAAAACTGAAAGTTAAAAGTTTATAGTTTTTTGTTTTTTAATATTAGGGTTGTTCTTACTTTGGGGGATTTCCCCATTATAGGATGGGGGTATATTAACTTTGTCATTCCGTTTGTAACACATCGAAATATTGCTCTAAGACCCCATAAAGTATATATATTCTGGGTCGTGGTGAAATTCTGAGTCGATCTAAGCATGTCCGTCCGTCCGTCTGTTGAAATCACGCTAACTTCCGAACGAAACAAGCTATCGACTTGAAACTTGGCACAAGTAGTTGTTATCGATGTAGGTCGGTTGGTATTGAAAATGGGCCATATCGGTCCACTTTTACGTATAGCCCCCATATAAAGGGACCCTCAGATTTGGCTTGTGGAGCCTCTAACAGAAGCATATTTCATCCGATCCGGCTGAAATTTGGTATATGGTGTTGGTATATGGTCTCTAACAACCACGCAAAAATTGGTCCACATCGGTCCATAATTATATATAGCCCCCATATAAACCGATCCCCAGATTTGGCTTGCGGAGCCTAAAAGAGAAGCAAATTTCATCCGATCCGGCTGAAATTTGGTACATGATGTTGGTATATGGTCTCTAACAACCGTGCAAAAATTGGTTCACATCGGTCCATAATTATATATAGCCGATCCCCAGATTTGGCTTGCGGAGCCTCAAAGAGAAGAAAATAGGTTCACATCGGTCCATAATTATATATAGCCCCCATATAAACCGATCCCCAGATTTGGCTTGTGGAGCCTCTAAGAGAAGCATATTTCATCCGATCCGGCTGAAATTTGGTACATGGTGTTGGTATAGGGTCTCTAACAATCATGCAAAAATTTGTCCACATCGGTCCATAATTATATATAGCCATATAAACCGATCCCCAGATTTGGCTTGCGGAGCCCCAAGAGAAGCAAATTGCATCCGATCCGGCTGAAATTTGGTACATGATATTGGTATATGGTCTCTAACAACCATGCAAAAATTGGTCCTCATCGGTTCATAATTATGTATAGCCCCCATATAAACCGATCCCCAGATTTGGCTTGCGAAGTCTCCAAGAGAAGCAAATTTCATCCAATCCGGTTGTAATTTGGAACATGGTGTTAGTATATGATCTTTAACAACCGTGTCAGAATTGGTCCATATCGGTCCATAATTATATATAGCCCCCATATAAAACGTTCTCCAGATTTGACCTCCGGAGCCTCTTGGAGGAGCAAAATTCATCCGATCCGGTTCAAATTAGGAACGTGGTGTTAGTATATGGTCGCTAACAACCATACCAAAATTGGTCCAATCACACAAAAATTGGTCCATATCGGTTCATAATCATGGTTGCCACTAGAGCCAAAAATAATCTACCAAAATTTTATTTCTATAGAAAATTTTGTCAAAATTTTATTTATAGAGAAAATTTTGTTAAAATTTTATTCGGTTATAATAAAATTTTTAGCATTGTCAAAATTTTATTTCTATAGAAAATTTTGTTCAAATTTTGTTTCTGTAGAAATATTTGTCAAAATTTTCTTTCTATAGAAAATTTTGTCAAAATTTTTATTTCTATAGAAAATTTTGTGAAAATTTTATTTCTATAGAAAATTTTGTTAAAATTGTATTTCTGTAGAAAATTTTGTCAAAATTGTATGCCTACTTTGTCAAACTGAATTATATACGTATTGGATCGATCTTTTTTGATTTAATATATACCACGTATGGACTTACATACAATTTAGAAGATGGTGTTAGGAGGTTTTAAGATACCTTGTCATCGGCAAGCGTTACCGCAAGTAAGTAATTCGATGGCAGTGTTTAGAAGAAGTTTCTACGCAATCCATGATGGAGGGTACATAAGCTTCGGCCTGGCCGAACTTACGGCCGTATATACTTGTTCAAGTTTGTTTGGGCTGCCAATAAAATTTTAAGAAAAATCGTCACTTTTTCCCGAAAAAAGTGTCATAATCGGCACTTGCTTTATAAAAATCGTCCAAAAATCGAGAATTTAAATAATATTAAAATAAAACATATGTTTTGGTTAAAAACAAAACAGATGTATTCATTTCATATAAAAGCACGCAATTCTACTATAATTAGTACATGCGTAGTACAAGCATTATGAGCATGTCATAGCCGCAAAGTAAGCGAACGCCATTCTGTAACTCTTTGTATATTCTAAATTTCAGCTTCTAAACATTAAAAACAACAAATGCATCCAGATTTTATATCTTAATCCACATACTCGTAGTGTTTAGGGAATAATAACTTTTATTGACTTTAGACTATATAAAACATACTGATCGACTCAGAATCACCTCCTGAGTCGCTTTATTCGTATTCGTCCGTTCATCGGTCGGTCTGTCTACACTGTTAGAAAATTATGTTTTTCATATGTTCCGATATAAACAAAATGTGTTTCGGGCACAATTTTAAAACACAATATATTTAAGTGCAAACATGTAATGTTCCTAAACTAACACTAAATGTTTGGGACATCTATGTTAATATGTTAGAATATATTATGTTTGGGGCATGAATGTGTCATAAAAATCATATGTGTGAATGCAAACATATATAAATTTACAAATTTCGACTAAACATACATATGTTGTGATATTTTATTCAAAGCGACAGAGAGAGTATAGAGAAAGAAATAGAGATGGAAACCGGGAGAGTTGACAAAAGATATCAACGTAACACAGCAAAGAATCAAAAGAGAATAATTTCTGTGAAACCGCTTGTATGTTGTTTCGGAAAACTGTTTTATGATAAGGCCAAAAATTTGATATGCTTAAGTCAAAATATTATTTAATTTGAATAAAGAGAATATACATTCTGAACCAAGAGAATAGACATTTGAAAAACAAACAGCATATGTTTTCGCCTTGAGAGCAGCATTTTATGTATGTGTGGACATGTGTTTTGTTTATCATTTTGGCA
The DNA here is from genome assembly GCF_050003625.1 of Haematobia irritans. Classification (NCBI taxonomy): domain Eukaryota; kingdom Metazoa; phylum Arthropoda; class Insecta; order Diptera; family Muscidae; genus Haematobia; species Haematobia irritans. The sequence goes on along the minus strand of NC_134399.1, from coordinate 35,786,521 downwards.
TTATGGGCACAATTTTTTTCTTGGTTCGTTAAAAGAAATCAGGGGTCTTCATAAAAATAACGAAAGGGCACTCTACACTTTTTAGAGTTGGGACAGTAAAATGAAATAAGGAGGAAATAGTGAAAAATTACTCAGTAAAATGTATAAAAATAAAGTTTAGTTCATCTTTATTAATAAGTAGTCCACGAAGAGTTGACGGACACCTTCAAATATAAAAGCGGGCATTAAGTTCGAGTTTTGCAGCTAAAACATTTTAAAAAGTTTATTTGCTTTAAAATGAAAAATAAAAGGCATTTTAGAGCGATGGTGTTAAATGCTAGTAAAAAACTGTTCACGCCTGAATAAATTTATGTTTATTATAAAATTATTTATGTATGTTTATACTCGACTCCACGTTCTTCTTTTGTTAGAGTTTTTGAATTCCCTCCACATTTTAAAGTTTTGTACCAAAAACAGTTTTTTGTTACAAAATTGTTATTTTTGCAATAAAAAAATAATATTTTATCCAAAAATCAGTCAATTTCGTTTATATCAAGCACTGTTACTGACTATAAATCTTAAATAACCCACATTTCAAAGTTTCATTATAAAAACTTAATATTGTATAAATATAAATGTGTAAATTAAAAAAAAAAGTGTTCTGTCGGAGCAGGGATTGAACCCACGACCCTTTGCATGCAAGGCAGACATGCTAACCACTGCTCCACGTGGCAAACAAATGTATGTTTCTGTTAAATAATGTTATGTTTGCATGGGCTCGTGGGCGCTGCAAACTATGCTATATAAATGTAACTTATAACGATAATTATCTACTGGTGACTATAACAGCTACGTAGTCCAGTGTATAGTGTGTTGGCTTACAAACTGTATGGTCCTCGGTTCGATTCTCCGTGCAGGCGAAAGGTAAAATTTAAAAAAATTATAAAAGTGAATAATTTCTTCAACATTATTTGTATTATTGTATATTACAGAAAAGGTGCCAAGAACTAAAATATTTCGTGGAAGTGAAAATTACGAGTATGTTAGGCAATGAGCCCAATCGTCTTTGGGAAAAATTCTTCCAAGCATATAATATTTTTGGGCTCAAAATGCTTCCAAACATATAATATGTTCACTTAAAACAAACATATTAATGTTTCGGCAGTATCCAATAATATATGTGCTTCCTGCAAAATATGTTTGGAACATATGTTAAAGAAGCGATTTTTTTTGAGGGTGTATGTATGCAGGATTCCGATCGCGAGGTATATACATACCTCGCCGATTTCAACAAATGGGGTCCTATTGAGCCTATTTACTAACCAGTCGTCTTCAAATTTAATACAAGGTACGTAATTAAGTACCCTTAAAGTAAGCAAAATTTAATCGGAATCGGTTAAGATTTCGAATTCGCTCGATTTTCCCAAATTTTTTAACGGAGTAAATATCGTCATTTTCGAGGCAAAAATCGGAAACTGCTATTTTTTGAGTCAGAAATCGTCAAAATGCCGATAAATCGGCAAAATTTGCAGCCCTGTCCATATGTTTGGCTATACGGGACATATAAATAAATTCAGGGCTAAGAGCAATATGTTTGGTGGTGAAATTTTTGTAAAGATCCAATCTAGTACTCACCTATCTCTCTCCCTGTAATAGAGAGCCTAAGCTGTGTTATATTAAGTAGTAGGAACTCCTTGAGAAACAAGAAATTGTAGTTTTGTTTCAATAAATTCTAATATTCCAATATTTGGGTACTTCTAATTCTTTCTTGTTCAATAACACTAGCCAACAGTCGTTTTGTGATTTGTTTCTAGCATATTTTTTCTTATTGATTTTGAGTTACGAAACAATTTTTTTAATTTTTTTTTTTAAATTTTTGAAGGTACACCTACAATTTTGAGCATATCTTTCGTCTTATTTGACCTATTTGATCCTAGTGCTACTCAAATTAAAGAAAATTGAGCCGTCTACAACTCATTCTCAGAAAATTTTCAAATCGGGTAAGTAGTTTGGATGTTGGCGGCTTAAAAAGGTTAAAAAACGGCGTTTTTTTAGTAAAAATGTGGCAGAAAAAACCATATAAAAATTCATATAAAATATAAAACACGATGCTAACAGCAATTTTGTTTTTTTTACATATAGCTGAAATTTTTACAAATTTTTTTGGTAAAAGACCGAAAAGACCAAATCAACGCATCAACGCTGTTTTCCACATGGCATAAAATGTACAGTTATATCTTTGTTTCTACTCATTTTTTTTTGGGCGTTGATTTGGTCTTTTCGGTCTTTTACCACTTTACTTTACCAAAATTATAAGTCCGCTATTTGTTGTTAGATTTTGTTACGTGAGGGCTTATTTTCTTTGTAAAAATTTCAGCTATAAAAACCAAAATTGCTGTTAGCATCGTGTTTTTTTATTTTATATGAATTTTTATATGTTTTTTTCTGCCACATTTTTACTAAAAAAACGCAGTTTTTTAACTTTTTTAAGCCGCCAACATCCAAACTGCTTACCCGATTTGAAAATTTTCTGAGGATGAGTTGTAGACGGCTCAATTTTCTTTAATTTGAGTGGCACAAGGATCAAATAGGTCAAATAAGACGAAAGATATGCTCAAAATTGTAGGTGTACCTCCAAAAATTAAAAAAAAATTAAAAAAATTGTATCTCGAAAACCAATCGACAGAAAATTTTTTAAAACTCATTTTCGTGTTTAGTAGGTCAAAATCAATAAGAAAAAATATGCTAGAAACAAATCACAGAGAAAATTTTGTTATTTGTTACCTAGTGTAATCACAGTTTGATTGGATATCCATATTCGAGGCATATAAATTGGTGAAACTTTTGTTAAGATCCAAGCTAGTTCTATCTTACTTCCCTCTCTCTAATTAAGAGCCTAAGCTATTTTAAGTAATAGGAACTTTTTCAACTCTTTGAGAAACAAGAAATTGTATTTTTACTTCAATCCACTCTAATGTTCCAATATATGAGTATTTCTTGTTCTTCGTTTTTCAAGATTCTTAGTTTTTATTCTACATATGTTAGCTATTCGGGGCATATAAAAAATGCAGGGCTAAGAAATTCAATATTTTTGGTGGTGAAATTTTTTTAAAGATCCAAGCTAGTATTCTCTCATCTCTCTCTCTCTCTCTCTAGTAATAGAGAGAAAATATTTTCAACTCTATGAGAAAAAATAAATTGTATTTTTATTTTAATCCACTCTAATATTCCAATATATGAGTATTTGTTGGTCTTTCTTTTTCAAGATTCTCAGTTTAATTGGGTATCCATATTTTGGTTATTCAGGACATATCAGAAAAGATTCAAAACATTGTTGATGAAAATAACGGTACCCACTATGTGAATATTCGCCATGTATTTGAGATCACCAAATAAAACGGAAAGTCCAACTCACCCGTAAACCGGTTTACATGTAGTAAAGAAGAGTATGTAAATCATGTGATGTTGCGCATGTATTTATGTGTGTGTTATTTGAGTAATACCAATGTAATTTGGCTAACATAGTTGGGGGGATTAATGTTTTTCGTATGCTCTCTGGCTTTGTTGGACAACAGGGATTATAACAAGGATTATTGGGTATATTTACATAGAATGTATGTTAAAATTTTGATTTTAATTAAAATTAAAAAATAGAAGTTTCTTTAAAAAGGAGCTAATAAATCATATTTTTTTTACCTCATCGAAATGATTATGTTTTAGATTAAATGTCCCCAATATGACTTCATTTTTAAATTTTTGTTTTGTTTACTTTCGTTAAATGAAATTTATACAAAATGAAGCACACAATGGGGGGGATAATTAATGTTTTTCGTATGCTCTTTGGCTTTGTTGGACAACAGGGATTATAACAAGTATTATTGGGTATATTTACATAGATTGTATATTAAAAATTTTGAATTTGGTTAATAATAAAATTAAGACAAGAATAAATTTCTTTAAAAAGGGGCTACTAAATCCAATTTATTTTTTTTTTCATGGAAATTATTATGTTTTAGTTAAAATTTCCTTAATATTTTTAACCCTATTTTTATTTATTTATGTATTTTTTTTTTTTGGTTTTTGAAATTATTAACTTTTCGTTAGCAACTGAATTTAAAATTTCCCCAATAGAAAAAAGTTTTTTTTTGTTTACTTTCGTTTAATTAACAAAAAAAAGACAAAATGAAGCATAAAATTTTAATAAATTCGAATTTCCCACGAAATAGTTCAGAAATTCCAAAAATCTAAATTTTATAAAAAATGCATCCGTCTTTAAAATTTTATGGCTCTAAAGACCTTTTTGCAATTTTTAACACCATTTTTATTTGTTTTTTGGAATTACGAAATTTGTGTTAGCATTTGAAAAAAATTGATTATGTAAAATAATTTTTTTTTTAAATTTCTCGACAAATATTTATTTATTTGGCAAAAATTAACCTTTATATTATTTCCGAGTAAATTCGCTTTTTTCGTGAGAGTAGGTATTTTTTGTGAATGCGGTATGGCAATGGACATTCGGTCAGTGTGAATAGCTGATTAAAGTCTTTGGACCCAAGTATACTTTTTTCAATATAGATTATCAGTTATTTCTAAAAATTTTAGCATGGTTTCCGATAGGTTTGAGAACTGAATTTATCCTATGTGGACAGTTCAAGTTTTGGAGCGAGGATATGTTTAATATAGATTTTGTTTAAATATAATTTATATAAACACATTTCCTAAAATAAAAGCTGTAAGATTTTTACTCCTGATTGAAGATTTTCATGAACTTACCTTATAAAAAGAAAATCCAACGCTGCAAAAGAAATGCTCGCGTCATAGCCTAAATGGCCTGAAAAAAAATAAGAAATTTTTATAGACTGACATTTATTTTTTAAAAATTTTAATTTTAAATATATTCTTAATGCAATTCTTCTTTGGGAATCAATACCAAAATATTTTATGTAAACAAAAAATCGATGTAAATCACATCTTGTGAATCATAGTAAGTAATGACCATCATTTTTCCCACCGATAGGACAGATGGCACAGAAACTCCCATGGATTGTAAAAATGGTGTCACTATTGCTCTTATAGTCCACAACATGATAGTGGCCAAAATTTTAATAGTACACACTTTTTGAAATTTAGTATAAGTCGATTTTCGGCTTTACGACTTTTTATAAAAAATTTTTCAGAGTTTTTTTTAAAACTTAGAAAAATCTACTTTTCGATATTTTTTCAAAAATTGGAAAAGTCGACTTTTTGAGCTTTTCAACATTTTTAAAAAATTGGATAAAGTCGACTTTTCCAGTTTTTTAATTTTTGAATATTTGGATAATCCGACTTTTCGATATTACGCCTTTTCGTAAAATTTGAAAAAGTAAACTTTTCAACATTACGCCTTTTGGTAAAATTTGGAAAAATCGAATTTTCGACATTTTTAATTTTTCTAAAATTTGGAAAAATCTACTTTCCGATTTTAGGAGTTTTTAAAAATTTGAAAAAAAAAATAAAATGTTCGATTTTCAGAGTTTGTCAAATTTTCAAGTTTTCAACTATTTGGAAAAATCTGTTTTTTTTTAATTCTGATTTTTTTTTAAATGTGGAGTTTTTGAAATTTTGGATAAGTTGTCTTTTCAACATTACGCTTTTTTGTCAAATTTTGCGAAAGTCAACTTTTCGACGTAATGACTTTTTGTAAACTTTGAAAAAGTCGAATTTTCGATTTTGTGATTTTTCCAAAATTTTAAAAAATCGACCTTTCGATTTTTCAAATTTTTCAAAATTTGGAAAAATTATGTCACATAAAAAATTAATGGCAAAGCTTGGAAATTAGGAAAAGACTGTTTGATTTTAAATTTAAGAAATTGACTTTTCGGCTAATTTAAAATTTGGAAAGGTTGAATTTTCGAGGTTTTAACTTGTTCTAAATTTGTAAAAAGTAACTTTTCGAGTTTTTGATATTTGGAAAATACGACTTTTTTAAAAATTTGGATAAGTCGACTTTTCCAACTTACGAGTTTTTGTCAAATTTGGAAAAGTCGACGTTTCAACTTTTTGAAAATTGGAAAATATCGACTTTTGGAATTCCCCACATTTGATAACTTTTTATCGAGTCGACTTTTCGAGCTTTTCCAAATGTGGAAAAAAATTTATTGTTTTATCAAAACTTGTCATTTCTAGTTTTCGACTTTCGTAAAAGCCGAATTTTCAAGTATTCAAAATTTGTCAAAAAATTGACCTTTCGAGTTTTTGACTTTTTGAAAATTTGGATAAGTCGACTTTTGGACCGATTAAATCGATTTTTCGACCTTACAAATTTTTGTAAAGTTTGAGAAAGTGGACTTTTTAACCTTAAGGCCGGTACTCTGTTCGGTTTTTGCGTTGAAACTCCATACAAAAAAGTGCGAAAAACTAGCGAAATTTTTTCCATTTGTGGTACTTTGTTTTTTCGAGTTGAAAAACTGACGTTTATAGCATGACGCCATTTGCAATGTGAATTAAGAAATAATTTATTTATTAAAACTATTTGTGTGGGTTTATAACGCAAACACGGATCATATGTTTGTTCTGATAATATAAACAAGGGACCAAAGGAGTAGCAGATCAATTGAAAATAATATGTTAATTTTGTAATAGCTAGCAGCATCCACCAACCAACCACCAACTTAATTCAATATCGCTCCCTGTTACCTAAATAAACACCGCTTTTTATGTGCGAAATAATGGTTTCTATAAAATTTTTTCGTAAAGGTGGGTATTAAGTTCGAGTTTAGCCGCTAAAATCGTAATTTTTCCACGATTACTTTTCTTTAATAATCCATTTTAAGGAATATAAACTTTGTGAAAATTTGTTTTGGTGCTATTCCCCATCAAATTATAGTGAAATCTGGAACAAATATGTATAATTTTATGCCTTTTTTACTGATTTAGTTTTCACTTTAGTGAAAAAATTACGATTTTAGCGGTTAAACTCGAACTTAATACCCACCTTAAGAATGAACATAGTACCGACCTTTTCGTCTGTTTGTAAAATTGGCAAATGTGGACTTTTCGATTTTTTCGAAACATTTACTTTTCAAGGTTTTGACTTCTTCTAAGTTTGAAAAAATCAACTTTTCGACAATTTGGCTTTTTGAAAATTTTGAATAAATAAACTTTGGAACTTATGAATTTTTGTAAAATTTGAAGAAGTCGAAATTTCAACTTTTTGACTTTTTGAAAATATAGACTTTTGGAATTCCGCACCTGCTTTTCTTTTTTCAAAATTTGATAAGGTTGACTTTTTGAGGTTTTAAAAATTTTGAAAAGCCTACATTTTTGAGTTTTTGATTTTCGACTTTATTCATTTTTCTAAAAGACGACTTTTCCACTTTTTTAAGTATTCGACTTTATAAAATTTTGTAAAAGTCGACTTTTTATACCCTGCGCCACACTGTGGAACAGGGTATTATAAGTTAGTGCATATGTTTGCAACACCCAGAAGGAGACGAGATAGACACATGGTGTCTTTGGCAAAAATGCTCAGGGTGGGCTCCTGAGTCGATAAAGCCATGTCCGTCTGTCCGTGAATACATTTTGTAATCAAAGTCTAGGTCCCAGTTTTAGTCCAATCGACTTCAAATTTGGCACAAGTATGTGTTTTGCCTCAGAATAGAACCCTATTGATTTTGGAAGAAATCGGTCCAGATTTAGATATAGCTCCCATATATATATTTCGCCCGATATGGACTTATATGGCCCCAGAAGCCAGAGTTTTAACCGAATTTGCTTAAATTTTGCACAAGAAGAACAATTAGTACTATAGGAAAGCGTGCCAAATTTTATTGAAATCGGTTCAGATTTAGATATAGCTCCCATATATATCTTTCGCCCGATATGGACTAATACAGTCCCAGAAGCCAGAGTTTTACCCCAATTTGGTTGAAATTTTGCACTAGGAGTACAATTAGTAGTGTAGTCAAGTGTGCCAAATTTTATTGAAATCGGTTCAGATTTAGATATAGCTCCCATATATACCTTTCGCCCGATATGGACTAATACGGTCCCAGAAGACAGATTTTTCCCCAATTTGGTTGAAATTTTGCACTAGGAGTACAATTAGTAGTGTAGTCAAGTGTGCCAAAGATTATTGAAATCTGTTCAGATTTGGATATATCCCCCATATATATATCGTTCGCCCGATTTACACTCATATGACCACAGTGGCCAATCTTTTACTCCGATTTAATTGAAATTTTGCACAGGGAGTAGAATTTGCATTGTAGCTATACGTGCCAAATTTGGTTGAAATCGGTTCAGATTTAGATATAGCTCCCATATATAGCTTTCGCCCGATTTACACTCATATGACCACAGAGGCCAATTTTTTGCTCCGATTTAGTTGAAATTTTGCACAGGGAGTAGAATTAGCATTGTAGCTATGCGTGCCAAATTTGGTTGAAATCGGTTCAGATTTAGATATATCTCCCATATATAGCTTTCGCCCGATTTACACTCATATGACCACAGAGGCCAAATTTTAACTCCGATTTAGTTGAAATTTTGCACAGGGAGTAGAATTAGCATTGTAGCTATGCCTGCCAAATTTGGTTGAAATCGGTTCAGATTTAGATATAGCTCCCATATATATGTTTTTCTGATTTCGACAAAAATGATCAAAATACCAACATTGTAAAATCGCCACTGCTTAGACGAAAAGTTGTAAAAATGACTCTAATTTTCCTAAACTTCTAATACATATATATCGAGCGGTAAATCATAAATAAACTTTTGCGAAGTTTCCTTAAAGTTGCTTCAGATTTAAATGTTTCCCGTATTTATACCCACCACCATAAAATGGTGACGGGGGTATAATAAGTTTGTCATTCCGTTTGTAACACGTCGAAATATCGATTTCCGACTATATAAAGTATATATATTCTTGATCAGGGAGAAATTCTAAGACGATATAAGCATGTCGGTCTGTCCGTCTGTCTGTCTGTCTGTTGTAATCACGCTACAGCCTTCAATAATGGCGCTATCGTCCCGAAGTTTGCCGGCAGGTCATGTTCGAAGATGGGCTATATCGGTCCAAGTTTTGATATAGTCCCCATATAAACCGACCTCCCGATTTGGGGTCTTGGGCCTATAAAAACCGTAGTTTTATCAGATTTGTCTGAAATTGGAAATCTAGAGGTATTTTGGGACCATAAAGAGGTGTGTCGAAAATGGTCCGTATCGGTCCATGTTTTAGTATAGCCCCCATATAGACCGATCTCCCGATTTTGCTTCTTAGGCGTCTAGAAACAGTATTTTCTATCCGATTTGTCTGAAATTGAAAATCTAGAGGTATTTTGAGACCATAAAGAGGTGTGTCGAAAATGGTGTCCATCGGTCCATGTTTTGATATAGCCCCCATATAAACAAACCTCCCGATTTGGAGTCTTGGTCCTATAAAAACCGTAGTTTTTATCCAATTTGCCTGAAATTGGAAATATAGAGGTATTTGAGGACCATAAAAACGTGTACCGAAAATGGTGCCCATTCGTCCATGTTTTGGTATAGCCCCCATACAGACCGATATCCCGATTTGGCTTCTAGGGCTTCTAGAAACTATATTTTCTATCCGATTTTCCTGAAATTGAAAATCTAGAGTTCTTTTGGGACCATAAAAAGGTGTGCTGAAAATGTGTGCCGAAAAGGTGTGCCGAAAATGGTGTCCATTTTTTGGTATAACCCCCATATAGACTGATCTCTCGATTTTTACTTCTTGGACGTCTAGAGACTATATTTTCTAGCCGCTTTGTTTGAAATTGAAAATCTGGAGGTATTTTAAGATCACAAATATGTGAGTAGCAAATGGTGCCTATCGGTCCATGTTTTGGTGTAGCCCCCATATACACCGATCTCCCGGCCTTATTTCTTGGGCTTCTAGAATCCGTAGTTTTTATCCGATTTGCTGGAAATTAGTAATCTATAATAAAATTTTAGACAAACGAAATTTCTTTTTCTTATAAAGTATTTTCGTTTATTCAACGATTGTCTCTAAAATTTGAGTCAAAAGAAAACTTTGCTTGTCTAAAATTACGTTTCTCAAAAAAGAAAACTCTTCTTTCAGGGTATATCAGGCGCACTGATCAATTGCTTCAAACTGAAAGTAAAAGTTCCAGATTTTACTCATCGTATTTAAATAAATGCGGAAAAATCTACAGATTTAAGATTTTAAATCAACGCGTAATTTCAACATATACACGATATGTTTATATTTTCTCTAAAACTCAAACAAAATTGGTTCTCATAAATCCAGAATCTTATCTGGTCTTCATAGGTAGAATCTTTAAAGTTTGTCTTCGGGAGCTGGCTCGTTTGGGAGAAGATTTGTCATCAAACCCCCTACAATTATATATATATTATCAAGTAACCCACTACGACGAAGAGTTTTCATAGTAAACTATTATACTTGATTCATGGTGGTGGGTATTTAAAATTCGGCCCTGCCGAATTTACTGCTGTATATACTTGTTTTTTACTAACATTGTGTTCCACCCTAGTGCATTAGCCAACTTAAATTTTGAGTCTATAGATTTTGTAAAAGTCTATCAAATTCTGTCCAGATCGAGTGATATTTAAATGTAGGTATTTGGGACAAACATTTATATATAGCCCCCAATATATTTGACGGATGTGATGTGGTATCGAAAATTTAGATCTACAAAGTGGTGCAGGGTATAATATAGTCGGCCCCGCCCGACTTTAGACTTTCCTTACTTGTCTATTTATTGAAAATTTCGTTTTTTTTAATTTGGAAAAGTCTACATTATTATCTTTTTACCAATTTCTGTAAATTTTGTAAAAGTGGACTTTCCGAATTTTTAAATGTTTACAAATTTTGGAAATATGGGCCTCTTGAATTTTCCACATTTAATAATTTTTCAGCTACGGTTAAAATGTAAAATTTTACACATTCATATTCACCATATGTATGTCGCAAATATGTATCCATTTTAAAATAATTCTTATAATAAATTATATCGTCTACTCCCAGAGTTATCATAGAAATATTTGCTGCTTTTAGTGTAATGTCGACTGTTTGTCAGAAGTCGAATATTTGAGCTTTGTCGATTTGAGTCAATTTTAAAAATTTCAAAAATCGATTAGTCGCATTTAAAAATTATAAAAAGAGGACTTCTACTTTTTTTTAACTAAAAGATGATAAGTCGAACAGTCGATTTTATATCCCTAGTCCCAAATAAATAAACCCCTGATTTGACTGACACCGATATTTTTAAAAATCGGTTTGATGACTTTGTTGGAAAAGCCGAATTTTCAACTCGTTTAGTCGATCAGTTTCCGTGAAATTTTTAACTATTTTCGCTTTAATTTCCAGAAATCTCTTAAAAATAACTTACCTCACCAAAAAAAATATTCCTTTTATAATTTAATAATTTTCATTAATTTATTAGTGACTTCGAATAATGCACAATTTAATGTCCAATTTGTTATTTACGATATAAACTAAAAATATTTATGTTTTAGCGATAGTTATCACGAACTGAAATGCCAAAGGGAATATAAAAGTCTAAACTTTGTTTAAACTAATTGGCAAATAATAATTGCAAGCAATCAGCAGCCAATATCAATACCAGCCATACATTCTGGAATGGGAAAACAAAAACCACAAACCAATTGAGATAGCCATCCAATGAGGCAAACGCATTTGTGGAGAGAAAAAAAATTGCAATGTTTTTTTTTTTTTTTAATTTTCCAAAGCTTATTTAAAAAAAGCAAAAACAAATAAATATTGAAAGTAAAAGCCAAGTAGCCAAAACAACCTGCCAATATTGTTGTCACCTGGATTAGGGGTTGGTTGGAGTGAAATACCTCGGTTAAGCTTTTAATTTCCATATCTAACGGTCTTGGTCGTGTCCAATGGTAGGAGGGGATGGGGACGGGGTGGGCTTAATTTACGTTCGAATTGTCCACAAAAACAATGACCAATGACTGGTAAACAACAGACTAGACATAATAAACATTTGCAATTGTCCACTTGAATTATCATAGATGCCAGACCGACTGACTGACATTCAGTCGGTTGTGGTTACAAATGAGCCATTGCAAAGATACAGCTCTCGTACGGCCAGATAGCGGGTGTGCGCATGCGCACTGTGCTAAACATCGTTCATAACAAATTGCAGCTGATTGTTTCTTGCATTTGGCATTTATTTCTTATTTCCCTGAATTTTGTATTAACATATCATGCTTAATAGGCAATAGTCAAGGTTATTGGATTAGGGAGAGAAAGATTTAGATATCAATTATATTAATTATTAAAATAAGCTTACCGTATATTTTTAACAAGAAAATATCAATAATGAATGTTTAGGTTAGGTTAGGTGGCAGCCCGATGTATCAGGCTCACTTAGACTATTCAGTCCATTGTGATACCACATTGGTGAACTTCTCTCTTATCACTGAGTGCTGCCCGATTCCATGTTAAGCTTAATGACAATGGACCTCCTTTTTACACACAAAGAAAATTTCATTAAAATTGAGCCAATGAAAATTTGTCATTGATATAACGAAACATTTTCGTTAATAGTACGAAACGTTACGTTGAGTAACAGAAAATTCGTCATAATAACGAAACATTTCATTGTATTAACGAATTTGTTTCGTTGGCTCACTTTTAATGACACATTTCGTTAATATAACGAAACTTTTTCTATCAGTGTATAGCCGAGTCCGAACGGCGTTCCACATTGCAGTGAAACCACTTAGAGAAGCTTTGAAACCCTCAGAAATTTCATCAGCATTACTGAGGTGGGATAATCCACAGCTGAAAAACTTTTTGGTGTTCGGTCGAATCAGGAATCGAACCCACGACCTTGTGTATGCAAGGCGGGCATGCTAACCATTGCACCACGGTGGCTAATGAATGTTTATATTAGCTTATTAGTTCATAAAATAGGACTTTGAAAATTTTGATTTTTGAGAAAAATAATTTTGTAGTAAATGATTTCTTAGAATGTGGACACGCAAAAAAAAATCATTAAAATTCAGCAAACGAAAAATTTTCATTAACATTAATAGTACGAAACGTTACGTTGATTAACAGAAAATTCGTTATAATAGCGAACAATTTCGTTGTATTAACGAATTTCTTTCATTGGCTGACTTTTAACGATACATTTCGTTAATGTAACGAAACTTTTTCTATTAGTGTACGAATTTTCCAAATTTAAATTTGTTTGAAAAGTAGAAATGCTAAATTTTCAAAATTTTGATTTTTATTTAATTTAAAAAAAAAGTCGAAATCTCGACAAGTCGACATTTTCAATTTTTTTATAGGAATAAAAAGAAAAGACGACTCTTTCCAATTAAGAAATAAAAAATATGTAAGGGTCAAAAATTTGACTTTTCCAATTTCTAAAAACTTCTAAAGGCCGAAAATTTGATTGTTCCAGTTTTGAAGTCGAAAGGATGAGAAGTCAAATTTTCTAAATTTTGAAGAGATCAAAAGATCGGCTTTTCCAAATTTAAAAAAAAAAACTTATTTTTTCCAAAATTTAATTTTATATACAAAAACAAAAAAAAAACACCGGCTCATTTTAATTAAAACAAGTATATACGGCCGTAAGTTCGGCCAGGCCCAATCTTATGTACCCTCCACCATGGATTGCGTAGAAACTTCCTCTAAACATTGCCATCCACAATCGAAATACTTGGGTTGCGGTAACCCTTGCCGATGGCAAGGTATCGTAAAACCTCCTAACACCGTCTTCTAAATTGTAAGTAAGTCCATACGTGGTATATATTGAATTACCGATTAAATACGTATATAATTAAGTTTGACAAAATTTTCTATAGAAATAAAATTTTGACAAAACTTTTTATAGAAATAAAATTTTGACAAAATTTACTATAGAAATAAAATTTTGACAACATTTTCTATAGAAATGAAATTTTAACAAAATTTTCTATAGAAATAAAATTTTAACAAAATTTGCTATAGAAATAAAATTTTGACAAAATTTTCTATAAAAATAAAAATTTGACAAAATTTTCTTTAGAAATAAAATTTTGATAGATTATTTTTGGCTCGAGTGGCAACCATGATTATGAACCGATATGGACAAATTTTGATGTGATTGGCGATCGGCTATATATAACTATAGACCGATATGGACATATTTTGGCATGGTTATTAGCGGCCGTATACTAACACCTCGTTCCAAATTTCAACCGGATCGGATGAATTTTTCTTCTTCAATAGGCTCCGGAGGTCAAATCTGGAGAACAGATTATATGGGGGCTATATATAGTTATGGACCAATATGGACCAATTCTGGCACGGTTGTTAGAGACCATATACTAACACCATGTACCAAACTTCAGCAGGGTGGGATGAAATTTGCTTCTCTTTGAGGCTCCGCAAGTCACATCTGGGGATCGGTTTCTATGGGGGCTATACATAATTATGAACCGGTGTGGATTAATTTTTGCGTGGTTGTTAGAGACCATATACTAACACCATGTACCAAATTTCAGCCGTACCGGATGAAATATGCTTCTCTTAGCGGCTCCGCAAGCCAAATCTGGGGGTCCGTTTATATGGGGCTATACGAAAAAGTGGACCGATATGGCCCATTTGCAATACCATCCGACCTACATAAATAGCAACTACTTGTGCCAAATTTCAAGTCGATAGCTTGTTTCGTTCGGAAGTTAGAGTGATTTCAACATACGGACGGACATGCTTAGATCGACTCAGAATTTCACCATGACCCAGAATGTATATACTTTATGGGGTCTTAGAGCAATATTTCGATGTGTTATAAACGGAATGATAAAGTTAATCCTATGGTGGAGGGTATAAAAATTGAGAGGTCGATTTTTCCACATTTAAAAAAAATATTTAAGGATCACAAATTAGGCTTTTCCAATTTCTAAAAACGTCTAAAGGTCGAAAACTTGAATTTTCCAGATTTTGATGTCGAAAGGTTTAAAAGCAAAATTTTCTAAATTTTGTAAAGGTTGAAAAGTCGGCATTTCCAAATTTAAAGTAAGTTCACTTTCCAAATTTTAAAAACATGCCAAAAGCTCGAAAAAATCGAAAATTTGGATAAGTTGATATTTCAAAATTAAAACAAGTATATACGGCCGTAAGTTCGGCCAGGCCGAAGCTTATGTACCCTCCATCATGGATTGCTTAGAAACTTCTTCTAAACACTGCCATCCACAATCGAATTACCTAAGTTGCGGTAACGCTTGCCGATGACAAGGTATCTTAAAACCTCCTAACACCATCTTCTAAATTGTATGTAAGTCCATACGTGGTATATATTAACTCAAAAAAGATCGATCCAATACGTATATAATTCAGTTTGGCAAAGTAGACATAAATTTTTGACAAAATTTTCTACAGAAATAAAATTTTAACAAAATTTTCTATAGAAATAAAATTTTCACAAAATTTTCTATAGAAATAAAAATTTTGACAAAATTTTCTATAGAAAGAAAATTTTGACAAAAATTTCTACAGAAATAAAATTTTAACAAAATTTTCTATAGAAATAAACTTATGACAAAATATTCTATAGAAATAAAATCTTGGTAGATTATTTTTGGCTCGAGTGGCAACCATGATTATGAACCGAATAAAATTTGAACAAAATTTTCTATAGAAATAAAATTTTGACAAAATTTTCTATAGAAATAAAAATTTGACAATGATGAAAATTTTATTATGAACCGAATAAAATTTTAACAACATTTTCTCTAGAAATAAAATTTAGACAAAATTTTCTATATAAATAAAATTTTGGTAGATTATTTTTGGCTCTAGTGGCAACCATGATTATGAACCGATATGGACCAATTTTTGTGTGATTGGACCAATTTTGGTATGGTTGTTAGCGACCATATACTAACACCACGTTCCTAATTTGAACCGGATCGGATGAATTTTGCTCCTCCAAGAGGCTCCGGAGGTCAAATCTGGAGAACGTTTTATATGGGGGCTATATATAATTATGGACTGATATGGACCAATTCTGGCACGGTTGTTAAAGATCATATACTAACACCATGTTCCAAATTACAACCAGATTGGATGAAATTTGCTTCTCTTGAAGACTTCGCAAGCCAAATCTGGGGATCGGTTTATATGGGGGTTATATATAATTATGAACCGATGTGGACCAATTTTTGCATGATTGTTAGAGACCATATGCCAACACCATGTACCAAATTTCAGCCGGATCGGATGAAATATGCTTCTCTTAGAGGCTCCACAAGCCAAATCTGGTGATCGGTTTATATGGGGGCTCTATATAATTATGAACCGATGTGGACCAATTTTTGCATGGTTGTTATAGACCATATACCAACACCATATACCAAATTTCAGCCGGATCGGATGAAATATGCTTCTGTTAGAGGCTCCACAAACCAAATCTGAGGGTCCCTTTATATGGGGGCTATACGGAAAAGTGGACCGATATGGCCCATTTTCAATACCATCCGACCTACATCGATAACAACTACTTGTGCCAAGTTTCAAGTCGATAGCTTGTTTCGTTCGGAAGTTAGCGTTATTTCAACAGACGGACGGACGGACGGACGGACGGACGGACGGACGGACATGCTTAGATCGACTCAGAATTTCACCACGACCCAGAATATATATACTTTATGGGGTCTTAGAGCAATATTTCGATGTGTTACAAACGGAATGACAAAGTTAATATACCCCCATCCTATGATGGAGGGTATAAAAATATAATAAAATCGGAAAGTCGACTTTTCCAACTTAAAGCAACTTTTCCAATTTACTTTTCCTAGTTAAATCAAAGACCGAAAAGTAGACTTTTCAGTTTTCTAAATTTTGAAAAAATCAAAAGGTCGGCTTTTCCAAATTAAAAAACAAGTTAATTTCTCCAAATTTTAATTTGATATAAAAATAAAAAGCCGGCTCTTTTAATTAAAAAAAATGAAAAAAGATTTAAGGATCAAAAATTAGGCGTTTCCAATTTCTAAAAACGTCTGAACGACTTTTCAAAATTTAAAAAAGGGCCACTTTTTAAAAAATCGAAAAATCGTTTTTATCCAACAAAATTTAAAAAAAAAAATCGAACATTTGACATTTCCAAATTTAAACAAGTATATATGGCCGTAAGTTCGGCCAGGCCGAAGCTTATGTACCCTCCATCATGGATTGCGTAGAAACTTCTTCTAAACACTGTCATCCACAATCGAATTACTTAAGTTGCGGTAACGCTTGCCGATGCCAAGGTATCTTAAAACCTCCTAAAACCACCTTCTAAATTGTATGTAAGTCCATACGTGGTATATATTAAATCAAAAAAGATCGATCCAATACGTATAAATTCAGTTTGACAAAGTAGACATAACATTTTGACAAAATTTTCTACAGAAATAAAATTTTAACAAAATTTTCTATAGAAATAAAATTTTCACAAAATTTTCTACAGAAATAAAAATTTTGACAAAATTTTCTATAAAAATAAACTTTTGAAAAAAAATATTGTATAGAAATAAAATCTTGGTAGATTATTTTTGGCTCGAGTGGCAACCATGATTATGAACCGAATAAAATTTGAACAAAATTTTCTATAGATATAAAATTTTGAAAATCTTTCTCAAAATTTTGACAAAATTTTCTATAGAAATAAAATTTTGGTTGATTATTTTTGGCTCTAGTGGCAACCATGATTATGAACCGATATGGACCAATTTTTGTGTGATTGGGCCAATTTTGGTATGGTTATTAGCGACCATATACTAACACCACGTTCCTAATTTGAACCGGATCGGATGAATTTTGCTCCTCCAAGAGGCTCCGGAGGTCAAATCTGGAGAACGTTTTATATGGGGGCTATATATAATTATGGACCGATATGGACCAATTCTGGCACGGTTGTTAAAGATCATATACACGCACAGAAAAAACATGTTTGGACATGGTTGCCGCATCCATTTAATGCTTATTTAGAGTATGTAATTGTCGCGAAAACCATGTATTTTGTCTTTGTAAAAATAATTTTCGAGCGGAGAAAAATATATGTTGGCAATAAGCATTTAAATGGTTCTCAAATGCCGCAAACATGTTCTATTATTTAAATGATAGAATTTGAGACCATTATATGGTCAGGAAAATCATGTATCTGACCATTCAATTTTTTGCATTTTTTGCAGAGAAAAAAATATTTTTATAGTTTACGTATAGACATGTCTACAACTATTACATGGCCATAAAGACCATGTACATTGTTTTCGTGACCATTTAATTTTTTAATTTTTTTGCAGCGACAAGAATTTTATAAAAACATTGAGCAGGTACACACGATTTTCATTTTGCGCGTCAGTCGTGTGTTGATTGTTTCTTGGAATGGACGGAGAATACGGAATTATTGTGTTTTGTGTTAATTTATTTATTCAGAAATGGCACGTGGTTTTATGTGAATACAAAAAAGGAAAGTGTAATTGAAAAAAATATACCTGGTTTTTGTTCTGCATTTTGATATATGGTATAATTTATTTTTATTTGCAGTTACATGATGTCTGCGTTTGTACATTTGATGGGCACGAAGTAAATATGGAATGATTACTTATTGTTGAAATTGAACCAAACTAGAGTGTGTAAAAATATGTGAAGTTTGCTTGCACGACATTATAAATACAAATAAACAATGAATTAGTTTATAAATAAATAAAAACAAATAAATAAAGTTAATTTTGTGTTTTCTTTTCTCAAGTGGCGTCCTTTTTTCGACGACGAAAAAAGTTTTTTCATAAAAATCAAAACATTTTAGGTTGTGACCATGTTCTTTTAACTAGAAGAAAAACATTCTTGACGAATAACATAACATTTTAGATCGTGACCATTGTCTTTTAATGGAATCAAAATTCTTTTTATCAATATAATAACATTTTAGATGAGGACAATTGTATTTTTCTTAGAACCGTGTTCACTGAGCCAACATGGTTGCAGGTTACAATGTTACATGGTCGCCGCAAAAATAGCTGCTATCATATTATTTTGCTCTTCGAATATGATTGTGGCAATCATTTTTCTTCTCTGCGTGTACTAACACCATGTTCCAAATTACAACCGGATCGGATGCAATTTGCTCCTCTTTGAGGCTTCGCAAGCCAAATCTGGAAATCGGTTTATATGGGGTCTATATATAATTATGGACCGATGTGGACCAATTTTTGCATGGTTGTTAGAGACCATATACCAACACCATGTACCAAATTTCAGCCGGATCGGATGAAATATGCTTCTCTTAGAGGCTCCACAAGCCAAATCTGGGGATCGGTTTATATGGGGGCTATATATAATTAAGGACCGATATGGACCAATTTTTGCATGGTTGTTAGAGACCATATACCAACATCATGTACCAAATTTCAGCCGGATCGGATGAAATTTGCTTCTCTTTGAGGCTCCGCAAGCCAAATCTGGGGATCGGTTTATATGGGGGCTATATATAATTATGGACCGATGTGGACCAATTTTTGCTTGATTGTTAGAGACCACATACCAACACCATGTACCAAATTTCAGCCGGATCGGATGAAATATGCTTCTCTTAGAGGCTCCACAATCCAAATCTGAGGGTCCCTTTATATGGGGGCTATACGTAAAAGTGGACCGATATGGCCCATTTTCAATACAAATACCTACATCGATAACAACTACTTGTGCCAAGTTTCAAGTCGATAGCTTGTTTCGTTCGGAAGTTAGCGTGATTTCAACAGACGGACGGACGGACGGACGAAAAGTCGATTTTTTAACTTTTAAAAGAATCGAAGGGTCGTAAAGACGATTTTTCTAAATTTTATAGGAATGTAAAGTCGACTTTTCAATATTTTGAAAAAGACAAAACGTCAATTTTTCCAAATTTCGAAAACAGTAAAATTTTTCAAATTTAAAATATTCAAACTTTCAAAATTAACAAAAGCTTAAAAAGGCTTTTGCAAAATTTGCAAAAGTAGATATTTGAAAATTAAAAAAATTTTAATTTAAATTTTTGTAAAGATCAAAAAGTCGACTTTTCAATATTTTAAATAGTCAAAAAGTCGACGTTTTCAAATTTAAAAAAGTCAATTTTTCCAAATTTAGAAAACAGTCAAATATTTCAAATTAACTAAAGCTAAAAATGCTTGAATAGTCGAATTTTGCAAATTTTGAAAAATTAGATATTTTAAAATTTAAAAAATCTAATACAGTAATCCCTCGATTTACGTCGTGATTGGTTCGGGAATTTGACGACGTTAATCGAAACGACGTAAAACGAATTTAAAATTGCTCATACTTACTCCTAAGACCATTTAATTATGTATATACATTTAATTATGTGTATAACATACATAATAAAAAATTTCAAAAATAAAGGTAATTCAGAATTTGACGAATTTTCGGTAAGAATTTCAGAAATAAATGTTTCGATGTCGTTGGTACTTATTTCAATTATGGAAGGCGTTTCTCATAAATTTGGCAAAAAGAAATCGACGACGGAAATCGAATGACGATGTAAATGGAAGTTGGATGGAACAAAAAAAAAATTGACGACGTAAATCGAAACAACGTAGACCGAGGCGACGTAAATCGAGGGATTGCTGTATTCGAGAAATTGACTTTTCCAAATTTTTAAAATAATCGAAAAGTCGATTTTTCCAAATTAAAAGAACAAAAAAAGGAAAATAGAAAGCCCGAACAGTCGACATTTCCAAATTCTACAATGAAAACAAAAATGAAAAATCGAAAGGTCGTATTTTTAACTTTTAAAAGAATCGAGATTTTTCTAAATTTTGAAGGAGCTTAAAGAACCAAAATTCTACCTTTGAATATTTTAAAAAAAGTTAAAAGTTTGACTTTTTCAAATTTAAATATCGAAATGTCGATATTTATAAACTTTGTAGAATCCAAAATTTTGGGATTCTACAAAATTTAAAAAAAATTCAAATTCGCCATTTGCAAGTTTTTGAAAAGGTCGAAAGCCAAAAATCAACTATTCCAAATTTCAAGTCAACTTTTTCTTTAAGTCCAAAAATCTCCTTTTTCAAATTTTGAAAAAATCCGAAACCCGAATTTTTACTTTTAAAAGTTTTTAAAAAGTTATGTTTTAAATTTTCTAAAACTTCTAACGTTTAAAAAGTCGACATTTACAATTTTTAAAAAGTCAAAAACTTTTCCAAATTAAAAAAAAAAAACGAATTTTCCAAATTTTGAAAAAAGTCTAAAGGTCGAAATGTCTACCTTTTCAAATGTAGAAAAAGTTGACAAACTTTGCAAAGTTTGAAGAATGGGAAATTCGAAAAGAGTACTTTTTAAAGTTTTCAAAAAGTTTCAATTTTTTTTTTAATTCTTATTAAAAATTTTGAAAAGGACAAAAACTTTTCCAAAGAAAAAGTCTTAAGGTCGAAAATGTCTACTTTTTCATATGTAAACAAAGTCGACTAACTTTGCCTAAATTTTGAAAAAAAAAAACGGAAAACTCGAATATTTTGCATTTCTAAAGTTTAAAAAGTCTAAAGATCAAAATGTCGATTTTTACCAAACAGTCGTCTTTTTCAGATCGTCGTTTTCAAATTTCAAAACGCTTGTCTGAAACGATTAACTTCTAATATTTTTTTTGCAATTTTTCTAGAATAGATTTAGCAGTTTTTTCGATAAAATTTAAATAATTTGTACCATTTTTTTAACCTAAAATAATAAAATTACCCACTAAAAAGATGACAAAATTAAGTTGTAAAAAAAATTAAATTAAAAGAACTTCCTGTGTAGTTAAAATAAAGTGGGAGGACATTTTTGAAAAAGCTTTTAAAGTTGTGCTTTTAGAAGAATTTCCAAATTTGTTTGCTGGGTCAGTCCATTAGAACCAACAGGGAGGTTTTTTGAAATACTACATTTTTGAGAAAAACAAAATTTTTTTTTGATAACAAAGGGTCCCTAGTGGGATACAGAAATATTTTTTTTGTAAAAAAATCTAAATTTCCAAAACCATTTATTATAATATTCAAATTCTACTTATCTACGTTAAAAACTTTCTGCAATCGGAAAAGGTGAACAACTCGAAAAGTTCAATTAAAAAAAAATTTAAAGGTCGCAAAGTTGACTTTCCCAAAGTGGATTTTTTTGAAATTATAAAAAAATCCTTTTTTCCAAATTTTAAAAAAGTCGAAAACTCAAACTTTTCCTAATTATAAAAAAGTCTCGACATTAGCTCTTCTTATTTAGTCTCAAATAATTTACAATCAGCTGCCAATGAATTCCGTTAATTTAATTAGTTTAAAATGCAAAAAAGCGCAATAATTTGTTGCAGTTTTTATTGCAATAAATAAAAGCAAGATTTTAATTGGAATTCCTCTATGCATTAAATGATCGTATTTTACGGCCATTACAATTGACCACACTTTGTTGTTACAATTGGCCATATCACACCGACAGAAATGTCAACAGAAAGCTTTTATTGGTAATGAATACGGAACAATGTGAATATCGTGTGATTAACTTGTGTTTACAGGGTAGCTGATGTGTAATACATATATTTTTTAAAAAGCAACAAATGTCGCATATTTTGGTATCAGTATGGATTTGTTCAAATTGTCTACGCTTTGAACAATAAAGAAAATTTAAAAAAATATATTTTTTTAATTAGAAAATAAAAAAATATATTTTTTAATTAAAAAAATATAGTTTTGTTTTATTAAAAAATATTTTTTTAATTAAGAAAATAAAAAAATATATTTGTTTTAATTAAGAAAATAAAAAAAAATATATTTTATTAAATTAAAAAAAATATTTTTTTTTAAAAGATTAAAAAAAAATAAATAAAAAATATTTTTTTTATTAAAAAATAAAAAATAAATTAAAAAAAAAATATTTTTTTTAATTAAAAATAATTTAAAACAAGCAAGGAAAGTCTAAAGTCGGGCGGGGTCGACTATATTACACCACTTTGTAGATCTAAATTTTCGATACCATATCGCATTCGTCAAATGTGTTGGGTGCTATAAAGGTTTGTCCCAAATACATACAGTTAAATATCACTCGATTTGGACAGAGTTTTATAGACTTCTACAAAATCTATAGACTTAAAATTTAAGTCGGCTAATGCACTAGGTTGGAACACAATGTTGGTAAAAACCAAGTAAGGAAAGTCTAAAGTCGGGCGGGCCGACTATATTATACCCTGCACCACTTTGTAAATCCACATTTTCGATATCAAATCCGTCGAATGTGTTGGGTGCTATATATATATATATATATATATATATATATATAAAGGTTTTAGTCCCAAATACATACATTTAAATCTGACTCCATCTGAACAAAATTTATAATCTATAGACTTAAAATTTAAGTCGGCTAATGCCCTGGGATGGTACACTATGTTAGTAAAAAACAAGTAAGTAAAGTCTAAAGTCAGGCGGGGCCGACCACCACTTTATAGATCTAAATTTTCGGTACCATATCACATCCGTCAAATGTGTTGGGTGCTATATATGAAGGTTTGTCCCAAATACATACATTTAAATATCACTCGATTTGGACAGAATTTGATAGACTTTTACAAAATCTATACACTCAAAATTTAAGTTGGCTAATGCACTAGGGTGGAACACAATTTTAGTAAAAAAATATGGGAAACATTTAAATCTGAAGCAATTTTAAGGAAATTTCGCAAAAGTTTATTTATGATTTATCGCTCGATATATATATGTATTGGAAGTTTAGGAAAATTAGAGTCCTTTTTAGAACTTTTCGACTAAGCAGTGGCGATTTAACAAGGAAAATGTTGGTATTTTGACCATTTTTGTCAAAATCAGAAAAACATATATATGGGAGCTATATCTAAATCTGAACCGATGTCAACCAAATTTGGCATACTTGACTATACGACTAAGTGTTATGTTTGTACAAAATTTCAAGCAAATCGGTATAAAACTCTGGCTGCTTGGTCCATATTAGTGCATATCGGGCGAAAGATATATATGGGAGCTATATCTAAATCTGAATCGATTTCAATAGGGTTCTATTCTGACCCACATTAGGAACATGTGCCAAATTTGAAAGCGATTGGACTTAAATTGCGACCTAGACTTTGATCACAAAAATGTGTTCATAGACAGACGGACGGACGGACGGAGGACGGACGGACGGACAGACGGACATGGTTATATCGACTCAGGGACCCACCCTGAGCATTATTGCCAAAGACGCCATGTGTCTATCTCGTCTCCTTCTGGGTGTTACAAACATATGCACTAACTTATAATACCCTGTTCCACAGTGTGGCGCAGGGTATAAAAAGAGGAAATCGGTCAATTAGTTGTGGGTAATAAATCCAAATTTCTGCAAATAGGGCAATAGATTTATGTAAGAGCTACATGTAAGACTAAATACGATCAGCTAGTACATCAAAATTTGAAATTTGAATAACATAGGTTATTAAATAAGAGAATTATGGCCAAATATGACAAAATCGAGCGATGCATATATATAGGACCTATATCTAAATCTGAACCAATTTGTATAATATTTTGCAGGTATGACTGATACCACAGAAGGTCACTTTGTGTAAAATTTGAGTACGATCAGATAGTAAATGAGGCCCCTATGGTCAAAAATAAGGTTATTAGGGGCAAATTTTTCAAAATCGGGCGATACATATATATGGGAGCTATATCTAAATCTGATCCGATTTCGATGAAATTTCGCACATACAGTTAGAGCTATATAAGATTACATTTAGCCAATATTGAACACTATCGGTTGATAAATAAGGGTTTTACGGCCAAATTTGGCAAAATCGGGCGATACATATATATGGGAGCTATATCTAAATCTGAACCGATTTCGATTATTTTTGGCACATATTGCCAGTACCATAAAAGATTAGAGTAAGCCAAGTTTGAGTAAGATCGCTTAATAAATAAGGTTTTTATGGCCAAATTTGGGGAAATCGCGCGATACATATATGTGGGAGCTATAGCTAAATCTGAACCGATTTCGATTATTTTTGGCATATATTGTCAGTACCATAAAAGATTAGAGTAAGCCAAGTTTGAGTAAGGTCTTTTAATAAATAAGGTTTTTATGGCCAAATTTGGGAAAATCGGGCGATACATATATATGGGAGCTATAGCTAAATCTGAACCGATTTCGATGATTTGTTGCACATACAGTTAGAGCTATATAAGATTACATTTAGCCAACATTGAACACTATCGGTTGATAAATAAAGGTTTTGTGGCCAAATTTGGGAAAATCTGGCGATACATATATATGGGAGCTATATCTAAATCTGAACCGATTTCGATTATTTTTGGCACATATTGCCAGTACCATAAAAGATTAGAGTAAGCCAAGTTTGAGTAAGATCGCTTAATAAATAAGGTTTTTATGGCCAAATTTGGGAAAATCGGGCGATACATATATGTGGGAGCTATAGCTAAATCTGAACCGATTTCGATTATTTTTGGCATATATTGTCAGTACCATAAAAGATTAGAGTAAGCCAAGTTTGAGTAAGATCTTTTTTTAAATAAGGTTTTTATGGCCAAATTTGGAAAAATCGGGCGATACATATATATGGGAGCTATAGCTAAATCTGAACCGATTTCGATGATTTGTTGCACATATAGTTAGTGCTATAGAAGATTAGTGTAAGCCAAGTTTGAGTAAGATCGCTTAATAAATAAAGTTTTTATGGCCAAATTTGGGAAAATCGGGCGATACATATATGTGGGAGCTATAGCTAAATCTGAACCGATTTCGATTATTTTTGGCATATATTGTCAGTACCATAAAAGATTAGAGTAAGCCAAGTTTGAGTAAGATCTTTTAATAAATAAGGTTTTTATGGCCAAATTTGGGAAAATCGGGCGATACATATATATGGGAGCTATAGCTAAATCTGAACCGATTTCGATTATTTTTGGCATATATTGTCAGTACCATAAAAGATTAGAGTAAGCCAAGTTTGAGTAAGATCGTTTAATAAATAAGGTTTTTATGGCCAAATTTGGGAAAATCGGGCGATACATATATTTGGGTGCTATATCTAAATCTGAACCGATTTCGATGAAATTTTGCAGACTTGAAGGGCGATGGAAAAGACTATCTTTTGCCAAATTTGGTGACGATCCGTTTGAAAAAGAGCGCAACGTGACTCCATTTGTCGAAATCGGGCGATACATATATATGGGAGCTATATCTAAATTTGATCCGATTTCTTCCAAATTCCAATAGCGTTCGTCCTTGTGCCCAAAAAACACCCTGTACCAAATTTCATCCAAATCGGTTAATAATTGCGACCGGAACAAAAAAAAAAAAAAAACATGGACAGACGGACACCAAGCGCTAGATCGAATCAGGAGGTGATTCTGAGTCGATCGGTATATATTTTATGGGGTCTAAAATCAATATTTCTGGTAGCCACATTTTTTGGCCGATCAAACTTATTATACCCTGACCATTATGTTGTTTAGGGTATAATTAAAATATGAATATGTGATTTATGTGTCGCCTCAATTTATAGACAAACTATTGAATAATATATTTAAAGTAAATTCTATGTAAGCCTCATATTGTAGCTTTAAGCAAATACGAGTATGTAGAATTATGACTATAAATATTTCATTTACCTAAGAATTCATGACTTTTAATTGCTTTCCACTAGCAAGTATGATTTTTTCGCAGTGATTTGTTTTTGTGGTTTTATTTCCACATACTCAGACGATTTGCTATTATTATAATTTTTTTTTCAATTTTTATAACCTACAGTAAGGTAGGTTACTCATATAGTCTATCAGACTATATGAGCCAATGATATATCTTCAAAAATCGTGTGAGACATTATCAGGCAAATGTAGAAATTAACCAGAGAGCTATGTGGAAGTGTACGACCAGGATAGCTCTTCTTATCTAAATAGGGAGTGTTCCTCTGTCACCACCAGGGTTGGCATGTCGCAAACTTTTGCAATATAATGATTAAATACTTCTATTTGCTAGTAATCTTATATGTTTCCGTCACTATAGAAGTTATGTTTTATTTTCATTATGTTTTATTTTTTCCTCATAGAGTATCCATAATTCGTATAAATCGGCACATACCTTGATTTCCTTCTCAATTTTCGTCGCATTGCTTCGCGTTTGTCTTTTTTCTCTCATTTCTAATTAATTTGCCATAAATCATAAGTACTTTATTAGCAATTTCAATGTCAAAGTTAAAACGCAAATTGTTTGTATTAATAAAAGAAACTACAAGTGGTCTCAGTTGCTGGAATTTGTTTTTTTTCATTGTTGCTATGATTTCGCATTTACTGCAAGTTATGCGGAAAAAATGTAGTGATGTAAAATCAATTAGCAGGGAGTGGAAGAGATTTATACACTCAAAAAAAAAATTGAAAATGGAAAATGGTACTGATGATTACGACTTAAATTCATTGATGTACTAAGGTGACAATCGAAAAATCAGAAATTTGATCCACAGATCCTACAAGCCTTCGATAGGTTGAAGGCCATAATTAGTGCCCAAGATGGTCGATTCGAATGAATCAAAAGAGATTCTAAAATTTAATATTGTTTCCGATATTTCGGCTTTTGAACAAAATGAAGTATTGTAACTTAGGTACAAGGACAGGTAAGTCGTGATCAACAGTGAGACACCTCGCGAACGCCGTTACAAGGGATGATGGGATTTCTGTCACCTTTGGCGACGTGACGGTAAGTGATTCGAGGAGATGTCCGAGATTTTTCAACCGACAGTTTCTCTATAATCTCGAGAGTGATAAAGGGTGATACGGTCAAAATTTGGTCAAGGGAAAACGCGTGTAAATCGGTGAAATCGTTTATTTAAAAAATCAAATTAAATTTCTTTTTCAAGTTCAATTAGTATAAAATTCAGGAAAAATATTCAGTTAGACTTTCGCTTTTCCAAATCCGAATTGCCGGGCCTCACGCTTGACACCTGCCATCAGATTTTGTACAGCCACCTTGTCCACCTTCTTCGCCGCAGAAAGCCAGTTTGCCTTGAACTGCTGCTCGTCCTTAGCGGTTTTTTGGTCTTCTTTAGGTTCCGCTTGACAATAGCCCAGTATTTCGCAATTGGGCGGAGCTCTGGCGTGTTGGGAGGGTTCATGTCCTTGGGAACCACCTGCACGTTGTTGGCGGCGTACCACTCCATGGCCTTTTTACTGTAATGGCAGGATGCCAAATCCGGCCAAAACAGTACGGAACACCCGAGTTTCTTCAGGAAAGGCAGCAGACGTTTATTCAAACACTCTTTCACGTAAATTTCTTGGTTGACAGTCCCGGAAGCTATGAAAATGTTGCTTTTCAAGCCACAGGTACAGAAGGCTTGCCAAACCAGATATTTCTTTGCGAACTTTGACAGTTTTATGTGCTTGAAAATATCTGCTACCTTTCCCCTTCCTTTTGCAGTATAAAACTCCTGTCCCGGAAGCTGCTTGTAGTCGGCTTTGACGTAGGTTTCGTCGTCCATTTCCACGCAGTCAAACTTCGTCAGCATCGTTGTGTACAGCCTCCGGGATCGCGCTTTGGCCGTCGTATTTTGTTTATAATCGCGATTTGGAATCACTACCTTCTTGTAAGTCGATAGTCCGGCTCGTTTTTTGGCTCGATGCACGGTTGTAGACGATACACCCAGCTTATTTGCGGCATCTCGGAGAGAGAGGTTAGGGTTTCGCTTGAAACTACCGGCAACTCTCTTTGGCGTCTCAGCGGCTTCCGGTTTTCGATTTCCCCCCGATCCAGACTTCCTGGCTGTCGGCAAACGTTCCCCAAGCACTTTAATTACATTTGTAAAGGTTGATTTGGCAACTTTTAGCGATTTTGCCAGCTTTGCGTGCGAGTAGCTCGGATTTGATTTGAAATTGAAAGAAATACGTCAAGTTTATGTTGACCAAATTTTGACCGTATCACCCTTTACAGTGAAAAGGGGGGCATTTTATTTAATCGGATTCGTTGTCTACGAGCCAGCGATACACCGCAGTTTACCACAGCCGAAGTCACCAATGTCATCAACAGAGCGAAACCATATTGGATCCTGGGCAGAAAATGGTCGGGAAGTAATGGGGAGTGAGATCTTCCCTTTTTAATTGGATTCCACGTTTGGTGGATAATCGAGTGACACAAAAAAAAACATGCATTGAAAATTAAGAGGATAAATAGAACTACACTCATGGGTATCACAGCCACTGCCGCTTTCGTGGGACTAATGGGAGAATGTCCACTCGATATGCTCTTAATAGCAGAGGTGACACTCATGAGACTTAAAAACTTGGATACTCTGGAGAGCACTATGTGCAGGCATACATTTACCATTCAAGGCTCTGGGCCCCGACGGAATCTCTATGCTAAACCTGAAGCATCTGGGAAGTACTTGGAATCGCTCGCATTATACCTGATGTCTGTAAAATGGGTAGAGTGATTCCACTACTGAAGTCGCGCAAAAGTCTAGAGAAAGGGTAAATCATACAGACCGATTTCTATTCTCTCGCCAGTGGCCAAGACACATGAGGCACTACTCCTTTTCCCAAGCATGTGGAGAATTTTCCAGCTGCTAACCGTCAACAGGGATTACATAAAGTGCATAGCTTCACCACAGCTTTGCATGCCATTTCAACCGTATCACGGGACGGTCCTATCGAAGGCATTCCATACGCTCAGCCATGCCAGACTATTCGAGGACATCGAGAACACGTCCCTATCGGGAGGAACCCAGCATTGTGTTCTAAATCATCGGTCTGACGCTAGTCGTTTATGGAATTTAGAGAAAAGAAGTCAATACCCCGTAGAGTGAAACAGGGACTTCCCCAATGTAGGGTGATAACTCTGGCACTGTTTAACATCTACTTATTTGCTACATATCTCCGCAATACACCATTTCCTGGATTTTTATCGCAATAATTATCCAGACCACCATGTGATGGATAAACTACCCCCACCCAGGTATGTAAGGGTTGATCTACGTTATTTAGATGAGAGCGCTGCGAAAGAGAGCCTCTAGACCAGGTAGCATACTAGGCAGGTCTACAAGCAGACTAGTGTAATTTTGGCCCAATTAAAATCAGGTAGGTACAGTCACCATGGTGCAATGGTTAGCATGCCCGCCTTGCAAGGTCGTGGGTTCGATTCCTGCTTCGACCGAACACTAAAAAGTTTTTCAGCGGTGTATTATCCCACCTCAGTAATGCTGGTGACATTTCTGAGGGTTTCAAAGCTTCGCAAAGTGGTTTCACTGCAATGTGGAACGCCGTTCGGACTCGGCTATAAAAAGGAGGTCCCTTGTCATTGAGCTTAATATGGAATCGGGCAGCACTCAGTGATAAGAGAGAAGTTCACCAATGTGCTATCACAATGGGCTGAATAGCCTAAGTGAGCCTGATACATCGGGCTGCCACCTAATCTAACCTAACAGTCACCATAACTCCAGCGTAGATATCGCTACAAGATCACTCTGGACATACCCCATCTTAGCGCTTAGCAAAAAGGGATAAAATCACAAAAACAGTTAGTGTAAATGGGATAAGTGACAAAACTTTTGACAAAAAGGTGGCACAAAAATGTAATACGTATGAAATTTGGTGTAACTAAAACGAGGTTATAGGCTGAGCAGCAAAGACATCAAGGTTGTGGTGTACGCGGATGACATCGCAATATTGGTATTGGGAAAATTCCTGTATCTGTTGAGTGGGGCTTTACAGTATCTTTCGGACTAGACCAGGAGATGCGGATTGGTTGTGTACCCTGGAAAAATGGAAATGGTACTCTTCGCCAGAAGAAAAACGATCATTGGATACAAAGCTTCCGAATTTCAATGAACGAAGTTGGGTCTCTCGAAATCAGCAAGATACTTGGGAGTTCTTTTAGTCCCTTAACTGAACTGGATGGAAGGTATGTGGATTGGTTGTGAACCCTGTCAAACGGAAATTCACTAGAACAAGAAATATCTGGAATTTCAATGGACGAAGTTGAGTCTCTCGAAGTAAGCAAGATACTTGAGAGTTCTCTTGGACTCTTAACTGAACTAGATCGAAAATACTGCAGACCGCATAAGGAAGACCTATGTGATATTTGACTCTCGGCAGAAAATGGTCGGGAAGTAATGGGGAGTGCGATCTTCCCTTTTTAATTGGCCTTGCACTGCGGTTATAAGAACTGTTGGTTGTGAACCCTGGAAAAACGGAAATTCACTAGAAGAAGAAAGATCTGGAATTTCAATGGACGAAGTTGAGTCTCTCGAAGTAAGCAAGATACTTGAGAGTTCTCTTGGACTCTTAACTGAACTAGATCGAAAATACCGCAGACCGCATAAGGAAGACCTATGTGATATTGGACTCTCGGCAGAAAATGGTCGGGAAGTAATGGGGAGTGCAATCTTCCTTATTTAATTGGCCTTGTAGTGCGGTTATAAGAACTGTGGCCACATATGGATGCCACGTTTGGTGGATAATCGCGAGACACAAAAAAACATGCATTGAAAATTAAGAGAATAAATAGAACGACACTCATGGGTATCACAGCCACTGCCGCTTTCGTGGGACTGATCACTCGATTTACTCTTAATAGCAGAGGTGATACTCATGAGACTTAAAAACTTGGATACACTGGAGAGCACTATATGCAGACGTACAGAACTTCTTGCCGAGCCGAAACGGACTATATGGCGACTGAGCATGTTTATCACCATAAGACATATTCAGTGAAACCTCTCAAACTAGGACACCGTGAAAAGCGGACATCACTCAAAAGTGGACAGTTTTCGTGAGACGCTTGCTAGTTATCACATTAAAATTAACCCCATAAGTGGACACCTCCCAAATGTGGACAAAATAAAGGCGACCGTGGGTGTTCACTTCTGAGAGGTTTCAAGGTTCCAAGTATGGAAGAGTGGGAGGAAAGAAGAATACCTTTCGCAACTCTAAATATGTATACAGACGGATCGAAAATGGACCAGATAGTGGCATTTATTGATGTAGAACTAGGAAAATGGAATCTTATGCGTTAGATGGCGATTGCAGTATCTTTTAGGCGGAAATTTCTGCCTCAGCACAAAAGCTGCTGAGTTGCTGTTGATGAGGCCCTTGTTCAGAAGCAATATCAGCTTCTTCATCCGCACCCCTGGAAAATGCGGTCCTAATGTCTAAGGTAGTCAGCCGCTGTCGTAGAGAACTTTGGGTTCTCACGGAACAGCATAATGTAACTCTGCGCTGGATATCTGGGCATTATGGAATAATGGACAATGAAGAAGTAGATGTGCTGGATAAGGACAGAGCTCGTAGAATGAATAATGTCATTTCTCCACTGTCGTCATATATCTTTACAGGATGCATGTCAAATACGACGGGGAGGACGTTGGGTCTCTTCGGAAGGTTGCGAGCAAACCTTGTTGATATGGG
Organism: Haematobia irritans; assembly: GCF_050003625.1. NCBI lineage: Eukaryota > Metazoa > Arthropoda > Insecta > Diptera > Muscidae > Haematobia > Haematobia irritans. The sequence goes on along the minus strand of NC_134399.1, from coordinate 35,754,121 downwards.
GCGAAAAGAACCGTAGGAATTGTGAAATTCTGACGGCGATGAGCGGAGAGGAATTGCAGCCTTTAATTGGCAGAGTAACGGGACATAACACACATGGGAAACATATGGTAAGAATAGGCCTTAAAGATGATGCCATCTACAAATGGTGTTTGGACTCGGAAGTTGCGAAAGACTCGTACCACTTCCTGTGCATGTGTTCATCATTATTCTTTAGAAGAAACAAGCTACTGGGTTCCTTTTTCTTTCAGGCTCTAAGCAATCTGGAATCACAATGGACCTATAGTGGTATAATTGGACGTCAATTTAAATCAATTCAAGAATTTATGTCTTCCTCTAAAACCTAACCTAACCTATGATATTCCGGGTATCTAGACAAACTAAAAGAGAGAATGACATGTGAAGGTTTGCTTTTTTCGAGTGTTCGTTTGCTAAGAGTCATAACATTAGCAGACATTGAATAATGTGATTTCTTTCCAATTAGTTTTGTGTGGTATTTAAAATTGCTATAAATCGGGATTACAACAATACTGTTATTTGTTTCGTTTTAAATATCAACGACATTAGACCCCCTTGCCAGGGTAGACAGTAATAAAACTGCATTCAATTAATTGCAAATATGAAATTGAAATAAATTTACATATTAAACAGTTGTAATTGTTTTAATGATGTTAACAAATCTCCCACCTAGCAAGAGACTGGAAAGCATGAGCAGACACTAACAGACGGACAGATTACTAATGGTAAGGTGCTGCTGCGTTGGCACATTACACTCACTTTGAAGTTAAGCTTGAGCAGTCAAGACAAAGAGGTTGGGCTTTGTACAATCATGCAATTCTTAAACTGCTGCGAAGGAGTTTAGCAATGTCAATGTCAAATGTGGGAATATTTTCTATATCCACATATACGTGATGGCATTAAAGATAATAACCTGTTTGGAGTCTAGGACCACTTAGTGAACTTGTCCAATCGATGTCGTATAGTTCTAACCACAATGTCAATGTCAAGTGTTGCATATGGTATGGAGCCTGGATGCATTTATGAGGAGGGGAGCAAAGTATCTTAAAAATTTCAAGTATTTGTGAAAGACACGTTCATAATTTAAAGTTCAGATCTTGCTATGGTATAATCAGTTATGTAAGGGGTTAAAAAAATATTCAGACCCTCTTCTGGAGCCAGATAGCATACTTAGGAATATCCTGCCAAAAGCAGGCTGATGGCAAACATAGGAGGACCACGGGAACCACCGTGGTGCAATGGTTAGCATGCCCGCCTTGCATACACAAGGTCGTGGGTTCCATTCCTGCTTCGACCGAACACCAAAAAGTTTTTCAGCGGTGGATTATTTCACCTCAGTAATGCTGGTGACATTTCTGAGGGTTTCAAAGTTTTCTAAGTGGTTTCACTGCAATGTGGAACGCCGTTCGGACTCGGCTATAAAAAGAAGGTCCCTTGTCATTGAGCTTAACATGGAATCGGGCAGCACTCAGTGATAAGAGAGAAGTTCACCAATGTGGTATCGCAATGGACTGAATAGTCTAGGTGAGCCTGATACAACGGGCTGCCACCTAACCTAACCTAGGGGGATCACTACCTCGAATGTCATCTGCCCACAGATACTTCAATAGGTACCTCTACAATGGCACTTATTTATATGACAAATACTATGGGGGACCACGGCGACTGTCCCTTTAGAGATACTGATGGGAGTACGCCCACCCGATTTGCACATAAAGAAAACATCAGAGGTTTGCATACACTGGAGATCACTGTTTGCAGACGTAATGTAACTTTTAGCCGAGCGTTATAGAGAGGCGGAATATATAGCGACTGATCTACATATCAGCGGAGAGGCTGAAGACTCGCTCGAAAACGCGGAAAGCAGACACACGGAACTCATTGCTTCAGTTGGACGAGATATTAGGACGAACTTTATGGCGACTCAGCATGTATTTGAGGGCCACTTGAGATCGATTATAACAAGTATAGAGGAGTGGAGAGAGGGACGCATACATTGTGGCGATTTGAATATCATTATACGGATGGCTCGAAAATAGATGAGGGCACTGACAGTGGTATCAACTGCGAAGAGTTGGGGATCAGGGATTCATACAAGATGGATGGCGGATGCAGTATCTTTCAGGCGGAGGTATTTCCCATTGCGAAAGCTGCGGAATTACTGTTGATGAGCGCGATATTCAGGAGCGATATCAGCTTCTTCATCGATAGTCAGGCAGCAATGAAGGCCTTAGGAAATCCGAACATAACGTCGAAGGTAGTCAGCTGCTGTCGTATAGAGCTTCGAGCTCTCACCGAACAGCATATCACTATGTGCTGGGTACCTGGACATTATGGAATAATGGGAAATAAGGAGGAGGATGTGCTGGCTAAAGAAGGCGCACGCGGAAAGAACGACATCATTACGCTATCTTTATATACTTACAGGAACAATGTCAGATATGATGATTTATGGAAGAAACGTTGGGCTTCCTCTGCGACCTGCGAGCAAACCAAACTGACATGGGACGACAAGAGCCTAAGAAATCTGATTTTCTGATGGCGACTCACAGAGATGATCTGAGAGCATTGTTAGACATCATAACGGGACACAATAGACATGGTAAGGATTGGCTTAATGACTGACGATATTTGTAGATGATGTCCGGATCCAGAGGCAACAGAAAACGCCTACCATTTTCTGTGCCAGTGTCCAGCAAGGCCTCGGGATGGAAAACATAGGAAACTCTTTCCATGCAACTCGCCTGCAAATTCAAATGATTGACGAGGACAAAGAACAACATGAACAACTATGAGGAAACACAATGGATCAACAGGGAGCCAGCTTTTTTTGCGACGGGCTGGTTTCATCCTCCATAACCTAACCTAACATATGGCGACTGAGCATGTTTGACAGCATAAGCCGAGATATATTATACCAAGTATGGAAGAGTGGAAAGAAAGAATGATACCTTTCGGAATTCTGAATATATTACAGACGGATCGAGAAGGACGAAGGTACTGGTAGCGGCATTTGTTATAGTGAACTAGGAATATGGGGATCTTACACGTTGGATAACCTTAACACAAAAGCTGCTTAGTCGCTGTCAGAAGCAATATCAGCTTCTTCATTTACAGTCCTGGGCAATGCGGACACAAAAAGTCTAATGCAGAACGAAAAGAAGTGACGCGGTGTACAGCATATATGAACAAAGCGATTTAGAAGATCAAACTTAACATACGTCATTCTACGGTATAAAATGGAAAAATGGATGGCACGTCCTAGCACAGGACGGGCGATAACACCATCAAACATAATTAGAAAAAATTATGTCGCGGGAGGATAGCTGACAGAAAATGACCCTTTACGAATATGTTACGAAGGCGAAGCAAATTGATTAGGATATTAGAAAAAACGGCTGCAGAGGATGAGTTGGCAAAATGTCCACGAAGGAAGCCATCTAGTGGCTCCCTCCGTTGGGCATACCTGGGCAATTGCTCGAGTGGCTAATAAAATCTAGAGTCGACTTTTTGATTCTTTTTTAAATTCCTATCATCGTCCTCATTTCATAATAAGCAAAACATAATAGCTTCTTAATTTTCTATTTTTTTAAGCAATTTCCATAACTCTCTTTTCTACCTCACTGTAATAAAATTTCCATTCAATTTTTCAATTTCAATGGAATTTTCCAAAAACCATTTTTAGTATAAGGAAATTTTAGGTCACATTTCATATTAACACATTTTCGACTAGACATTCTCATTTTCGTATTCTTATGAAATTAGAACGAAAATAAATTCAAGTTCTTGGCAATCTTGAAAATCATAAATCTAGGCTAAGGTGTGCGTAGCAATGCTGCAACACCCCCTCACTTTTGGGAATCAACAATGGCATCCTAAAATAAATATGCAACGCAATCTTAGGCATAGAACATCGAGATATACCATTTCTCCCTCCAGTAAAGGGAATGGACAAGATTTTTTATGTTTGGAAACATTGAAAAATTTCGAAATCTATATAGGAGACCAATTTCAATTTCAATACCAACATCAACACCAATCCCCCTATACATACTCTATGGTTATACATGAACATGATCATCTATAGATTATTTTCAAATCGGATACGTGCAAGTGTTTGATGCTTCCAAGTGAAATGACAAATTTGACCCAGAAAAACTATTTTCAATGTTTATATGCCTTTCTGACCCCGTGCGTTTGTCCCTCCGCGATCTATGGTAAGGCAAGCCATGTGTTTTGTGTCCATAGACGAAACAAGAAGAAGAAAGCTGTGTGGGGAATAGTGAAAATACAGCTAGTAGAGGCCCCGATTAGGGAAGGCCCTTATGAGAATATAATCGACTAAGATCGACTAATCATCATAGAAAATTTTGTCAAAATGTTATTTCTATAGAAATTTTTTCAAAATTTTATTTCTATAGAAAATTTTGTAAAAAAAAATTTATTTCTATTGAAAATTTTGTCATAATTTTATTTCTATAGAAAATTTGGTCAAAATTTTATTTCTAAAGAAAATTTCCTCAAAATTTTATTTCTGTAGAAAATTTTGTTAAAATTTTATTTCTATAGAAAATTTTGTCAAAAATTTATTTTTATAGAAAAATTTGTCAAAATTTTATTTCTATAGAAAATTTTGTCAAAATTTTATTTCTACAGAAAAGTTTGTCAATTTTTTTTTCTATAGAAAATTTTGTGTAAATTTTATTTTTATAGAAATTTTTTTCAAAATTTTGTTTTTATATATTTTTTCAAGATTTTATTTATATAGAAAATTTTGTCAACATTTTATTTCTATAGAAAATTTTGTCAAAATTTTATTTCTGCAGAAAATTACATTTTTTTTTTAAATTTTGTTTCTATAGAAATTTTTTCAAAATTTTATTTCTATAGAAAATTTTTTAAAAAAATTTGATTTCTATTGAAAATTTTGTCATAATTTTATTGCTATAGAAAATTTTGTCTAAGTTTTATTTCAATAGGAAATTTTTTCAAAATTTAATTTTTATAAAACATTTTCTCAAAATTTTGTGTCTATAGAAAATTTTCTCAAAATTTTATTTCAATAGAAAATTTTGTCAAACATTCATTTTTATAGAAGATTTTGTGAAAATTTTATTTTTATAAAAAATTTTGTCAACATTTTATTTCTATAGAAAATTTTATGTCTATAGAAAATTTTCCCAAAATTTTATTTCTATAGAAAATTTTCTCAAAATTTTATTTCTAAAGAAAAATTTATTTCTAAAGAAAATTTTATTTCTATAAAAAATTTTGTCAAAAATTTATTTCTATAGAAAATGTTGTCAAAATTTTATTTCTATAGAAATTTTTGTCAAAACTTTATTTCTATAGAAAATTTTATCAACATTTTATTTCTATTTCAGTTCTATAGACAATTTTGTCAAGATTTTATTTATATAGAAAATTTTGTCAAAATTTTATTTCTATAGAAAATTTTGTCAAAATTTTATTTCTATAGAAATTTTTGTTAAAATTTTGTTATTATAGAAAAGTTTCTCAAAATTTTATTTGTATAGAAAAATTTGTCAAAATTTTTTTTCTATAGAAAATTTTGTCAAAATTTTATTTCTACAGAAAATTTTGTCAAAATTTTATTTCTATAGAAAATTTTGTTAAAATTTTATTTCTATAGAAAACTTTCTCAAAATTTTATTTTTATAGAAAAATCTGTGAAAATTGTATTTCTATAGGGAAATTTTGTCAAAATTTTATTTCTAAAGAAAATTTTGTCAAAATTTTATTTCTACAGAAAATTTTGTCAAATTTATCAAAATTTTATTTCTATAGAAAATTTTGTCAAAATTTTGTTTCTATAGAAAATTTTGTCAAAATTTTATTTCTATAAAAAATTTTGTCAAAATTTTATTTCTATAGAAAATTTTATTTCTATAGAAAAAATTGTCAAAATTTTATTTCTATAGAAAATTTTGTCAAAATTTTAATTCTACGGAAAATTTTGTCAAAATTTTATTTCTATAGAAAATTTTGTCAAAATTTTATTATCTACCATTTTTGGTGGAATTCTACCAACTGCGGCAACCGTGAAAGAAGATAATATAATCTCGGTTGGTTGTCGAGTAAGCCACTCGTCATTTAGGGCGTTTTCGTTTTGCAAAAAATATTTTGCCCTGGTGTTACACTACTTTTTCCCTCATTGTATTTTCGCGCTAATAATAGTGTCATTCCAAAATTATTGTTAATTCATAATATTGTGAGGGATACAGGATCCAAAATCTATGACAGTGTCCTTTATATTTGGCAATCAATTTCGAGAATGTTGCACCTTTTTCCCAATCGAAATCGCCATTAGATTTATATTCGAGGGTATACAAAACTTTACATTTAAGGTAACTATGTTGTCTGTTGATAGAGAGGCGGACACTGCAAACAAAATCTGTTGTAAGACCTAGGATTTCATGTCCTTGAAATATGAACGCCATTTTTGTGTTGCATAGAATATTAATTTTTCTGATACAAATATTTTCTACTTAAGCAAAACTTTTTCTATCTTCTCCTATTTTCTCACTAAGGCCCCCTAGTTAGCTTCGAAGAATTACCCCCTTTTTTAGAAGATCTAAAACTTGAGCTTTTGAATGTAAGCATGCGGCAAAATATGATCACTTCCCGCCTGGGTTGATATGCTTTTATTTTTCAACCTGCCTAATAAAAAAAATTGAAAACTCTTGCCGGTGTTTGTTGATGTTAAATGAGATAAAGTAAAAAATATTTTATTAACTTTTTCCACAAATATTTTCTTTGCCTGAAGTTCTTGATTATTTAGGCCCAAGTACTTTTCCATAAACATCATGATCTACTGGTCTTTACCATAAGTGATTATAAACTTCCCATATTCCCTCTTTTTTGTGAAGAGGTTTCATTGCATTTTACCTAATATCGTATCAAAATATTATCTAGACATAAAAAACAAAGTAAATATTTGTCTAGAATAATAAATAGACTTAGACAGGGAGAGGGGAAGTAAAAGAACGCATAAATTGACACTCCAAAAAAGCTGACCCAGAAAATTTTTGTTTATTTATTTTGGCTTTTTCTTATGATAAGCAAATGTTTAGAAGTTGCATTTCTTTCACTAGGTTTAAAGGCTTTTGTATAGAGGGATCTGTTATCAGTTGAGTGAATATAAAAGAAAGGCCCTATTTCAGTACATAATAAAATAGAAAGACCACATGTTTAGGGAAAATTTAATAAACAAAGCCTAAAGTTGGACGTACTCGACCGTAATTACTATAGCAATAAAATTTTGAGAAAATTTTCTATAAAAATAAAATTTTGACAAATTTTTCTACAGAAATAAAATTTTGACAAAATGTTCTACAGAAATAAAATTTTGAGAAAATTTACTATAGAAATAAAATTTTGGTAGATTATTTTTGGCTCGAGTGGCAACCATGATTATGAACCGATATGGACCAATTTTGATGTGATTGTGGATCAGCTATATATAACAATGGACTGAATAGTCTAAATGAGTCTGAAACTTAATCGGGCTGCCACTTTAACCTAACTAAAGACCGATATGGCATGGTTGTGAGAGACCATATACTAACACCATGTTCCAAATTTCAACCGGATCGGATGAATTCTGCTGCTCCAAGAGGCTCCGGATGTCAAATCTGGAGAACGGTTTATATGGGGCTATATATAATTATGAACTGATGTGGAACAATTTTTGAATGTTTGTTAGAGACCATATACCAACATCATGAACTAAATCTCAGCCGGATCGGTTGGAATTTGCTTCTCTTTGAGGCTCCGCAAGCCAAATCTGGGGATCGGTTTCTATGGGAGCTATATATAATTATGGACCGATGTGGACCAATTTTTTGCGTGGTTGTTAAAGACCATATACCAACACCATGTACCACATTTCTGCAGGATCGGCTGAAATTTTCTTCTCTTTGAGGCTCCGCAAGCCAAATCTGGGGATCGGTTTATATGGGGGCTATATAATTAGGGACCGAAGTGGGCCAATTTTTGCGTGGTTGTTGGAGACAATACACCAAAACCACATACCAAATTTCAGCCGGATCGGGTAAAATATGCTACTCTTAGAGGCTCCGCAAGCCAAATCAATAACAACTACTTGTGCCAAGTTACAAGTCGATAGCTTGTTTCGTTCGGATGTTAGCGTGATTTCAACAGACGGACGGACATGCTCAGATCGACTCAGAATTTCAGCACGACCCAGAATATATACTTTATGGGGTCTTAGATCAATATTTCGAAGTGTTACAAATGGAATGACAAAGTTAATATACCACCCATCCTATGGTGGAGGGTTTAAAAATTTGAAAAACCAGAAGGAATATTGAAGAATTTTTCCATAAAAATAAAAATCTGACAGATTTTTTATTAAATTAAAATTTTGGTAAAATTTTACATAGAAATAAAATTTTGAGAAAATTTTCAATAGAAATTAAATTTTGGCAAAATTTTCTATAGAAATAAAATTTTGACGAAATGTACAATAGAACAAATTTGGACTACATTTTCTAGGGAAATAAATTTTTTTCAAAAATTTTCTTTAGAAATAAAATTTTGCAAAAATTTTCTATAGAAATTTTCTTCAGAAATACATTTTGGAAAAATTTTCTATAGAGATAAAATTTTAACGAAATTTTTTATAGAAATAACATTTTGACAAAATTTTCTATAGAAATAAAATTTTGGCAAAATTTTCTATAGAAATAAATTTTTGGCAAAATTTTCTATAGAAATAAAATTTTGACAAAGTGTTCCATACAAATAAAATTTTAACGAAATTTTCTATAGAAATAAAATGTTAACAAATTGTCTATAGAAATAAATCTTTGCCCAAAATTTTCTATCGATGTAAAATTTCCTATAGAAATAAAATTTTAACAAAATTTTCTATAGAAATAAAATTTAAACAAAATTTTATATAGAAATAAAATTTTAACAAAATTTTCTATAGAAATAAAATTTTTACAAAATTTTCAATAGAAATACAATTTTGACAAAATTTTCAATAGAAATAAAATTTTGACAAAATTTTATGTAGAAATAAAATTTTAACAAAATTTTATATAGGGATAAAATTTGAACAAAATTTTGTATAAAAATACAATGTTGCTAAAATTTAAAAATCCTTAGAAATAAAATTTTGACAAAATTTTCTATAATCAATTTTGAGAAAATTTTCTATGGAAATAAAATGTTGACAAATAAATTCCATTTGGTTATCTATCCATAAATTCTTTTATATTTAGCTTAACAAAATATTAATAATAAATAAATAAGTAAAATAAAATAAAATAAATGAAATAAACCTATAGAAATTATTCTTCAATAGTTCCTATTGTTTCTGATATAATGCCATTGACTATGTTACTACAATTGAAATTTGTCATACCAAGATGCTTTCGTGCATTTGTAATTTCAACAAAAGTCAACAAACGAAATAAATATGTGGGCTTTTTTATTAAGAATATTTTCCACAAGTATGACGTTGCTAATGCCAAGTTTTTTTTTGACGAAAAGAACAAAACTTCGTAAAAAATATGAGCAAATATTTTTCGTGTGCATTATTCATAAGCGTTATTGTAATTGTGAGTAATAGCGTGAGCGGCGCAACAGCAACTGCCATTGTCATCGCTCTTATTGTGTTATTCTATTCTTAATGCCCCCTTCAACCTCAGGAGACTCAAACACCAATCCGGGGGCTAGTGAGTGTGGCTGCTAGTCAGGTTTGCCTGCCAAATGCATCTAATCTTGATCAATGCCAGGTGCGTTTAATGCACTTTATGGCTGGCAACCCTGAACTCGCGTTGCCAAGTCAATGCATTGTTGCACAAAGTAAAGTAGCAAAAACGGCAGCAGCAAATAAGATTAATGTTGCTGGTAATATGAATATATTAGGGTGGCGTAGTTTATATAAAGTGATAATGTTACAGTTGAATTATAGTGGCAGTGGAGATGCAAAAGTCGAAAATTATAATTTTAATTAATGAATTCGTCTTTTTGCAAAATTCAAATTAAAATCGAGTTTTGTTATTTTTGAAAATCGTAACGTAAAAGTCAAACTTGGGTTGAAAAGGGAATATGATGCAAATACTTTTATGAATACGCTGAGACTATTTGTGGACTTTAAAAATTTTTAAAACCAGACTTTCAGAAAATACAGAAAAGTCGACTTTCCAAGTTTTGATCTTTGTAAAATTTGGAAAAGTTAACTTGTCGTAATTTCTTTTCAAAATCGGAAATGGTCGGCTTTCCAAGTTTAATATTTTTCATTTTGAAAGTCCACTTTTTGACTTCTAATCCACTTGTTGACCTTTTGACATTATCAAAAAATGGAAACGTCAAATTGGGAAAAGGCGTCATTTCGAGATGTCGAAATTCTCAATATTTGGTATAGTTGATTTCTTGGCCTATTGATTTTTACAAATTTGGAAAAGATTGCTTTTTTACCTTTTCACTATCTGAATATTTGCAAAATTCGAAATTAGTCGACTATTCCACATTATGAAACAGTCGAAAAACAGAGATTTCCAAATGTTTCCAAAATTGACTTTTCCAAAATTTCAAAATGTCTAAACGTCAGAATTTTTGAAAAAGGGATAAAACCGAAAATACGACTTTTTCAAATTTGGAAAGGTTGAAAAGTCTTTTTCTAAATTAAAAAAAAAACGAAAGACCAAAACTTCGCCTTCTACAAATGTTCAAAAAACCAACAACGAAAGTCAAAACTGTTTCCCAGTTTTGACTTTCGACTTTTCCGAATTTTTAATCGACTATCCCAAATTTAGAACAAATCGAAATCTCGAAAAGTTGACTTTTTCCAAATTTAGAAAAACTCGAAATGTCGCCATTTTAAAATTTTGAATAAATCAACTTTGTCAAATTTTGAAGACAATTTTTCAATTTAAAAAAAGAAGGCCGAAAAATTGATTTTCCAAATCTTGAAAAAATTTAAAATTAAAATTCGGTCAACTTTTCAAAATTTTTAAAAGGTTGAAAACTCAAAAGTCTACATTTCCAAATTTTGGAAATGTAGTTTGAAAGGTCAACTCTTCCAAATTTTTAAAAGGCTGAAGACTCAAAATTCTACATTTCCAAATTTTGGAAAAATCATAAATCATTTTTTAAATTTAGAAAAAGCCGATAACTCGATTTTGCAAACTTTGAAAGAATTGAAAATTTGAAAACTCGACTTTTCACATTAAAAAAATCAATAAAGGTTGAAAATGTATTTTATCGAAAACTCGATAAAATACAAAAATCAATTTGACCGATATTTGAAGAAATCGAAAACACAGAAATAGACTTTTCCAAATTATGGAAAACATAAAAAATTGACGTTTCCAAATCTTGAAAAAGTCGAAAGATCAAAAAAACCGAGTAACTCAAACAATTTGAAAAGTCGATTTTTCCAAATTTTGTAAAAATCCAAAAATACGACTTTTTCAAATTTGGAAAGGTTGAAAAGACTTTTCCAAATTTGAAAAAAAAACGGAAGACCAAAACGTCGCCTTCTCCAAATGTTCAAAAAAACCAACAATGCGAAAGTCAAAACTGGGAAAGTCGACTTTTCCGAATTTTTAATCGACTATCCAAAATTTAGAACAAATCGAAAACTCGAAAAGTTGACTTTCCCAAATTTAGAAAAACTCGAAATGTCGACATTTCCAAAGTTTGAATAAATCAACTTTGCTAAATTTTGAAGACCACTTTTCCAATTTAAAAATTTAAAAAAAGAAAGGCCAAAAAATTGATTTTCCAAATTTTGAAAATATTAAAAATAGAAATTTTGAAAAAATTAAAAATCGAAAGGTCAACTTTTCCAAATTTTTAAAAGGTTGAAAACGCAAAAGTCTACATTTCCAAATTTTGGAAAAATCATAAACTCGAAAAATCATTTTTTAAATTTAGAAAAAGCCAATAACTCGATTTTGGCAAACTTTTAAAGAATTGAAAATTTGAAAAGTCGACTTTTAAAATTAAAAAAAAAATATATATAAAGGTTGAAAATGTATTTTATCGAAAAATCGATAAAATACAAAAATCAATTTGACCGATATTTGAAGAAATCGAAAACACAGAAATAGACTTTTCCAAATTATGGAAAACATAAATTGGAAAAAAGTGACTTTTCTAAATCTTAAAAAAGTCGAAAGATCAAAAAACTGACTAACTCAAACAATTTAAAAAATCGATTTTTCCAAATTTTGTAAAAATCCAAATCTCGATAAAAGTCAAAAATCGATTTAACAGAAATTTGAAGAAATTGGAAAACATAAAAAATCGACTTTTCTAAATCGTGAAAAAGTATAAAGGTCAGAAAGGTCCAAAGGCACAACTTTAAAAGCACTTGAAGAAGATGCACTCGCAATGATGTTCTTTATTTTAACTACCCAGGAAGTTCTTTAAATTCAATTTTTTTATAACTTGGTTTTTTTTTCATACTTTTAATGAGTAATTTTAAATTTTTTTCTTTCAAATAGGTTAAAAACAGAGTAAGAATTCATAAAATTTTGCAAATCATTTAAATTTTGGATCTGGAAAAATGTGAATTTTTGAAAATATTTGAGGTCAAACGTTTCCGAAAACGTTAGAATCCATTAAAAATTATAAAAAATTATAACAATTATTTATTTGACAAAATATCGCAGAATTTTTTAATTTACATCCAAAACATTGAATTCGGATCACACCTAAAGAAGTGATGCAAATTCAGTGCAACGGCTTTGAACTTCCGTCCTATGACAAGCCCATGTTAAATTCATCGCTTCTGCGTCAATTTTGCACCACTTCCGGATCCAAAAAGAACATTTTCATTAATTTTTTTTTTGTTTTTTTTTGCTGGGATGTAAGGCATTTTCAAAGACGACATTAATAGTATGGACAAAAAACACAAACAAAATTTAAAAACTGAAATTTTGTACAAACGGAAAATTTCAAAAAAAAAATCGAAATCACGATAAAAGTCAAAAATCGATTTGATCGAAATTTGAAGAAATCGCAACTTTTCAAATTTCCTAATTTAAAAAACAAGTAGAAAAAACGATTTTTCCAAAAAAAAAATCCCAAAAACCGGCTTTTGCAAGTTTTCAAAAAGTCAAAAAATCGAAAAGCCGACTCTTCCAAATTTTGAAATAAGCCAAACTCGGATTTTGTACCATAAGTGTAGGGATTTTTTCTCCATATTTTTAATATGACTATGAACAATTGTTGGGTTTTTGGGAACCACTCTATTATATTTGTACACGGATAGATAACAGCTATTACAAATGATTTTTGTTTCATGTTGTTTTTTTTATTATTTCAATATTTATTGAAAATTATACCTTGTCAAATTGAAAACAACAGCCTCCAACAGCAAGAGCGATGACTCTCTTGACCCCTTTGGCTCGACTGAGGCTATATTTTTTGAGAATTACAATTTAAAATAAAGACTAAGGATTGGTTTCATATTTTTCTAGAGTTCAACAAGTAGCCACCACCTACGAAATGTTTCAAAAAAAAAAAAAAAAACAAAATCGATACCTCTCTATTGTTGTCTTAACAAATTATTTGTGTCTTAGAATCCATGATGGCCTATGGCCTAGAATGTCTCCCTGGGTAATTGGAAGACAAGCAGTTAAACTTTAAAATGTCCTTGAGAACGATTTTTTTGGTAACGCCTATATTTTTGTGTGCCTCTAAATGAAACTTGAGACATTGATCATTTGTAAAAAAACCAAAAAAAAAATGTGATTCAATTCATTTTTGATTTTTAATGTCATAAATGATTTATAATCGAATATTTTATTTTCTTGGAAATGGAAAAAAAATATTTTATTTTCTTGGAAATGGATTGGAAAACTCCCTAATTAAAAAGCTATAGAATTTTAGTAAGGAACCTTGAAATCGGAAATTGCTACTCTCCATACTCTCAGCGAATAGTGGCCATTGCCTACCATGCAATTTTGGGTAAAACACTTTTAGTGGCTCTAAAGGTCATATTCCATATATTCCCAGCAAAATAAATTGGAAGTTCTTCTAAAGGCACAACTTTAAAAGCACTGAATTACGTAAATAATCCAGTTTGACAAAATTTTCTATAGAAATAAAATTTTGACAAAATTTTCCATAGAAATAAAATTTTGACAAAATTTTCTATTTTGAAAGAATTTTGCATAAACAGATTTCCTTGTTCTTAGATGGTAATGAACAGCTGTATAAATCGCAATTTGGATTTAGGAAAGGCTCCGGAACGATTGATGCAGTTGTAAATGTTATTAAGTTGATTTGCGACGGTCTGGATGATGGTTATGGTGGAGTAGCGGGAATATTTTACGATTTCAGTAAAGCGTTTGATCTTGTGGACCATGGAATTTTGATGAAGAAGCTACCACACTATGGTATTCAAGGAAATTCGCTCAAATTGATTTCAAGCTATTTACAAGGAAGGAAGCAGTATGTTGAAGTAAATGGGTGTAGAAGTACTCTAGGTAGTGTTCGGCATGGCGTTCCTCAGGGCAGCGTTTTAGGGCCCCTGCTATTTTTGTTATACATAAACGATATATCAAAGCTTAAGTTATATGGTCGATTAGTAATGTATGCTGATGACATTAGCTTATTCTATCCATATAACCATGATATCGTACTGAAGAACCAGATAGAACATGATGCTGGAATTATTAAGGAATATGCCAGAGTAAATAAACTGGTTTTAAATGCAGATAAAACCAAATTAGTACGATTTCGCCCATATACGACTGGATCTGGTTTTAATGTTCAGATTGGAGATAAATGTGTGCGAGAGGATGAGTCTGTGAAGTATTTGGGAATTTATTTGCAATCGAATCTTACTTGGAATAAACACATTCAACATATAAAGCGCAAAATAGCTCCAGGTATAGGCATACTTCATAAATTTCGAAATAAATTTGATAAAGAAACAAAGCTTTTGCTTTACCAGAGTCTCATTCATAGTCATTCAAGCTACCTGCCAATTATATATGGATATAAGAAAACAACAGAACTGCGAAGTTTACAGCGGTGTCAAAATCGAGCACTCAAAATTGTTTATAAGTTGCCATTAAGATTCTCATCACTGCATTTGTATAGAGATATATGCCAGACTATCTTGCCAATACATGGGCTGTGGAAGAAACAGCTACTTACATTCATTTATAAATCACTCCATCATATTGGACATCGATCCATAGAATTTCGAAGGAACCAAACAGTGATCAACACGAGAACTTCCTCTAATTTACATCTTAAAAGATGTAGGTTGGAAACAACTAAACAAAGTATTGAGTACAGTGGATGTTTAGAATATAACAACTTGCCACAATGGATTAAAGACATAACACGAATATCTACATTTAAATCTAATATAAAAACTTATTGTTTACAGAATTTAGAAATGCTTCTTCCGTAGTAATTTTATCATATTTTTGCACAAACTTGTAAATTTGTAAATATGTAAATATATATCAATTTGGATTGTATATACAGATATATATATATATATATATATATATATATATATATATAGCTAAATTGTTTTTTTGTACATAAAAACTTAGGTTGTTATGCCAACTCGCCCCAATAATGTCCAAGAGGCGCTGGGGCAAACCTTACCCATGTAAAGAATTGAAATAGTAATAATAATAATAAAAAAAAAAAAAAAAAAAAAAAAAAAATAAATAAAATTTTGACAAAATTTTCTATAGGAATAAAATTTTGACAAAATTTTCTATAGAAATAAAATCCAATGAAGAACTGGGGAATTCTTCCCACTTAAATATGAGCTAAATTATTAGTTTTTGTACCAAAAAGAGTAGCAACAACCAAATTCCAATTACACCCAACAACAACAATGCAGCAATTTTAAATTAATCCAAAAGAAGTTTCAAGAACCCACAAACCGGCGAAGAAAGCAACTACAGGAATTGATGGCAACAACAACAACAATGATGTGAAATCTGAGTAAGATTTTCCACTTCCACAAAAGTAGAAGGTACCACCAGTAATCATAAGTTCTATTGGGTATAGTAATAAAATTTTGACAAAATTTTCTATAGAAATAAAATTTTGGTAGATAAACTTTCTATACACAGAAAAAAATTTCACGAAAATTTTTCCAATTAAAATTTTAATTGAGTTTTAAAAAATATTCAATTAAAAATTTAATTTATTCAACAAATTTTAAACTAAAAAAAATCAATCACAAAATTTAATAGTATCATTTAATTTTTTAATAGGATCAATTAATTTTTGTAATTGACCTTCAATTAATTTTTTAATTGATACTATCATTTCTGTGATTGAAGACATTTCAATTAGAAAATTAATTGGATCAATTAACTTCGTGATTGAACCAGAAAAAAAAAATTTTTGTGTGTAGAAATAAAATTTTGGTAGATTATTTTTGGGGATCGGCTATATATAATTATAGACCGATATGGACCAATTTTGGCATGGTTGTTAGCGGCCATATACTAGCGCAATGTACCAAATTTCACCACGTACCAAATTTCAAGCCAGTGGGATGAATTTTGCTCCTCCAATAGCTCCGGAGGTCAAATCGGGGATCGGTTTAAATGGGGGTCATATATAATTAAGACCGGTATAGACTAATTTGTGCATGGTTGTTAGAGACCATATACTGACACCACGTACCAAATTTCAACCGGATCGGGTGAATTGTGCTCTTCCAAGGGGCTCTGGAGGTCAAATCTGGGGATCGGTTTATATGGGGGCTATATATAATTATGGACCGATGATAACCAATTTTTGCATGGTTGCTAGAGACCATATACTAACACCATGTACCAAGTTTCAGCCGGGTCGGATCTCTTCGAGGCTCCGCAAGCTAAATCGGGGGATCGGTTTATATGGGGGCTATATATAATTATGGACCGATTTGGACCAATTTTTCCATAGTTATTAGAGACCATATACTAACACCATGTACCAAATTGCCGGATTGGATGAATTTTGCTCCTCCAAGAGGCTCCGCGAGCCAAATCTGGGCGTCGGTTTATATGGGGGCTATACGTAAAAGTGGTCCGATATGGCCCATTTTCAATACCATCTGACCTACATCAATAAAAACTACTTGTGCCAAGTTTCAAGTCGATAGCTTGTTTCGTTCGAAAGTTAGCGTGATTTCAACAGACGGACGGACTGACGGACGGACATGCTTAGATCGACTTCACCACGACCCAGAATATATATTCTTTATGGTGTCTTTGAGTAATATTGCGATGTGTTATAAACGGAATGACAAAGTTAATATACCCTCCATCCTATGGTGGAGGGTATAAAAATTCTTTATTTGGCAAAATATCACAACATTTTTCAATTCACATCCAAAATGCTGAATTCAGATCACACTCTGAAAAGTGATTCAATTTCAGTGCAACGACTGTTGAAATGATGGACATCTATCCTACGACTAGCCCATGTTAAATTCATCGCTTCTACGCCAAATTTGGCACCACTTCCGGATCCAAAAAGAACATATTCACTACTTTTTTGGCGACGCTTTTTTTGCTGGGTTGTCTTTAAGTCATCTTCATCGAGTTTGCAGAATCTCCATGTTGAGCCTGAATCTCCATAATTGGAATATCAAGTCTGTCCTTTTCCAAAAAACTGAGTGGCCATGGTCACATCAAGTATAGACCTGTGATACAGGGCACTATACTGAAGAATGGTATCTGTGAAAGAGGGCTTGAGTCCATAGGTCCTGATATACTAGTCTGACGGATATAAATGACGAATATTGCCAGAGACCATAAATGTGTTGGAGACTAAAAAGAGTTTCCCAACAAGAGATGTTATTTGGAATAACTGAATAATTAGGGTAGCTGCCACTTTTGAACCTTGTATTCAGTTTCAGTTCACGGTATTCCAATCGAAAAGTCATCTTTACAGATGAGACCCTTTTTCACTTTGATTGTTAAGTCAAAACCAAAACTGTCGCTTGTGGGGCTTGGAAAAGGGGCTTTGAGTCACCATCCTAAATGTGGGAATATGTGGTGCGATACATAGAAAGGCGGGTTTATTATACCTTTAAGGAAAATTAGGTTGGATTTGGCAATCAAAGGATTTGGCAATCTGGCCTGAGTTGAATGGAATCTTGGCAAACGATGCTTTCTCCAGGGCTAAGTTTCCGGATTGTGCTATCTCTCGGAAAGGCGATCAAAGCTAGATCTTGAGATTCAACGACTTCTTCCTCTGGGCCATGTGAAAGCTAAGGCCTACACCAATAGCCCAACGTCGATTAAAGGCTACAAGATGAGAGTTGTAAGGCTTTCAAGGACATAGGAAAGACAATTTGCTATTTGGTTATGTTAAATTTCAGGGAAGGATATGCATCATAGTATGGTATGGTCACAGAAAAAAAATTAAAGAACATTTTTCCAATAAAAGTCTTAATTGAGTTTTAAAAAATATTCAATTAAAAATTTAATTGATTCAACAAATTTTTTAATTGAAATAAAAATCAATCACAAAAATTAGTATCAATTAATTTTTTTTGTGTGATCTCGGCTTGACGGCCGAGATCCGGAGATTTTGGAGGCCATTGTGCGGTAAAAGTTAAGCGAGGAAAATCTACGAAAGCCTGTATTGAAGTCCTGGGCCGACAAACATTTCCACCGCAGTTCACGGACATACCAATATGAATACTCTCTAAGATGCTAGCGGCTTGAGATCCGGATATTTTGGAGGCCATAGTGCGGTAGAAATTTAGTAAGGAAAATATCTTAGAGACACTATTGAAGCCCAGGGCAGACAAACATTTCCGCCGCAGACCATTGACATTCCAACAGGACTCAGCACCATCGAATACAGCACGCGTCAATTATGAATGACAGATTTCTCGCTTCAATTTTACTCTACAATGATCATCAAAATCTTCGATTCTCAATCCATTAGAAATTTGCATCTGATGTCTAGATGGTCTATATGGGGGTTATATCATAATAAGGGCCGATATACTCCGGCTATTTGTGCACCTATTCTATATTTCTAGATTTTCAATTTCAAGCAAATCAGATAAAAAGTAATGTTTTTAAAATCGCAAGATTCGGGAATTGGTCTGAATGGAGGCTATACTAAAACATGGACCGATACACACCGTAGTTGGCAAACCTCTCCAAATTTGGGCAAATGGTATTAAATTTGAGGTGTTTATATGCTCAAGAACCCAATTCGAGAAGGAGGGTTTTCGGTTTATGGGTATCACCACTTGATATAGATCATCTTGCTTGAAGAAAATCGGCGCAAAATTTCAGAATTATAGCACAAATTTCGAAAGCTGTAGCGTAATTACAATAAAGAGACAGTGGGACAGACGACCATCCTTAGATCCCCTTAGAATTTCCCCCTGATCCAGAAATAGCTCGGAAATAGCTACAAAAGAAAACTCCGTGCGGCAAAAATGTTATTTCTCTTCTCTCAGTGTGCAATCCACTTTGATTTAGTCTAACTTCATACAGAGAGAGAGAGAGAGAGGGAGATGGAGAACGAGAGAGTTTAATTCATAGCAACAATTTTAGTATCACTGTGACCAGATCTAAAAGAGTGTTGCTGTTAAGTCAACGTTAAACAAGTGAGTAATTTCCCAACAGCGGAAATAAGCGTACACATGCAGTATGCATGCAAAACACATACGTATTCACTTTCAGATTTACTCTGCTTGACAGTGGGGATGAGGACTCCAGTTAAGCTTCTCATAGTAGGGCGGAAAAATATACTGCAAAAAGAGGGCTATTATAATGCCCCATTTGACAAGCATGGAATAGATGATCATACCCATTTTAACCACACTCTAGTTCATTCTTACTATTTTTGAGAAGTGTACGAAAAACTTCTTCTGTTTTAGTTAACATTGAACTAATTTGTATGTCATTGAAATTTTACTGCCATTTAGTTCATAAAATGTTTGAGACATACGTGGAATAAATAAAAAATGTTTGGGCTGGGGAAAATTTCTTACAAAATTTTAGAAATAAAATAAAATTTTTGCCATAAATATTTGTTCATTGTAGCATCAGTTTTACAAAAGACTTTTTTCCATCTGTGTAACATGGATATATGAAAAATAAAATTCATAAAAAATCTGATAGTAATAAATCTAAATAGTGTTTTTCTTTGTGAAAGAGACTGCCACTTTTTATTGACAATGAAACTTCTTTGCCACTCTTCATTGGATATTCAAAAGTAACGTTGCTTTCAATCAATATATTTGATATATTCTGTATAATTGTTTTCAAAAAATTATTTTCAGTGTATTTTCTAAAAATAAATAATAAAATTTCTATAAATATTTCGTGTTAGAATTCTTTGTCTGTCTTTATAATTTATTGTAAAATTTTACAACATTCTGTGTTAAATGTCTTAACAAATGCCAAGCCATTCGACCACAATAGAAAATTCACAATATTTTCACATACATGACAAAAGAAGCCAAGCTTCTGTAGCCCCATAATAGAATGAAGTATCAATTGGCGTTGTCAGCGTAAAGATTCTAACAACAATAGGGAGGGGGAAGGTGGTTTTCTGGTTGATTTTTATTGAAAAAAAAAAAACAACCAAGCAATAAAAAAATAATGACTACCGTAAATACCATTTACGTTTTACGTATTTAGCCGGGGTTTTAGAATTGCAATTAACGGTATTTTTATGTTAATACTTTAGCATTAACATTGAACTTAACTAACTGCTACAGAAGAAAGAGATAGATAGACAACGAGAGTTCGAGAGTGTGAGAGTAAAAAAAGGCAAACGCTGTCTACTCTTAGACGACTGCCAGTATAATTGGCAAGCTACTATGGTATTCTGCTACTGCAGTAAATGGTGGCCATTGAATTCATTAGAATTCAATTCTTCAAGTTTGTTTTTCTGTACGTGGCTGAGTTAGAACATTTGCCATAAACTTGGCTTAGAACACCAAGTTTAAGTATGTGGCCAGATTACAGCTGAGACCGTAAAAAAAGGCGGATGTTTAAAGTTGACTGCAGTAACTGCACTTTATTCAAATGACATTTCCATTACTTTGAGGTTACAAAAGGTTGGATAAATTATAGTCATGGATGCTTAGTATAACCCCCACCACTACAAGAGAGAGTCTTGTAGTGGTGAGTTAAGAGAGAGAGAGACAGAGGGAGAGTAGTGATCTGCAACATAGTCTTAGTTATTACGAGACGCGACGTATGATTAACCGTAATTCAAGGTTAAGCCAAAGAGTTTATCTAAATAATCATACGAGGCAATGAGAACAAAATTGAAAATAAACTATGGTTCGATTGAATAGCAATTAATAATTATAGAGTGCCGGGAATTATGAACAACTGTTTTTTGTTTTCTTTGTGAACATTTTCTTGACATGATAATCTCCAGTATGAAATGCTTAGAAAGGGGACCTTGAGAATAGAAGGGAGCATTGTTATAAATAATTTATATAATTATAAATTATGACTTTCCTTAATATATCCAGAGGAAAAATTTACATATAAGGCCGGTTTAGGAATAATCTAAGTTAGCCAAATATATTGAGCTGCCTCTTTCCTAATCTAACCAGAACTCAGACGAGTCTTTTGAATTCTTTCGCTTATAAAAAAAATTATTTGTATAAAAAAAATATTATTTTTGTGTAGAAAAGGTGAAGTATTTCATAAATTCTCCTTTTTTAACATTGCCCGAAAATTAGTGGCCACTATTGAGGGACTATCACAATCGATTCATTATTTTTTATAGGTTAGACCAAATCTACTTTTGATTCGAACTACAATAAAAAAAAAAACTAAAAAGTCAAAAACTCCAAAAGTTACTTTTCCAACTTTTCAAAAGGTGAAAAACTGTAAAAGTTACACTGAAAAAAATATTGTCGTGAGGTCAAAGATTTCATGTCTTTAAAATACGAATACAAATTTTGCTTAGCATAGAAGACGCATTTCTCTAAAATAAAGTTATTTTCCTTGTCCTAAAGTCGATAAACTTTTCAATGAAGTCCTTATAATTTTTCAGTATTGTCCTTATAATTAAGTGATTTGACTTAAAAATGGGTATCTTAACATGAAAGAAAAAATTTATAGGCTAAGGTCAACTTGACTTTAATAATTCAGAAAAATTCTTTAAATTTATTGAAATTGTCTTTAAATTTGTTGTCCTTTTGCATCTTGACTACAAAGCAAAAAATCGTTCGAAGTTTTTTACTTCAAACATAGCATAATTTCTACTGGAAGTCGAGTCCTAATTTGGAAAATAAAGTTGCCGTTAACTCGTTTTTAAAGGACTTAGCATAGCATATGAAGAAAAAAAGCTGAGAAAGCGAAAAATTAAAATTTCCTTCCTAGAAGCAAGTACACGAAACCTAAATTTGAAAGAGAATTGTGTCTTAACAGTGTCCTTACTTGTATTCTCCGCTTCTTTGGCTCGGAATCAATACCAAATTTTTTAAAGTAAAGACAAAATCTTTGGAACCGAGTATGCTTTTTTTTCAGTGTACATTTAAAAATATTCAAAAAGTCGAAAAATCTACAAAATAAAAAAAAACAATCGTCCAAACGTCGAATAATCTTCTGTTTGGTTCTGGTTACAAATCCCTAGTAAGGACTAAAAACGAGAATGTGATAAACTATCACCAAAAAATATTTCCCTATACACACTGCTTTTAAGGACTGATTGTCTATATCTGCCTGATGTACTACACCCAAAGAAAAGAATATTTTCTCCGGAAAGAGAGTAAAGAATTTTCTTTAAAAGGAAATAAATGCAAGATTATTTATTTATATAATTAGAAACTAGCGATGGAGTATTTCTATTTTTTCGTTATCTCTTGCTTTTAAAATCCTTTACTAGCTTCAAAAGAAAACTCTGTTTGTTTACAATTTTATTTCTCAAAAAAAAAAAAAACTGTTCTCTCAGTATCAATTCCCTTATAATTTAACCTAACTTCATAGAGAGACAGAGAGAGAGATAGAAAACGAGAGAGTTAAATTCATAGCAACAGTTTTGGAATCACTGTGGCTACAAAAATGAGTAAAGTAAACAAGTGAGTAAAATAGAAAGTCGGCCTGGGTCGTCTATATCATACCCAAATCTCCACAAACTACTGAATTATTAGACATAAGCATTTGTGGGCTATTACTAAACTATGTTGGGGAGATAAACCGTATTTCCATATTTAAGAAAACTAATCGGTGTATGTGTTAATGAGAGCTTTATCTGAAGATAAGTGCCTAATATTTCTTACAAACCAAGAGGTGTTGAAAATTATTAACCTGTGCTTAATTTAAATAAGATTGGTTTACACATAAGGGTATTATTGGAAAATTTTGGAAAATCGGGCGATACTTAGGTATGGGAAATATATCTAAATCGGAACCGACTTGAAAGATTTTTTGTCATTTCATTAAAATTTGTCATAATTCTCGAAAATTGCAAAATTTGAAGCAATAAAAAAATAATGACTACTGTAAATACCATTTACGTTTTACGTATTTAGCCGGGGTTTTAGAATTGCAATTTGCAAAATGCAAAATGTGAAGCATATCAGGTTAACATATTAGGGTAACTCTGGCTTCTGGAGCCATAGAAGAGTGAATCGGGCAAAAGCTATATGTACATATGAGAGCTATATCTGAATATAATCCGACTCCAACAAAATTTGACATACCTCCGTAGAAAATTTGAAGTAAATTTTTAGCAAACCTTTGGCCTATGTGGTCAAATGAGTGCAAATCGGGTGAAAGATATATATGGAAGCTATATCTAAATCAGAAACGATATCAACCAAATTTGGCACAATTGACACTATTAACTGTACTCTTTGCGCAAAATCTGAAGCATATCAGGGTAACACTCTGGAGCCATATAAGTTCATATCGAAGGAAAGATATATATGGGAACTATATCTAAATCTGAACCGATACTTTACAAGTTTTATGAAACTCACAAAACATTTGCCTGTTCGAAATGTTACAAAGATAAATATGGTTGATAAATACGTCAATTTTGACCAGATCGGTGATAAATATATATGGCAGCTTTATCTAAAACTGAATCAATTTTTTTCAAAATCAATAGCGATTATTTGTGAGACGCAGTAAAAATCTATGACAAATTTAAGGACGCACGGACTTAAACTATGAGCTGGACTTTGCATACAAAAATACATATACACACTGAAAAAAATATTTACGTGATATTAAAGATTACGCAACCTCAATTTTAGGATGCGCAATTTACACACTATTAATAACAAATTTCATTAAAAAAATGATATTTTAATTAAAATAATGTTTATAATCTTTTCTTCAATTTTTTTTTCATTAAATTTAGGATACACATTTTGAAAATTTGCGTCACTTCGTTAAAGTTGCATGTCTTTACACTAAGGCAAATTTTCCTTAAAGTAAAGAAACACATTTTTGATTTAAAGAAATCATCCTCAGGATTTCTCAAATTGATATTGTCTCTAAACTACCTCTCAGATTATCCATTTTATAATGCTCTATCAAAGGAAATCTAGATAAATTCTACTCTCTTTTCTTCTTCTCAACCCTTATGCCCATGTAACTCTGCTTCTCTCTTAAGCAATGTAACTGTGAACACCCTATACTATACAATCAAGGCAGATAATGTATTCAAATACAAATAATATCAAAAAATACAAAACAAAGCTAAATTTCACTGCAAAAATGCAAATATGTATTTAGTATTTAAATGTTTATCATTCAGGATTTCTCGAATTGATATTGTCTCTAAACTAACTTTCGAATTATAAATTTTTTAATGCGCTTTCTCTCTCTAAGAAAGCAAATCTGGATACGCTCAATTTGATTCCCTTTTTTCATCTCAACTCCCCATGTAACTCTTCTTCTCTCTAAAGCAATGCAACCATGAACCCCTGTACAATCAATGCAGATAATGTGTTCAAATTACTCCAGTTATTATTTATTTTATAAAGATAAATTCCACAAAAAAGCAAAGATAATGCTAAAAACAAAAAAAAAACATAAAATAAATAATGAATTTAACTGCAAAAATGCTAAAATGATTGCAACCATTTTCTATCAAAGGAAATCTGAATGCACTCTATTTTATTCTCTTTTTGCTTCATCTCTACTCTTATCCAAATAGATCTCTTGTTCTCTCTTAAGCAATGCAACCATCAACACCCTGTGCTATCAATGCAGACACATTAATCACCATCTCAGAACTATGTTCCACTTTTCTGAGGCCATTACTTTCAATGCCACTTGAGATGGTGCCTAGTTTGTTTGGTAGTTCAAAATATTATTTCTTTTTTCATTGTTAATGCTTAGGTCTTATCAATTTAGTAAAAAAAAGTGGTGTTCTAATTTTCATTGGTTTTAATCTAAACTGAAAAAAAAAAAACAATGAAATTTATCCCTGGTTTCTAATCAAGTTGAAGGTTTATTTTTTGTTTAACATTCATTTTAATTTTTTGGGAGGTTAGAGTGGGGGAGGGGACAACCCTTGGATTTGAGACCCAAAAATTTTTTTTATTTTGTAGTTTTCTTTGAAAGTGTCGTAGCATTGTATGGGTTATTGTGAGTTTCTTTTTTAAACTGTAATTTGAGTGATGGCCTAAGACAGTTCACCAGTCTATGCAGCCCATGGACATTCATGTATTTTATTTTTCTAGTACAATCTTATCGCTAGGCTGGTGACAGCACTTGTTTCTGCACCCTAATCTTCTCCATAGTTCCCTAATAGAATGCATTTCAACATTATTTGTTTTGCTTCCTCCTTCTCCCCCTTACTATAGCGAAAAGAAAGCATTTCAGTGATCGTTAGTTTATCTATCTCATCAGTCGTCCGTCTCTCTCCCTCTTTGCTTGTCTGTCTGTCTGTCCATCCATTCTTTCTTTCTTTGGATTGCCTCCAACACCCCAAAAATAAACAACAAACAACTGTTAAGAATAGTTCTACAAAAACAACGGCACCAACAAAATCTAGGTCAAACTTTTTTGTGTATAATTTTTTATTATTTCTAATTTTTTTTTATTTAAACATTTAAAAATACATTCATACGTGCAAAGAAAAAAAAAACAACCAAAACTCAATACATAATGATAAGGCGGCATTTGTTATACCCAGTAAACAATTTCAGAGTTAATCACTGATAGTATTATAAAGAAATAGTTGAACAAAACGTGTCACTGGCAATAAACGATAACACACTAATTTTAAAAGACGTGTAGAGCAAGACGTGTTATGGCCTTAATACGAATTAAATTAAAATTTGTCTATAAAACTATGAATTTTTATTTTTGTCAAATTAGATCTAAATAAACCCAACAATCACTAAATCTCCATATAATCGAAAATCAATCCTTGAAATTAAAAGTTCATGCGAGTATACGCGGTATACTTATTATAGAAAATTTCTTTGAATATTTTAAGGCGTCACTATTGTCCGCTTGATAAAGCTACAGTTTGAGAAGCATGAAGTGCTAAAAATGACTGTATTGGACGCATTAGTTTGATTTTATTTTAAAGCACTGATCACAATCGTAATTTATGGGGCTCCGGGATCAAAAATTACGAAAACTATTCCACCATAAAAAGGGACACAACCTAGCAAAAAGGTGACACAAAAATTAATAAAAGGTATGAAATTTAAAGGAACAACAAAATAGTAACATTTTAGTTTCCACGCTAAAACATTTTAATTAAAAGATAGGATAGAAATTTCGTTGGTGTTGTATGTTAAAAAAAAACTTTTTGAGTCAAAAACATTATCTTTAAATGAACTGAGATATTGAATCTTTTGATTTAAGATAAAAACCTTCAAATATAGGCTAGAACTTTTTTGAAGATTTTTTTATTTCGTTAATTTTTTTTTATAAAAAAAAACTTATTTTTAATTTTTTGAAGCTTTGAATATGGACTATGACTTAATTTGAAAATTTTACAAAAGAAGCAATTTTAATTTAAACTATCTGTGGTAATTTGAATTAAAGAAAAATATATATAAAGACCTAAAGACTTTTTAGTCTCTTAATCTGCCATTTACCAAATTATATCCTGGTTCAATAGAACTAGCCGCCTCGGTATCCGAAAATCGAGTGTATTTTGGTTAATTTTTGTTTGGTAAATTAATGGAGAAAATTATTTTTTTTTTTTAAATATTGATGTTATTGTGTTAGTTTGAGTAACTGTTGTTTGTATGGATTAGTAATAGGAAATATTGTAAGTTTGAGAGTCAAATATAGGCTAGGACTTATTTTGAGGATTTTTTTTTATATTATTTATTTTTTTTTTAATAAAAAAACTCTTTTTAAGTTTTTGAAGCTTCGAATATAGACTATGACTTATTTTGGAGATTTTGTATAATTTGTTTAATTTTTTTTAATTAAAAAAAGAAGCAATTTTTAAATAAACTATCTGTGGTAATTCTCTATTAGCGACTCTCCCCTTGCATTAGTATCACTACTTCCCCTAATACTATGATGTACATTTGCATCGCATCCCATAATGACCTTTGTCTTTGTTTTCAGTGACTCCTCAACTAAGGTCTTAACGGTACATGGAGGCATCTCCCTATCATGTCCCATGTAGACCGAAAATACCCAGTATTTGCATTTGGATATCTCTAGACTGGCTACGGCAGTGTCTGCATTGCTTAACGAAGGAAGCAGAAACAAGTTCAGTTCGTTCTTAGCAATTATACATGCTCGATTTTTATCTTTACCGGTATTATGCCTGAAGTTTGAAACCCTGAGTGCTTAATTCACAGATCTTATTCTTATATAAAGGGTGATACGGTCAAAATTTGGTCAAGGGAAAACGCGTGTAAATCGGTGAAATCGTTTATTTAAAAAATCAAATTAAATTTCTTTTTCAAGTTCAATTAGTATAAAATTCAGGAAAAATATTCAGTTTGGCTTTCGCTTTTCCAAATCCGAATTGCCGGGCCTCACGCTTGACACCTGCCATCAGATTTTGTACAGCCACCTTGTCCACCTTCTTCGCCGCAGAAAGCCAGTTTGCCTTGAACTGCTGCTCGTCCTTAGCAGTTTTTTGATCTTCTTTAGGTTCCGCTTGACAATAGCCCAGTATTTCTCAATTGGGCGGAGCTCTGGCGTGTTGGGAGGGTTCTTGTCCTTGGGAACCACCTGCACGTTGTTGGCGGCGTACCACTCCATGGCCTTTTTACCGTAATGGCAAGATGCCAAATCCGGCCAAAACAGTACGGAACAACAGTGTTTCTTCAGGAAAGGCAGCAGACGTTTATTCAAACACTCTTTCACGTAAATTTCTTGGTTGACAGTCCCGGAAGCTATGAAAATGCTGCTTTTCAAGCCATAGGTACAGATGGATTGCCAAACCTGATATTTCTTTGCGAACTTTGACAGTTTTATGTGCTTGAAAATATCTGCTACCTTTCCCCTTCCTTTTGCCGTATAAAACTCCTGTCCCGGAAGCTGCTTGTAGTCGGCTTTGACGTAGGTTTTGTCGTCCATTACCACGCAGTCAAACTTCGTCAGCATCGTTGTGTACAGCCTCCGGGATCGCGCTTTGGCCGTCGTATTTTATTTATCATCGCGATCTGGAGTCACTACCTTCTTGTAAGTCGATAGTCCGGCTCGTTTTTTGGCTCGATGCACGATTGTAGACGATACACCCAGCTTATTTGCGGCATCTCCGAGAGAGAGGTTAGGGTTTCGCTTGAAACTACCGGCAACTCTCTTTGTCGTCTCAGCGGCTTCCGGTTTTCGATTTCCCCCCGATCCAGACTTCCTGGCTGTCGACAAACGTTCACCAAACACTTTAATTACATTTGTAATGGTTGATTTGCCAACTTTTAGCGATTTTTCCAGCTTTGAGTGCGAGTAGTTCGGATTTTCGCGATGCGCGAGCACAATTTTGATACGCTGCTCTTCTCGCTTGGACGGCATTTTGACAATTGAAGAGTGAATTCCAAAATCAAAATAGGAGCAACATTCTACACACACACACCTTCAAAATGAGGGGTGTTCAGGTTTTTTTTTAATGCAAAATTGAAAGAAATACGTCAAGTTTATATTGACCAAATTTTGACCGTATCACCCTTTATTATGCAAAAGTTTGAAACCCTGAGTGCTTAATTCACAGATCTTATTCTTATATGTATGGTTCTTGAATAAGAACTATATCTATTTCTCCTTTCATCAGGAGAACTTTTAAGTCAGCACAAGCGACCTTATAATGGTGAAAATTTATCTGGAGGTACCGTAGAACCATCCAAATTTTCAACCACCGTCACATCAGCCGCTTCAATTGAGTCATCAAGGGCTTCCTCTTCACAGATCTCGTTGACTCTCGCAACAATCCGCGGTTCAGCTTTGGTGATGTTTGAGCCTGTAGAAACTTCCCGCATACGATTTTCGCCATAGTCTGCAGTTTTTATGTCTTCTTCGGCTTCTCTAGGAGATTTTTTCACGGCTGACTCTACTGGAGGCTTGTCCGTTTCGGAATCCTTTGGCTGATCGCTTTTGTATACCTTCATATGGATATCATTAAAGCCATAACTTACACGTCCTTGGGTCTGGGCTAGATGTGGCAGCGACTCAATGTTCAATATAAACACCGCATGTCGTCTTGGTCCATCCACCTCATCCAAACGACCAACCTTCCAATAGGCGGTTGGAAGATCTGGGTGACATTCCTTTAGTCTGTTTAGTAGCGACTCAGGATCAGGAGGGTTTGCAGGTATCCATGCATATGCTCTACACACAAAAGAAAATTTCATTAAAAGTCAGCCAACGAAAGATTTTCATTGATATAACGAAACATTTTCATTAATACAATGAAAATAATCGTTAATAGTACGAAACGTTACGTTGATTTGCAGAAAATTCGTTATATTAACGAAAACATTCGTTGTATTAACGAATTTTTTTCGTTAGCTGACTTTTAACGACACATTTCGTTAATATAACGAAACTTTTTCTATTAGTGTAGGTTTAGCCGGTATATCTTTTTTATCGACTAACTCCAAAGCGGCTCCTTCCCAAACTTCAGCAATTAGCATCAAAGCAGCTTTAAAGCACTCCATAGACCTCTGGTCCGCAAATGCTATTAGCTTATCTCGTCCTTGATACCATCCAGCATCTTGCCGTCGAGGACTTGGTCCGGGAAACTTTTTTCGCACCACTGAGAAGACGCCAGACATCGCGTTCTCAATTTAACCCAAACCTCCCACCCCCCTATTTTTGCTTTGGAACCATACCGTCCAATGCTCCTTTATTAACACAAGGCTATCTTGTGCAACTTAGGCAAATCCCGTTTAGAGGATGGCAGTTCATCCGGTGATCGTTCCCTTTTTCCAGCTTCAAGAATTCCTTGACCCCATTTAAGGAATCGCTTTGCTTAGCCGACAACGTGCTTGGGTCGACAGATCCTAATTTCTTTAGGATAAACAACGCATTTCTGCATTCTTTGAATCCCTTTCGTGAGGGATTACCTTTTGATGTCGTTACCTTAGAAAAGGTTCGACTTGCCAAAGTGTCGCCACCTGTCGGCCCGTCTACAGGTCGACTAATTGGGCCTGAGTCTTGGTCACTGCCCAAATTCATAACTTCCGTAGATACCCGTCCACTAGGCCCTGAAGTTAGCAACCCAGTGGATGACTTTAAATTTCGCTGCATGGTGGTTTGATTTTCCACCATGACTTGACACGTGAAATTCGTAATAAGTACTTATTACGATGAAATAATCCGCTATTAAGAAAACACGTCCGTTCAGTTCGACGGTTGAATAAAAATTGTGGAAGAGTTAGTATTCTCTTTTCCATTTCCATTTTTCCATTTTTCTTTGTTTGCTGGGTTATCATGACTCTGATATTTCTCTGGTTTTGTTTTGTTTTGTTTTTTTTCTCTGCACATATTATACCATTGTTCATATCCATTAGATATCTGCATAGCTTGTGATGTTGTTATTGCTGTTTTTATATATTTTTAATTGTGTCTATTTTGTTCAAAGAAAAAAAAAAATACTTTTTGTTTATATTTACGTTAATTTTGTGTTTAGGTTTATTTTTATTTATTTTCCCCTCTAACTAAACATATGGTGTTGATTCATTTGGAATTACTATAGGCTTCCAAGTAGTAGTCAATAGGCAATAGCAACAGCAGGTCCATAGAAGGTATACTTAAGCAAAACAAGCTGGAGGAGGCGATATAAATATAAATAATTATTTAGGTTAAAAAACATGGGCATTTAGGGAATAGGGAAAAATATTGACTTAAACTTTCAAAAAAAAAAAAAAAAAACAATATTACAATTTTATTGGAAGAAAAATGTGCATTTACGTTATTTTTCATATAAGGAAATGAAACAAACTGGTCTATAAAACACCCCCACTTACGGAATATCATAAAAAACCAACAAATCAATTTACAATTAAAGTTCATAAATGTTTGATTTTATTATCCCATTGAATAAATACCAAATACATAAAAAATTTAAAAAAAAAAAATTTTTATGTTCATATTTTTGTTTTGTTTTTTTTTTTGTTGTTTTAGCTATGCTCTAAGTTAATAAAGGTTTAAAGTCATGGTCAATTCTAATGGCGGCTTACAAAACAATCTGAGACTACAAAAAAAAAAAAAAAACAACAATATCAACAGCTTCTGTGTTTACATTGGCTATCATTGTTGCCTCGCCTGTGTTCTCAACTGAATTCTTGTTTTTTTTCTTTGGTTTGTGATCTTTCGTCATGGAGTTTATTTTTTGTTTTGCTTAACTTTTACGATTTTCTTGTCTTATGGTGATTTTATGCAATTACGCCTGCGCAACTTGTTTTTCATACCAAGCAACACCCAAAGCTTTTCGTGGGAATTGTAAAAAAAAGAGCTTTATTCTAAAATGGAAATTAGAAACAATGTTGTAAATCATGTATATAAGGGTGAATCGACCATAAATAAATGGAAAAAATTGACGTTTTCCATAATTTAAAAATATCGAAGGGTAAAATTTTTATTTTGATTATAATCCCTAGATCCACAGTTAATTTTCAACATAAATTTGTATAAATTTTGCGCATTAAAAATTGTTTTATGCTTACACCGAAAAAAAAAAACAAAAAAGATCTTAGAATAAAGATGAAAGAAATGGAAATTAGCAATAATGTTGTAAATCATGTATATGAGGGTGAATCGAGCATAAATAAATGGAAGTTTAAAATCATTTTTATTCTGATTATAATCCCTAGATCCACCGTTAAATATCAAAATAAATTTGTTAACATTTTGCGCATTAAAAATTGTTTTATACTTACACCGGCATAAAAAATGTCCTCGAGGTTTTGTATATCCTGAAAAGAAAATAAAACAAACGATAAATTACATAAAATAAATTTTAATTAATTAAAAATATATTTTATTATTAATATTAAATACAAATATCTACAAGAGCTTATTAGCGAAAATCGTTGCATATGATAACGGTTCAATTGCCACAAGACTTTCTTACTTTCTAAATATTAATTATTACGAAGATAAATACAATTTTTGGAAATTATTTAAAGAAAATATATTTGACTCTGAAAAATTTCAATTATTAATAATTTATAAATATCCGTTTAAATGATCTTTTCGCACCCAAAACATCTCACCTTCACATTCCCCTTAGCATATGCATACAAAATATAATTGTATTACTCTCATTGCTTTAGCTCACTCTCTTACTACCAATTCCCTTCCAAAGACTCTCAAACTTACAATGCTTTCCCATGCCAGCATAACAAAAGACACACACAACAATTCAACAACCGCATAGAGGTATACGATATCCCTATAGTATTACCAATAAATACGAAGATAAGTATATCTTTTTTGGAATTTATTTAAAGAAAATATATTTGACTTTGAAAATTTTTAATTATTAACGGCCTTTTAAAAAATTTCCAGTAAAATTTCTTTTCGCATCTTAAACATCTCACCTCCCCCCACTATATTGCACTTAGCATATGCATACAAAATGTAATCGTATTACTCTTATTGCTTTAGCTGGCTCTCTTACTGCCAATTCCCTCCCAGTGACTCTCAAATTTACAATACTTTACCATATCAGCGTAACAAAAGTCACACTTGTACTAACAGCATGTAGAACAAAAATTGTAATTTTGATGACCCATCTCAATTGAAAATTTGATTCTTGAATTACGAAAACAAACGCTATTTGGCCTATAATACCTTTGGCAGTGTGAAAAAAAACTACAAAAACGAAGCCGGAAAAATCTCAGCTATAGTTTTTGTATGAATATCCATTTACTAACATAGAGACATACAGTGGAAAATGATCTCAAAATTTCGTATTATAACAATAAACGGTTAAAGAAGTTTATAACAAAAGCATTTTAGTGCTCACCAATATGGAAAATATTTATAGCTTATTTAGATTAAAGCCTCTACTTTGAAATAACATCGAGAAATAAATCGAAAGTACACTGAAAAAAATATTTACGTGATATTAAAGATTACGTAATCTATATTTTAGGATGCGCAATTTATAAAATATTAAGGACAAATTTCTTAAAAATAATTAAATTTTTTTTTTCATTAAATTTAGGATACAATTTTTGGAAATTTGAGTCCCTCCGTTAAAGTTGCATATCTTTGAGTAGGCAAATTTTCTTTAAAGTAAAGAAATACATTTTAGATTTAAAGAAATCGTCCTTAAATTAACTGAAATCTTGAATCTTTAGATTTGTGATAAAAACGCTTCAAATATAGCCTAAGACTTATTTTGGGGATTTTGCATCTTTGATTTAAAGTTTTTTTTTTAGAATTAGGAAAACATGTTGTTCTTGCAAGAACTATATAATTTGGATTTTTAAACTAGAATTTGTTTGTACGTGTTTGTATGGGAGCCACCGTGGTGCAATGGTTAGCATGCCCGCCTTGCATACACAAGGTCGTGGGTTCGATTCCTGCTACGACCGAACACCAAAAAGTTTTTCAGCGGTGGATTATCCCACCTCAGTAATGCTGGTGACATTTCTGAGGATTTCAAAGCTTCTCTAAGTGGTTTCACTGCAATGTGCAACGCCGTTCGGACTCGGTTATAAAAAGGAGGTCCCTTGTCATTGAGCTTAACATGTAATCGGGCAGCACTCAGTGATAAGAGAGAAGTTCACCAATGTGGTATCACAATGGACTGAATAGTCTAAGTGAGCCTGATACATCGGGCTGCCACCTAACCTAACCTATCCTGCGTGTATAGCTTTATTAATAACGCGAAAAGGGTATGAAAATTCTATAAATGAGATCTGTATCCCAATTTTAATCTTTTTGATGCTAACATAGATTTAAAGCCAGATAGGTCCCCAAAAATGTCTTTATTTTAAAGAAGAATATATGGACTCAAATACCCATGCAAAAATTGGTCCATATCGGTCCATAATTATATATAGCTCCATATAAACCGATCACCAGATTTGACCTCCGGAGCACCTTGGAAGAGCAAATTTCTTCCCATTCGGTTGAAATTTGGTACGTGATGTTAGTATATGGTATTCAACAACCATGCAGGAATTGGTTCCTATCAGTCCATAATTATATATAGCTCCCATATAAACCGATCGCTAGGTTTGACCTCCGGTGCCCTTTGGAGAAGCAAAATTCATCCGATCTGGTTGAAATTTGGTACGTGGTGGTAGTATATGATATTTAACAACAATGCCAAAAGTGGTCCATATCAGTCCATAATCATTTATAGACCCCCTATATAAACCGATCCCGAGATTTGGTTTTGGAGCCTCTTGGAGGAGCAAATTTCATCCGAGTGAGTTGAAATTTGTGGATGACAGTATTTCGTAGAAGTTTCTACGCAATCCATGGTGGAGGGTACATAAGATTCGGCCTGGCCGAACTTACGGCCGTATATACTTGTTCTGGTTTGGGTCACCCCCTAGAAGTTTCGTCGCCCTTCAGACCGTTGCACTGTTCTACGTGGAACAGTTTGGCAAAGCCCGCCAAACGGTCCCGCGCACAGAAAAAAATTTACGAAAATTTTTCCAATTAAAATCTTAATTGAGTTTTAAAAAATATTCAATTAAAAATTTAATTGATTCAACAAATTTTTTAATTGAAATAAAAATCAATCACACAAATTAATAGTATCAATTAAGTTTTTACTTGGATCAATTAAATTCTTAATTGACTGTCAATTAATTTTTTAATTGATACTATCATTTCTGTGATTGAAGACATTTCAATTAAAAAATTAATTGGATCAATTAATTTCGTGATTGAATCAGAAAAATATTTTTTTGTGTGCGTCTATGAGATTACGCTCTCCCAGTTCACTTCCCTTTGAGTTAAATGCAAAAATGCGGAACTAGCTGTGGATGAAACATGTAACGATGGGGAACATGTAACATGTTTTACGCAACCATGCTTTTTTCTCGGAAATTATTTATCTGATTTTGGCAAACATTTTATGTTTGGCGAGAAAACATTTTTTTTTGGTAAAAATATTCAATTTTCCCCATCCAGCAATAAAATTTTTCACTTAAAACATGTTTGATCTGATCAAATTCCTCCACTATCTGTGATATATAGAGATAACAACGAGCACTAAAGAAATTGATTATCTGCATGAAATTGCATATATGCAATGCTACGCAACTTTTCCTCTAGTGATCAGAATCGAACGAAAATTGGTTTACGGTATCATAACTCCATATACAACAACTCTAACATAGCAAAACATTTTTATCCTTGCTCAAATTAAATCAGTCAACGAAGGGTTAATTTTCAGCAATTCATGTTTGAAAGAAATTTGGAAATATTTCCAAATTTGGAAATATTTCCATTAATAAAATTTCTTTAAAATGTCACATTTAGGAAATTTATTTCTTATGCCTATACAGGAGTACCTAGTTTAAAACATTTACTAGAATTCTTTGTACAAACATGTCTATGTTTGGTTGTGTGTATTACCATAAATCCATATATAGGTTTATATATGTATATAGGAAGCCCACATTGGGTCACTTGTATCTTCAGTTATGTATTTACTATAATGGCTTGAACTTGCACTTGCCAAAAATTTTCCAACCAACAACAAAAGCTTCATAGCCAATAGCAACAATATTGCAAACATAGCAATAGGGAGCAAGCAATAGTTGCAGATTCTACATAAAAGAGGGAGAATGGGCAAGAGAGGGAGAGAGAGAGAGTAATATTTATATCTAGTGGGTGGTGAAATAAAAACCATATGCAGAAATATTTATGAAGCTGTATTCAACCCATGCTGATGTTCTAAGGGTTTTGTTCTACATATAGTTCGTTGTTCATTGGTTGTAAGTTCGAAACGAACAAAAATGCTTGCTCTCTCAGTTACAGTTTGATATAACTGACCTAAGCCAATGCAAAATATGTGAAGCTCTCCCAATGAGAGGGTTTTATTTGCCTTAGCGCAATTCCGTGACAACAGCAACGAAGACAACCACCCCCAAAAATCGTAATAACCGGACAATTGGATTCCTCTAACTCATACCTAGGAGACTAGGAACACAACTGGGCTAAAGACATTAAACGTTACCAAGGCAACATGGCCCCATGAAGTTCAATAGCCTCATGCAATGCACTGCAAGTGAAACCAAGGACATTCGCCTGGTTACCAACACTAGGCAATAATACTCACACACACACACACAAACATATATACACAAAAATATATTCATGTGCTTGCTATACACGAAGGCTTATAACGGTAAATATGCTAAAGTCTTATGCTATGTGTGTCTGTCACTCGGTGTGTGTGTATGGGTGAATGCTAGTATAGCATTTTAACTGTTTATGGCATTATCCCCATGCTTATTGTTTTGGTTGTTGGTGTTTTGCTAATATTTGGTCTTTTTTTTTTTGCTATGGCAGTGCTGATGATTGCCGAAGTAGGGGTCGGTCGTATGGCATTCAGGCTTTCGTATATACCGATATTCTGTTGTTTTGACATTTTCCCAGTCGTAAGCGCTTCCTACCCCATTGCTTAGTCTTAACTTTTCAGGCAAATACAAATGCAAAATTAAACCACCCCACCACCCTTGGGTTCAGTGAAAACTGGGTCAGTAATGGAAAATCTATTTTCATATATAAGTATATGAGTTTGTGAGTGCGTATGTGCATGTGTTTGTAATGCACATTTTTTGGCGTCAGTAGCGTACGTAGTGTCAATATGGCTAGGCGGTGTTGATGACGAACAAAGTCGACGACGACGATGGTGATGATGACGACGACTACATGGACATCTATTGGGCTAATGTCTTTCCTCAACATTTATTCGCTATGCCACGTTTTGTTGCATTTCATGGCGGCACATTGCCCCCGTATACAAAAGCAGGATATACACATTCATATACATATGGACATTTACAGGGACAAATACATACGGGATATGTATTGTGCAAGCATTCGAATATCGAATGAAAATTATGTGAATGAAATGAACTTTTCTAGAATACTAATACAGGTGGATAAGGACTTGTTCTCCCAGCAAATAAGAAGTAAAGAATTCTATTTGAATATTTTTTTTTGTTTCTTCTTGTTATGCTAATTTTTAAACAAGGGTGAAGGTAATACAAATTATCGCAACAGAATAGTGAAGCCCATGGCTTTAATCATAAACCTTGATAATTTGTTGATGTGGAAAGTCGTTACCAAAGCTTTAGTGAGATTACTCGAAGCAATACCATTTGCTTGGAAGTCATCACTAATTATGATCCCCAGATCAAATTTCCTATGACCCAGTTGAAATTTGGTCCATGATGACGGTTCCCACAGAATTCTACCAAAAATGCTGGATTTTTTACAGTTTGGTATATTGGTAGAATTCTTGATGTTTTGGTAGATTTTGCAAAATATTCCTCCACCTAGGAGGTACTTCACAAATTTTCTATAGAAATAACATTTTGACAAAATTTCCTATAGAAATAAAATTTGTACAAAATTTTGACAAAAATTTTCTAAAGATATAACATTTTGACAAAATTTTCTATAGAAATAAAATTTTGACAAAAGTTTTTATAGAAATAAAATTTTGACAAAATTTTGTATAGACATAAAATTTTGACAAAATTTTCTATAGAAATAAAATTTTGACAAAATTTTCTATAGAAATAAAATTTTGACAAAATTTTCTATAGAAATAAAATTTTGACAAAATTTTCTATAGAAATGAAATTTTGACAAAATTTTCTATAGAAATAAAATTTTAACAAATTGTTTTATAGAAATAAAGTTTTGCCAACATTTTTTATAGAAATAAAATTTTGAAAAAATTTTCTAAAGATATAATATTTTGACAAAATTTTCTATAGAAATAAAATTTTGACAAAATTTTCTATAGAAATAAAATTTTGAGAAAATTTTCTATAGATGTAAAATTTTGAGAAAACTTTCTCTAGAAATAAAATATTGACAAAAATTTCTTTAGAAATAAAATTTTCGTAATATTTTCTATAGAAAAATAAAATTTTGACAAAATTTTCTATAGAAATAAAATTTTGAAAAAATTTTCTATAGAAATAAAATTTTGACAAAATTTTCTATAGAAATAAAATTTTGATAAAATTTTCCATGGAAATAAAATGTTTACAAAATTTTCTATAGAAATAAAATTTTGACAAAATTTTCTATAGAAATAAAATTTTGACAAAATGTTTTATAGAAATAAAGTTTTGACAAAATTTTTTATAGAAATAAAATTTTGAAAAAATTTCTTAAATATATAAAATTTTGACAAAATTTTCTATAGAAATAAAATTTTCGTGTTTTGTTTTTTATTGTTCTTATTTGTTGTTTTTTGATAATTGTTTTTTTTTTGATAAAGTTTTGAAAAAAAAAAATTCTATAGATAAAAAATTTTGACAAATTTTTTTTATAGTAATAAAGTTTTGACAAAATTTCTTATAGAAATAAAATTTTGAAAAAATTTTCTAAAAATATTAAATTTTGACAAAATTGTCTATAGAAATAAAATTTTCGTGTTTTGTTTTTTATTGTTATTATTTGTTGTTTTTTGATAATTTTTTTTTGATAAAATTTTCTATAGAATTAAAATTTTGACAAAATTTTTCTATAGAAATAAAATTTTCACAAAATTTTCCATAGAAATTAAATTTTGACAAAATTTTCTATAGCAATACAATTTTTACAAAATTTTCTACAGAAATAAAATTTTGACAAAATTTTCTATAAAAATACCATTTTGACAAAATTTTCTATAGAAGTAAACTTTTGAAAAAAAAATAATTATATAGAAATAAAATTTTTACAGAATTTTCTATAGAAATAAAATTTAAAAAAAATATATAGTAATAAAATTTGGAGAAATAAAGTGTTCACAAAATTTTCTATAGAAATATAATTTTGAGAAAATTGTCTATAGAAATAAAATTTTGACAAAATTTTTCTATAGAAATAAAATTTTGACAAAATTTTCTATAGAAATGAACTTTTGATAAAATTTTCTATAGAAATAAAAATGACAAACAGTTTTTATAGAAATAAAATTTTGACAACAGTTTTTATAGAAATTAAATTTTGTTGTTGTTTTTTATTTCAGCTTAAAACCATACATTGACTAAACTACAAGAGTAGCTTAACCAACAGAGGAAAAGAATGTTTGTCAAATTTATTTGGGCAAAGCCCTATAGACTGCAAGATGGTTGGATGGACGCACGTTTCGGAATTACCACATTCCTCATCAGCATCCTCTACTTGCAGCAAAACTATCAACCAATTATCAGAATAAATTCAGGCAGTTTATTAAACCCAACAAAAACCAACCTTGAACCCTCCGAAAAAAGGTTTTACATTGATAGCCGGCTTATGCCGAAATAAATTCGAAACAAACATATCTCTTTTCCTATGCCACTGTCAAATCATCGATTTGAATTCACATGGCTGGGTTTATTTTGAGCGTGCCTCCTCTTCTTTTTCCATTTGTTTTGTTTTGTCTTGTAGTTTAGTCAATGTATGGTTTTAAGCTGAAATAAAAAACAACAACAATGCTTAAAGAACAAAACCAACAATAACAAAACAAAACAAATGGAAAAAGAAGAGGAGGCACGCTCAAAATAAACCCAGCCATGTGAATTCAAATCGATGATTTGACAGTGGCATAGGAAAAGAGATATGTTTGTTTCGAATTTATTTCGGCATAAGCCGGCTATCAATGTAAAACCTTTTTTCGGAGGGTTCAAGGTTGGTTTTTGTTGGGTTTAATAAACTGCCTGAATTTATTCTGATAATTGGTTGATAGTTTTGCTGCAAGTAGAGGATGCTGATGAGGAATGTGGTAATTCCGAAACGTGCGTCCATCCAACCATCTTGCAGTCTATAGGGCTTTGCCCAAATAAATTTGACAAACATTCTTTTCCTCTGTTGGTTAAGCTACTCTTGTAGTTTAGTCAATGTATGGTTTTAAGCTGAAATAAAAAACAACAACAATGCTTAAAGAACAAAACCAACAATAACAAAACAAAACAAATGAAATTAAATTTTGACAATATTTTCTTAGAAATAAAATTTTGACAAAATTTTCTATAGACTAAAATTTTGAAAAAAAATTCTATAGAAATAGAATTTAAACAAAATTTACTATAGATATAAATGTCAAATTTTCCAAAATTTTCTATAGAAATAAAATTTTGACAAAATTTTCTATAGAAATAAAATTTTGAGAAATCTTTCTCTAGGAAAAAAATATTGACAAAACTTTCTATAGATATACAATTTTCGTAATATTTTCTATAGAAAAATAAAATTTTGACAAAATTTTCTATAGAAATAAAATTTTGACAAAAGTTTTTATAGAAATGAAATCTTGACAATATTTTCTATAGAAATAAAATTTTGACAAAATTTTCTATAGAAATAAAATTTTGATAACATTTTCTATAGAAATAAAATTGTGACAAAATTTTGTATAGACATAAAATTTTGACAAAATTTTCTATAGACATAAAATTTTGACAAAATTTTCTATAGAAATAAAATTTTGACAAATTTTTCTATAGAAATAAAATTGTGACAAAATTTTCTATAGAAATAAAATTGTGACAAAATTTTCTATAGAAATAAAATTTTGACAAAATTTTCTATAGAAATAAAATTTTGACAAAATTTTCTATGGAAATAAAATTTTGAGAAAATTTTCTATAGATGTAAAATTTTGAGAAAACTTTCTCTAGAAATAAAATATTGACAAAAATTTCTTTAGAAATAAAATTTTCTTAATATTTTCTATAGAAAAAAAAAAATTTTGACAAAATTTTCTATAGAAATAAAATTTTGACAAAATTTTCTATAGAAATAAAATTTTGACAAAATTTTCCATAGAAATAAAATGTTTACAAAATTTTCTATAGAAATAAATTTTGACAAAATTTTCTATAGAAATAAAATTTTGACAAAATGTTTTATAGAAATAAAGTTTTGACAATATTTTTTATAGAAATAAAATTTTGAAAAAATTTCCTAAAGATATAAAATTTTGACAAAATTTTCTATAGAAATAAAATTTTCGTGTTTTGTTTTTTATTATACCCACCACCATAGAATGGTGACGGGGGTATAATAAGTTTGTCATTCCGTTTGTAACGCATCGAAATATCGATTTCCGACTATATAAAGTATATATATTCTTGATCAGGGAGAAATTCTAAGACGATATAACGATGTCCGTCTGTCCGTCTGTCTGTCTGTCTGTCTGTCTGTTGTAATCACGCTACAGACTTCAATAATGAAGCAATCGTGCTGAAATTTTGCACAAGCTCGTCTTTTGTCTGCAGGCAGGTCAAGTTCGAAGATGGGCTATATCGGTCCAGGTTTTGATATAGTCCCCATATAAACCGACCTCCCGATTTGGGGTCTTGGGCTTATAGAAATCGTAGTTTTTATCCAATTTGCCTGAAATTTGAAATCTGGAGGTATTTTATGACCATAAAGAGATGTGCCAAAAATGGTGAGTATCGGTCCACGTTTTAGTATAGCCCCCATATAGACCGATCTCCCGATTTTACTTCTTGGGCTTATAGAAACCGCAGTTTTTATTCAATTTACCTGAAATTTGAAATCTAGAGGTATTGTAGGACCAGAAATGCGTGTGCCAAAAATTGTGAGTATCGGTCCATATTTTGGTATAGCCCCCATATAGACCGATCTCCCGATTTTA
The DNA here is from genome assembly GCF_050003625.1 of Haematobia irritans. Lineage (NCBI taxonomy): Eukaryota > Metazoa > Arthropoda > Insecta > Diptera > Muscidae > Haematobia > Haematobia irritans. The sequence continues at coordinate 35,711,902 of NC_134399.1, read as the reverse complement.
CTTCTTGGGCTTATAGAAAACGCAGTTTTTATTCAATTTACCTGAAATTGGAAATCTAGAGGTATTGTAGGACCACAAATACGTGTGCCAAAACTTATGAGTATCGGTCCATATTTTGGTATAGCCCCCATATAGACCGATCTCCCGATTTTACTTCTTGGGCTTATAGAAACCGCAGTTTTTATTCAATTTATCCGAAATTGGAAATCTAGAGGTATTGTAGGACCACAAATATGTGTGCCAAAAATTGTGAGTATCGGTCCATATTTTGGTATAGCCCCCATATAGACCGATCTCCCGATTTTACTTCTTGGGCTTATAGAAACCGCAGTTTTTATTCAATTTACCTGAAATTGGAAATCTAGAGGTATTGTAGGACCACAAATACGTGTGCCAAAAATTGTGAGTATCGGTCCATATTATGGTATAGCCCCCATATAGACCGATCTCCCGATTTGGGGTCTTGGGCTTATAGAAACCGTAGTTTTTATCCAATTTGTCTGAAATTGGAAATCTAGAGGTATTTTAGGACCATAAAGGGGTGTGCCGAAAATGGTGAGTATCGATCCATATTTTGGTATAGCCCCCATATAGACCGATTCCCCAATTTTACTTCTTGGGCTTCTAGAATCCGAAGTTTTTATCCTATTTGCCTGAAATTGGAAATCTAGAGGTATTTTCGGGTCACAAAGAGGTGTGCCGAAAATGGTGAGTATCGGTCCATATTTTAGTATAGCCCCCATAAGAACGATCTCCCGATTTAACTCCTTGGGTTTCTAGAAACCGTAGTTTTTATCTGATATGCCTGAAATTGTAAACATTTTGGTATTTTAGGCTCACAAAAACGTGTATCGGATTAAGTTTTTATCGGTCCACTTGGTAATGCCTCCATATAGACCGACTTCACTTCTTGAGGGTGTAGAAGGCGCACTGATCATGAAAATTGCTTGAAACTCAATGTAAAATTTCCAGATTTTACTTCTACAGATTTAAGATTTCAAATCAAGACGTTATTTTATAATTTTCTTGCACACTTACAAGAGATGTTAATGATTCCTCTAAACCTCAAACAAAAATGGTTCTTATAAATCCAGAATCTGATATAGTCCTCATAGGTGAAATCTTTAAATTTATCTTCGGGTTGTGTCCTCAAGTCCTCAAGCCCTCCTGAAATTTCAAAGGAAACCCTAATATTTGGTTCATGGTGGTGGGTATTTAAGATTCGGCCCGGCCGAACTTACTGCTGTATATACTTGTTTTTCTTATTTGTTGTTTTTTGATAATTTTTTTTTGATAAAGTTTTGAAAAAAAAATTCTATAGATAAAAAATTTTGACAAAATTGTCTATAGAAATAAAATTTTCGTGTTTTGTTTTTCATTGTTATTATTTGTTGTTTTTTGATAATTTTTTTTTGATAAAATTTTCTATAGAATTAAAATTTTGACAAAATTTTTCTATAGAAATAAAATTTTCACAAAATTTTCCATAGAAATTAAATTTTGACAAAATTTTCTATAGCAATACAATTTTTACAAAATTTTCTACAGAAATAAAATTTTGACAAAATTTTCTATAAAAATACCATTTTGACAAAATTTTCTATAGAAGTAAACTTTTGAAAGAAAAATTATATAGAAATAAAATTTTTACAGAATTTAAAAAAAAAAATATATAGTAATAAAATTTGGAGAAATAAAATGTTCACAAAATATAATTTTGAGAAAATTGTCTATAGAAATAAAATTTTGACAAAATTTTTCTATAGAAATAAAATTTTGACAAAATTTTCTATAGAAATGAACTTTTGATAAAATTTTCTATAGAAATAAAAATGACAAACAGTTTTTATAGAAATATAATTTTGACAACAGTTTTTTTATCCTCGCTTCATTTCTACAGCACAATTGTTATCAAAATCTGTGGATCTTAATCCGCTGGACTTTGGCGCCTGGGACATTTTGGAGAGTAGGGTAAAAAGGAAGAAATCTTAACTGATCTACAAGTCTGTGAAATTTCCGAAATTTTTTGAATAATAAATTTAAAAATTACAGCGTATTATTTTTTGCATTATATATCAACCAAAAAAAATTTTTGACACATATTATGATCATATAAGAATGTTTGTTATCAAACGGAAGAAAATTTTCCTTAAATATGGCAATTTTTTTTTAATTTGATTAAAGTTTAATGCAGAAATTTAGATTTTTCTAAAATTATTGACATTGTTGTGATGTTATGTTAGTTTGAGTGGCTATTGTTTGGTTGCTTGTTTATGTTTGGCTCTTCTTATGCTGGCATGGAGAATAGTTTTAGAGTCACTCGTAGAGTATTCAATGTAAGAGAGAGAGAGCGAGCTAAAGCAACGGACGTAATAGGATTGTATTTTGTGATGGTAAACGATAGTGTGGTGGATGGTTTTATGTTTTACTGAACTTTTTAACGATCAGTTAGTCGAATAAATTTTTTCTAAAATCGTTATTTTGCAAACAACATATTTGCGAAAATGTGCCATATTAATTGCCGAAATATAACATTATGAACTTGGAACATGTTTCAGGTGATCGTATTCGTTCTCTGAGTGTGGGAAATCCGGGTTTTTTCGACTAAAGATTTTTTGGTAAATAATGTTTTCTTTAGATATGGCGAATTGCTTTAATTTTTTAGATTTGATTTTAGATGATTTAGATTTTGTGGAGAAAATTTTTTTTTTTTTAAGATTGACGTTGTTTGAGTGACGTTTTGTTTGGATGGTTGTATGTGGGTTTTGCCTGCATGGGGATGAAGTTTGAGAGTCATTGATTGTGACCAAGAGAGAGGGTCAAAGCAACGGCAACAACTGGCCAGTCGATTGCTACACAACCATTTGTCTGTCATTTTATCATACAAAAAACCAACCGCCGATGATGGACCACTCTTTACCACCACAATGCGAGCTCTCACACATCGGCTTCGAAAACTGCATTATTGAACACTTAAAACATAGATTTGATGGGTCATCCGCCGTGTAGTCCTGAGATGGGACCGAATGACTTCTTTTTATTTCCCTAAATAAAAAATAAAATGAGAGATCAAAAAAAATTTTTTGGATACCTGAAGTAGCCGTTCATAATGCATTCAGAATGCATTTTTGGAGATATCTCAATCAGAATAGCAAGGAGTGCTTCGACAATTGGTTCAAATGCATGCAAAACTGTATAGATCTTAATGGGGAATATTTTGAACAAAAAAAAAAAGATTTTTCATAAGTGCTATTTTCATTTTTGTTCTCTTATACCCAAATATAAAAGCCCACCCTCGTGGCAAACTCATGGGTAATACGTAATCCAATATAAGCGATTTGATTATTAAAAATTCGACCACTTAATCTATACGGTGAATCGCAACAAAGCAGTCGCAAACTACAACATCATGCATTGCCACATACTTACATGCACAAACATACGAGGATAACAAATGTAATGCAACGTTAATCCTTACAATGTAGAATTTGGTTTGGTAAAATATTCAAAATATATGACTACATACAAATATTTATGAACTTTTACACTTCAATTCGTAAAACTATCAATGTAGTTAATATTATTGTTGTTGTTGGCATTGCCGTTGATGATGGCATTTTTGCTATTACTATCGGTATAGAGACACATGCACACATACATACACAATGTACACACTGATGTGGCAGGATAAATGCAGTCAACCAGCCAACAAACCAACCAACCAAGCATGTTGATGGCATACAGCTAAAATGGCCCTGAGATGGTCAAAGGACTATTGTCCTTCAACTGAGATATATACATGACCATATACACATAACCATATAAATATATATGAGTTCAATTTTATATATATATGTGTGTATATAAACTTTTTGTTAATACATAGCTTATGCATTTGTGCCGAGGAAATGTGAAAATACTGTGTCATGGTAATTTCTGTAAAATGGAAAAATTCAAAAGTATGAGAGAGAGCCAGAGAGTGTGTGAATGTGAATGAAGTCTGATTGTGAGCCAGAGAATAGATTATGCACCATGCAGTCTTCTGTATGGATGATGGAGAGAGAGAGAGAGATGTTGCAACTGCATATAAACATTGTCTCTATTCGCAAATATGTTTGTATACATTGGGAGAATAATCTGATGAGATGAGAAATTTTTACAACATCTCAGCTTGAGAGTGGAGAGTTTGCAGTTCAGATACTTGTTGTTTGCAGGACTGAGAGCTAGATTGCTTGTGAATGATACTATGGAAGAATAGAAAATTAAACGAAATCAAATTTTAAAAATTCCAAAATTTATTACGACAAAATTTTTGGAAATAATTAAAAAAATTTATTACGACTAAATGTTTGGAAATAATAAAAAAAAAGATTTTCCAAAAATGTGCCCCAATCTTGCAAATCCGTAGTTACACTGAAAAAAAAGCCTGATCGGTTCCAAACATTTTGTCTTTACACTAATTAATTTTGTATTGATTCCGAGCCAATGAAGCGGAGAATCAAATTTTAAAAATGTAAAAATTTCTTATGACTAGATTTTTGGAAATAATTTTTAAGAAAGATTTTCCAAAAATGTCCCCAACTTTGAAAACCCGTAGATAACTATACTGAAAAAAGAGCATAATCGGTTCCAAACATTTTGTCTTTACATTAATTAATTTAGTATTTATTCCGAGCAAATGCAGCGGAGAATAGGATGGATACATTTAAGACACAATTCTCTTGCAAATTTCGCGTACTTGATACTAGGAAACAAATTTGAATTTATTCGTTTTTTCTGCTTTTTTCTTCAAGTGCTATCACAGCCCTTTGAAAACGTGTTAACGAAAACTTAAATTTAAAAATTCAGATTCCACTTCAAGTAGAATTTATGCTATGTTTCAAGTAAAACCCGTCTTTAAAATAAAGTGTTGAAAGTCGGGAAAGTCGGGAAGTCGGGTCGGATTTTTGAATGCTTTTTTGCTTTGTATTCAAGATGCAACAAAACAACAAATGTAAGGACAATTTCATCAATTTTGAAGAATTTTTCACAAGTATTAAAGCCAAGTTAATCTTAGTCAAACAACATTTTCTTTCATGTAGAGATACCCATTTTTAAGTCGAATAGCTTAATTATAAGGAAAAAACGACTTCTTTGAAAAGTTTATCGATTTTTTTGGGCAAAGAAAAACAAAAACTTTATATCAGAGAAATGCGTTTTCTATAATAATCAAAACTTCACATAACATACATATTTTAATGACAATATTTTTTTTCCAGTGTAGTGGAAAATAAATAATCTCCAATCAATTTGGCTATAGAAAAAATTGTCATACACTCAAAAACTGTGAACCCACAAGGAAAAAATGTCGGTTAATTAAAAAAAAAATAATAATAAAACTAAACTCTATAACAAACGCCAGGCGGTATGCAAGTGGATCCTAGAAAAATGAGTTCCAAAATCCAAATGAAACAGAGCCACACATGTGGCTGTTGGGGTTCATATTCATAATGAATATGAACCCCAATAAAATGTATCTGAAAATATGAAAATCTACATCGAAATAAAACTATTTTCTTTTTCTAAAATGAAACCTAACTGATGGAAAATGTATGAAGTTTTTGGAAAAATATAATAAATATGCATTAATCAGAATGAATCTCTTGGGAAACGAGTTAGTCCAAGGAGAAAGTCTTATAACACGCAAAAGCTAATTTCTACAACAAAAGTGTGTACAATTGCAATGATTGTCGAATCCCAGAATGCAAAAATATGCCCCATTTGAAAAGGGTTCACATTTACGGTTGCCAGTCTTGACAAAAATAATATACCATAAAGTTACCAAAAATTGGTAGATTTAAAACAAATTTTATTTTGAAATTTTTGGTCAATGTTTTGTGATTAGTATAATTTTTTAATTTTTAGTTATTGTTATGCATATATATCCCTTGAATTGTAGATATGTCGAATTTTAAATGTTTTAATGATTTTAGCTTGCACCAACAGGGGAAAATTACTACTTCTACAATGGACTTTCATAGTATTACTTTACACGCAAATTACTTAATTACAAAAGATATTGAATTTATAAAAAAAAAATTCAAAAATGTCTATAGAAAATTTTGTCAAAATTGTATTTCTATAAAAAATTTTGTCAAAATTTGATTTTTATGGAAAATTCTGTCAAATTTTATTTCTATATAAAATTTTGTTAAAATGTTATTTCTATAGAAAATTTTGTCAAAATTTTATTTCTATAGAAAATTTTGTCAATATTTTATTTCTATAGAAAAGTTTGTCAAAATTTTATTTTTATGGAAAATTCTGTCAAATTTTATTTGTATAGAAAGTTTTGTCAATACTTTATTTCTATAGAAAATTCTGTCAACATTTTATTTCTATAGAAAATTTTGTCAAAAAGTTACTTCTATAGAACATTTTGTCAATACTTTATTTCTATAGAAAATTCTGTCAAAATTTTATTTCTATAGAAAATTTTGTGAAAATTTTATTTCTAAAGAAAATATTCTCAAAATTTTATTACTATAGAAAATTTTGTCAAAATTTTATTTTATAGAAAATTTTGTCAAATAGTTATTTCTGTAGAAAATTTTGTTAATACTTTATTTCTATAGAAAATTCTGTCAACATTTTATTTCTATAGAAAATTTTGTCAAAATGTTATTTTATTAGAAAATTTTGTCAATACTTTATTTCTATAGGAAATTTTGTCAAAATTTTATTTCTATAGAAAATTTTGTCAAAATTTTATTTTCATGAAAAATTCTGTCAAATTTTATTTCTATAGAAAATTTTGTCAAAAAGTTACTTCTATAGAAAATTTTGTCAATACTTTATTTCTATAGAAAATTCTGTAAAAATTTTATTTCAATGGAAAATTTTGTGAAAATTTTATTTCTAAAGAAAATGTTCTCAAAATTTTATTTCTATAGAAAATTTTGTCAAAATTTTATTTTTATCAAAAATTCTGTCAAATTTTATTTCTATAGAAAATTTTGTCAAATAGTTATTTCTGTAGAAAATTTTGTTAATACTTTATTTCAATAGAAAGTTCTGTCAAAATTTTATTTCTATAGAAAATTTTGTCAAAATGTTATTTTATTAGAAAATTTTGTCAATACTTTATTTCTATAGGAAATTTTGTCATAATTTTATTTCTATGGAAAATTTTGTCAATATTTTAGTTCTATAGAAAATTTTGTCAAATTTTTTTTTTTATGGAAACTTCTGTCAAATTTTATTTCTATAGAAAATTTTGTCAAAATTTTATTTCTATAGAAAATTTCCTCAAAATTTTATTTGTATAGAAAATTTTGTCAAAATTTTATTTTTATGGAAAATTCTGTCACAATTTTATTTCAACAGAAAATTCTATCAAAATTTTATTTCTATAGAAAATTCTGTCAAAATTTTCATGTCCATAGAAAATTTTTTCAAAATTTTTTTCTATAGAAAATTTTGTCAAAATTTTATTTCTATAGAAAAATTTTGTCAAAATTTTATTTCTATAGAAAATTTTTTCAACATTTTATTTATATAGACAATTTTGTCATAATTTTATGTCTATAGAAAATTTTGTCATAATTTTCTTTTTATGGAAAATTCTGTCAAAATTTTATTTCGATAGAAAATTTTGTCAAAATTGTATTTCTTAGAAAATTTTGTCACATTTTTATTGAAAATTCAAATGTTTTCAAAATTTTATTTCTATAGAAAATTTTGTCACAATGTTATTTTATTAGCAAATTTTGTCAATACTTTATTTCTATAGGAAATTTTGTCAAAATTTTATTTCTATAGAAAATTTTGTCAAAATTTTATTTTCATGAAAAATTCTGTCAAATTTTATTTCTATAGAAAATTTTGTCAAAAAGTTACTTCTATAGAAAATGTTGTCAATACTTTATTTCTATAGAAAATTCTGTCAAAATTTTATTTCAATGGAAAATTTTGTGAAAATTTTATTTCTAAAGAAAATGTTCTCAAAATTTTATTTCTATAGAAAATTTTGTCAAAATTTTATTTTTATCAAAAATTCTGTCAAATTTTATTTCTATAGAAAATTTTGTCAAATAGTTATTTCTGTAGAAAATTTTGTTAATACTTTATTTCAATAGAAAGTTCTGTCAAAATTTTATTTCTATAGAAAATTTTGTCAAAATGTTATTTTATTAGAACATTTTGTCAATACTTTATTTCTATAGGAAATTTTGTCATAATTTTATTTCTATGGAAAATTTTGTCATTATTTTAGTTCTATAGAATATTTTGTAAAATTTTTATTTTTATGGAAACTTCTGTCAAATTTTATTTCTATAGAAAATTTTGTCAAAATTTTATTTCTATAGAAAATTTCCTCAAAATTTTATTTGTATAGAAAATTTTGTCAAAATTTTATTTTTATGGAAAATTCTGTCACAATTTTATTTCAACAGAAAATTCTATCAAAATTTTATTTCTATAGAAAATTCTGTCAAAATTTTCATGTCCATAGAAAATTTTTTCAAAATTTTTTTCTATAGAAAATTTTGTCAAAATTTTATTTCTATAGAAAAATTTTGTCAAAATTTTATGGACGTCAATTGCCTGTTTCGGTATCAGGCTAACATGTAATATACAATTTTATTTCTATAGAAATTTTTTTCAACATTTTATTTATATAGACAATTTTGTCATAATTTTATGTCTATAGAAAATTTTGTCATAATTTTATTTTTATGGAAAATTCTGTCAAAATTTTATTTCGATAGAAAATTTTGTCAAAATTGTATTTCTATAGAAAATTTTGTCACATTTTTATTGAAAATTCAAATGTTTTCAAAATTTTATTTCTGTAGAAATTTTGTCAAAATTTTATTTCTATAGAAAATTTTGTCAAAATTTTATTTCTAAAGAAAATGTTCGCAAAATTTTATTTCTATAGAAAATTTTGTCAACATTTTATTTTCATGACAAATTCTGTCAAATTTTATTTCTATAGAAAATTTTGTCAAACAGTTATTTCCATAGAAAATTTTGTCAATACTTTATTTCGATAGAAAATTCTGTCAAAATTTTATTTCTATAGGAAATTTTGTGAAAATTTTATTTCTAAAGAAAATGTTCTCAAAATTTTATTTCTATAGAAAATTTTGTCAAAATTTTATTTTTATCAAAAATTCTGTCAAATTTTATTTCTATAGAAAATTTTGTCAAATAGTTATTTCTGTAGAAAATTTTGTTAATACTTTATTTCTATAGAAAATTCTGTCAAAATTTTATTTCTATAGAAAATTTTGTCAAAATGTTATTTTATTAGAAAATTTTGTCAATACTTTATTTCTATAGGAAATTTTGTCATAATTTTATTTCTATAGAAAATTTTGTACGTTTCTACAAAACGTCAGCGAAAATCGTTTTATTGTTTTTCAATATATTCTCTATTAAGATCTATAAACTTTTGCATATATTTGAAGTATTTTTGCCACTCTGATTGAGATATTTCAAAAAATACATTCTGAACGAATTATGAACCGTTTCTTCAGGTCTCGAACAACGTTGACCTCTCATTTTTGTTTTTTACGTACGGCAATAAAAAGAGGTCATTCGGAGGCAAGTCAGGACTATACGACAGATCACCTAATTAAATCGATATTTTGAGTGCTAAATAATTCGCAGTTTTCACAGACGTTGAGTGAGAGCTCGCATTGTGATGGTAAAGAGTGATCCGTTTTCGGCGGTTGGTTTTCCTGATGTCTTGGAAGATAACGGCAAACAAATCGTTGTTTACCACTAGACTGTCCAGTTATTGCTATTGCTTTAAACCTCTCTCTTGTTCACAATCAATGCTTTTTCAATGACTCTCAAACTACTTCCCCATGCCAGCAAAAGTAAGTGAAGCCAACAAAACAACGCCAATATTGTTTTTAAAATTCAATTTTCTACACTAAATCTAAATCATTAAAAAAAAATTAAAGCGATTCGCCATTTCTACAGCAAATTACCTTATTTACCAAGAAAATTGGTGGCGTATTAATATATAAATATATGAGGGTTGCTTTTATACTTCGCGAGACCTCGCATTGTTGTGGCGATCCTGGATGATGTGATGTGATTCTGGAACATCAACTGATTTTAAAAGACCTTAACGAAATTCGGCTTTCGACGATTCGTTAATTCGCTTTTCCAAAAGAATTTAGCGCAATTCAATAACACAGCCCTACTGTTGCGCCCGATCCACTTACCAAGATTTTTATCAAGTTTTATGATTGATGTGGAAAATTAAAACACAAATTTTCTTCCCTTTAATATATGCATCCTCGAGTAAATTCATATAAATGCGCAGATTTTCCCCAATGACAGTGATGATGTGATTCATTTGTTCAATCCTATCATCCGCCCAATAAAATTTGATATGTCTGTTCATTAAACATTTCCTGTTTTGGCATTTGAGTTTCAATACTTTTGAGCATTTTCTTTTTTCCCTTTTGACCGACCAGCCCCTGTATTTTGTGTATGGAAATGCAAAATTATGCAATTTCCCAACCTCCACTGCATTTGATGAAATAAAGCTTTTGCTTTGTATCCCCATGATGGGAAGATTTTAGTTGGAAATGTTGGCAACAGCCAAACCAACGTAGTTGGTAATAGTTTCAATGGCTATTAGGTAGCAAAGGCTGTTGTTACCTACATTTAACTGGCATACAAATAATGTTGTGGTATAACCCAGCAAACATTTTTTTTGAGAAGGAATTATAGGAGGTTCAAGAAGACAGAAGAACATTTGGTCAACCGTCAAAAACCAGCAGGTATGCACCCTAGCTGATAATCGTCTGTAGTTCGGGTATAACTTTTAGCGTGCTAATAAAATTATTCCTGGATGCGTAATACATGGGCCTACACTTTAACCCCTGAGACTTTAGGATCGACATTTCAATCACTGAGACCTTGGGGCCTACAATTCCACCACATTAAATCGGTATTGACTTTTATTATGCAGCTATCATGTAGAGCGCGGTTTGAGAGTCATTGAGTGAGAGCATCGAATTCAAGAGGGTGTGTTAATTCAATGGCCTACAAATCCACCACTTGCATTGTTTTTGTTTGGTTTGTTGAGTTTGTTTTGTTTTTTTTTGATTATGGCTATCATGTAGAAAATAGTTTGAGAGGCATTGAAATCGTTTTATAAGCTTCAGATTAAGACTTTGGATATCAGAGGATTATCATATTTACACCAAGATGATAATCGTTCATGTAGAAAACAGTTTGAGAGTCATTGAGAGAATAATCAAGTCAAGAGAGTGAGTTTATGCAATGGCTTACAATTCCATTACATAGAGTTGCTACTGTTTGTTGTGTTTAATTTTATGTGTGTTTTTGGCTTTTATTATGCTGCTATTATGTAAATAACAGTTTGAGAGTCATTGAGCATTAAAATCAAGAGAGTGCTCTAATGTAATGGCATTTAAAGGGATTGTATTGTCATAATAGTTTGGTCAGGAGAGCGTTTAGTCGAATAGCCATTTTCGATGTTTGTATATCTTGTTGCTCTCTTCTTCTACTAACACAAAAATTTAATTTTTTTCATTTACATTTTTGACCAAAATGTTTGTTGGGCCATAACATGCATCCCAGTTGATGTTGCATTTATTCATTGTCATGACATACTGCAAGTTGTTGTTATTGCTGTCTCTGCTAATGGAGTGCCATTTTTTTACGGAAGTTTGTTCGTTGGGTTTGTAGTTACGTCAAAAACAAAAGTCAAACAGTGAAAGGAAGCTTGAAATGGAAAACGACACACCATGAAAGCCGTTAGATTTTGGTTAGACTTTAGCTGGGATGCAATTTTTTATTTTTTTTATTTTTCCTTTTGGCCTATCCTCTATGGTTTTTTGTTTCACGCTTCTCCATGTAACTGGAGATAAATCAATGCATTTCCGTTACATGCATTTAAAAATCAAAAGTGCACGAAATGATCCCAAAAAGCGAAAAAATGGAAAATTAAGTCAAATGTCATGGATTGGCTTATGAAGATAAGAGAAGAGAGTTTTATTGTTTAAGGAAATATTGAAAAAATAAGGGAAAATCATTTTGAGGATTTTGGAAATGAATCACAGGAATGAATAAAAATGGATTTCATTACATTGCATAGATTCTCAAGGGTCGATGATATATATTGCCATCAACTGTCGCTCGTCTGATAGATTTATTACAGTGACAGTTTCTTTTATTGTTTACAAGCTTACAAAAGCATTTCCAATGGAGGCACTCTTCTAAGCAGAAGATAAGTGACTCCCTTAAGTAGGTGAGATTTGGGAGAACTAGAGTGAACAAGCTGCTTTCAGTTTAGAGAGAGTATCCCGGCAACACACCACATAATATCAGAGAAGTCCGCATTAGTAATAGCAGGAACCACTTTGCTTGGAGATCTATCCAAGCAATTGAGCAGAAAAAAGTTCGAATTCGGGGTCAAATAACAACCTGCGATAAACTCGATACCGGAAATCCAACAGAAATCAGGGATAAATGGCAGGAATGATGGAGAAATGAGACAAAGGAACACACCGACTTATAACCGACCTATAATTATAGCGAGAGGGAAGACATAGTGAAGTCATAAACTACATAACGCAGATGTCGTCCGGCCACGACTAAGTTTAAAAGTATCTGGAGACATGCAGATCAGGCATCTCCATTTGGGAAGTTGAAGACTCCACAGATGATGTCGAGCATACATTCCTTAAATGCAGCAGGTGGGCATAACGGTGGAGAGAACTTGAAAATAAAATTTGCTTACACGTTCTCCGTAAGAAAAAGATTGGCATGGACAGGTCGACATGAGAAATTGAAGCATAAGTTTGGACGAAAAAAAAAGATGGTCCCCGACAACAAATTTGTCCACCTCGAAGGAATTCGAAAGCGGTTTCGCGGTGGAAACCGAGGGAATTTTAGCCGGTATCGTCGATTGTGATGGACCCACATGTCCATGTCTATGTATGGTAATCCCAATAGAGTGTCAATCACCTACTACTGACTGAGGCTGGATTCAAAACTAACGAATTCCAAGCAGAGAGAGAGAGAGTACACAACGGAAAAAGCTGCTGCCATGACGGCACGACTGAACAGGCTAATGGCAATCATAGGTTAGGTTAGGTTAGGTGGCAGCCCGATATCAGGCTCACTTAGACTATTCAGTCCATTATGATACCACATTGGTGAACTTCTCTCTTATCACTGAGTGCTGCCCGATTCCATGTTAAGCTCAATGAAAATGGCAATCATAGAAATTCCTCTTAAAAGTGTCGACTTTACAGAGCCGAACTAGTGGATCAATCTCCTTTCAGTTCAGAGAACAGCAGCTCTGAGAATCACTATTGCGTACCCAACGTATCAGGGAAAGTCGGATTAGTTATAGAAGGAACGATCTGAAGGGAATTTCAGGTAATTGAGCATGAAAAAATGATTCTAACCTAAAAAAGAAGACACCACAAATTTGATCCAGCAAGAGACCAGGGATAAATGGCAAGAACAATGGAGAAATGAGACAAAGGGCAAATGGACACACTGACTAATAACTGACCTATAATTGTGGCGCGAGAAAAGACATGGTGAAATGGCACGCTAGATAACTCACTAGTGAGAGAAACTAGGAGGTTTCAAGACGATTTGTCGAACACGTTCTCCGCACGAAAAAGGTTGATATAGACACGTCGAAAATTAAGTGGAGATGACCACGGACCACGAAGTTGTCCACCTAGAAGTAATTCGAAAGCGGGTCTACAATGGGAATAATATTCAATGGGAAGATGGACGGAGATTGTTCTGGACCCGCACATATATGGCATGGGACTGAGGCTGGTATCAAAACTAACGAACTTCAAGCAGATAGAGTACACAACGGAAAAAGCTGATACGATGACGGCACCACTGAGTTGGTTAATGACAATCATTGAAGGCACTCTTCAAAGTGTCGACAAAGACGAACTATAGCCATCAATCTAGGGTATTCCCAACAGTATCAGGGCAAGCCATATTATTTATAGCAGGAACGACCTCTATGTACCTTCAGGCAATTGAGTGTAAAAAAGGATTCGAGGCCCAAAAACAATGCGCGACAAACTTGAAACCGGACATCCAACTAGAGACCAGGGATAAATGGCAAGAACGATGAAGAAATGAGAGGAAGGGACAATGGACACACTCATAACTGATATAAATTATGGCGCAAGACGTGAATTGAGATGATACAAAGCGACAGAAACTGGGAGGTTGAAGGAAGATATGCCGAACACGTCCTCCGTGCTGATATGGAAACGCCGACATGGTAAATTAAAGCTTTAGTTTGCACGCAACCTACACGGATGAAAAAGGCTGTTTTTCATATGTTTGGCTATAAACATTATATGTTTGGAACACAAATTTTTAAACACAATATTTTTGAGTGCAAGCATATAATGTTCATAAACTAGCATAACATGTTTGGGACATATATGTTAATATGTTAGAACATATTATGTTTGTGACATAAAATGTTTGTAAATATAATATGCTTGGATGCAAACATATATTAATTTAGAAATAGCCTATAAACATATATGTGTTTAGTAGCTTGGAGCGCTATTTAACAGGGAGCGATATTGAATTAAGTTGGTGGTTGTTGCTTGTTATTACAAAATTAACATTTTATTTTTCCTTGGGCAATTGATCAGCTACTTCTTTGATCCTTACAAACTGTGTGGTCCGCTGTTCGAATCCCTGTCCGGCAAAAGGTAAATTTAAAATAAAAAAAATCATACATTGAATAATTTCTTCTACAATATTTGTATTACAGAAAAAGGTGCTAAGATCTAAAAAATCTCGTGGAAGTGAGAAAGATGTCGGGGAATATACAATTGGGCAGAAACAAAGTTTTGAGCATTCAGGTCGAAAACCTATGTTGTTAGCACCTATATTACCTGTTTATTTTCATAATTCATTATGATTGTAAATATATAAATAAATAAATAAAATTTTGAGCACAATATTGTTTGGGAGAATTTTTTTTAAGCATATAATATTTTTGGGTGCAAAATGCTTCCAAACATATTATATGTTCACATAATAACATATTGTTTTTTGGAAGACAACATTATTGAATTTGGATGCAAAAATACAAAATGTTTGGAACTTAGACTACCCAAACATATATTGTTTAGACCAATATGCTTTCAAACATATTATATATTGGAAGAGATCAAACATATAAATGTTTGGGCAATACCCAAAAATGTATATGCTTGAAGCAAAATATGTTTGGGAGTATATGTTACAGAAGCGATTTTTTGTGAGCGTGTAAGAGAAAAGGGCCACGAACCACGAAGGGTTCACCTCGAATTAATGTGAAGGCGGTTCCAATGTGGAAATCTTACCCCGAGAGAAGAGAGGCGGATTTGTAGCCGGTATTGTCGGTTGTGATGGAGTCCGGGATACGTGAACCCTACTGAGATAAATTAGATCTGTTTTTATTTCAGAGAACTCTGAGAATCACTTCAATATGCCGCACAGTATGAGATTAATAAATAGCAGTACCGATCAAAATAGACCTCCCGGCAATTGAACGGAATACAGTTCGAATTCGATGCCAAACAATAAGGCGTGACAAATTTGATACCGTAGTAGTTTGCTGCATGTGTATTGTGTTTAGCTTTTGTTAAGCTAGTATGATGAATTAAGTTTGAGAGTCATTGGAAGAGTATTGATTGTGAGTAAGAAAGTGAGTTAAAGCAACTGAAGTGGAAGTGTTGGATTTTGATGGTAATACTTCCACCTCGATGTAATTCGGTTCCGAGGTGGAAATCATACCCCGAGAGAAGAAAGGCAGGTTTGGTATTATCGATTGTAATGGAGTCCGAGACACGTGGACCCTACTGAGATAAATTAGAGTGGACAAGCTGGTTGCATTTCAGAGAACATCAACTCCGAGAATCACTTCAACATACCGCACAGTATGAGATTAATAAATAGCAGCACCAATCAAAATAAACCTTCAGACAATTGAGCGTTAAAAATTTCGCTTCAAATTTGATACCAGACATCCATTAAGAAGCCACAGATAAATGACAAAAACGATGGAGAAACGATACAAAGGACAGGGGGAAATGAAAATGAAATCGAGCAAAAAAATACAAAGTGAGAGAAACTGTGAGGCAGTATGACGTTTTGCCGAATACGTTATCCACAAGAAAAAGGTTGACATGGACACAATGACAAATTGAAAATTAAACAAGTATATACAGCAGTAAATTCGGCCGGGCCGAATTTTAAATACCCACCACCATGAATCAAGTATAATAGTTTACTATGAAAACTCTTGGTCGTTGTAGGTTACTTGATAATATATAAAATTCTAGGGGGTTTGATGACAAATCTTCTTCCAAACGAGCCAGCTCCCGAAGACAAACTTTAAAGATTCTACCTATGAACACCAGATAAGATTCTGGATTTATGAGAACCAATTTTGTTAGAGTTTTAGAGAAAATATAAACATGTCGTGTATATATTGAAATTACGCCTTGATTTAAAATCTTAAATCTGTAGATTTTTACGCATTTATTTAAATACGATGAGTAAAATCTGGAACTTTTACTTTCAGTTTGAAGCAATTTTCATGATCAGTGCGCCTGCTATACCCTGAAAGAAGTGTATTCTTTTTTGAGAAACGTAATTTTGGACAAGCAAAGTTTTCTTTTGACACAAATTTTTGAGACAATCGTTGAATAAACGAAAACACTTTATAATTTTATTATAGATTACTAATTTCCAGCAAATCGGATAAAAACTACGGATTCTAGAAGCCCAAGAAATAGAGCCGGGAGTTCGATGTATATGGAGACTATACCAAAACATGGACCGATGGGCACCATTTTCGGCACACCTTTTTATGGTCCCAAAAGAACTCTAGATTTTCAATTTCAGGAAAATCGGATAGAAAATATAGTTTCTAGAAGCCCAAGAAGCAAAATCGGGAAATCAGTCTCTATGGGGGCTATATCAAAACATGGACCGATGAGTACCATTTCGGCACACCTTTTTATGGTCCTCAAATACCTCTAGATTTCCAATTTCAGGCAAATCGGATGGTAAATATAGTTTCTAGAAGCCCTAAAAGCAAAATCGGGATATCGGTCTATATGGGGTCTATACCAAAACATGGACCGATGAGCACCTTTTCGGCACAGCTTTTTATGGTTCTCAAATACCTCTATATTTCCAATTTCAGGCAAATTGGATAAAAACTACGGTTTTTATAGGCCCAAGACTCCAAATCGGGAGGTTGGTTTATATGGGGGCTATATCAAAACATGGACCGATTCGGACCATTTTCGACACACCTCTTGATGGTCCCAAAATACCTTTAGATTTTCAATGTCATACAAATCGGATAGAAAATACTGTTTCTAGACGCCCAAGAAGCAAAATCGGGAGATCGGTCTATATGGGGGCTATATCAAAACATGGACCGATACGAAATCATTTTCGACACACCTCCTTATGGTCCTAAAATACCTCTAGATTTTCAATTTCAGACAAATCGGTTAGAAAATACTGTTTCTAGACGCCTAAGAAGCAAAATCGGGAGATCGGTCTATATGGGGGCTATACTAAAACATGGACCGATACGGACCATTTTCGACACACCTCTTTATGGTCCCAAAATACCTCTAGATTTCCAATTTCAGGCAAATCTGATAAAAACTACGGTTTTTATAGGCCCAAGACTCCAAATAAGAAGGTCGGTTTATATGGGGACTATATCAAAACTTGGACCGATATAGCCCATCTTCGAACATGACCTGCCTGCAAACAAAAAACTAATCTGTGCCAAATTTCGGGACGATTATTGAAGGCTGTAGCGTGATTACAACAGACAGACAGACAGACGGACAGACGGACATGCTTATATCGTCTTAGAATTTCTCCCTGATCAAAAATATATATACTTTATATAGTCGGAAATCGATATTTCGATGTGTTACAAACGGAATGACAAACTTATTATACCCCCGTCACCATTTTATGGTGGTGGGTATAAAAAGAAAAAATGGTTATGGACCAGGAAGGGGTCCACCTCGAAGTAATGTGTAAGAGGATCCGTGGTGGAAATCATAAAACAAGGGGAAGTAGAAGGGGTTTACCCAATATCATCGATTGTGAGGGAGTCTAGCACACGTGTTCATACATTGCATTTTCCTTCCCTTATACGCAAAAAATGCTAAGCCATCCTATTTTAAGGACAAGAAATATTTGTAGTTCTCATGCGTACAAATATTTCTTGTCCTTAAAATATTTTTTTCGATGTATGTGTATATCGGAATCTCGTATTCTGCTTATATTCTGCCTTAGGGATTGAGAATAAATTGGTGGGCATTCGTGAATTTGAACAAAAAAGTTATTTGACTGATAATCCAAATCCAAATCCAAACAAACGCAATTCGATTGTAGCCCATTTCTCGCCATTAACTTAATATTTTTTTTTAATATTTCCTCTATAATAATATGGGAAATAAACAGTAGAAAATTGAAAATTATTCATTACCCATACGCTATATGTGATACACTTTTGCGCGATTGTGTCATACACAATTTTACTATGAATTCAAGCGCAAAGTGAAAGTTGTTTTTGTATCAGCAGCATTTTAATGTAGGAGCAATGCGGCGATTTAGAAACCGATATTCCTATGACTCTTGTTATTTTGTCGTTTTGTACTCAGTTTATTGTCGTTGGATTTACGTTAAGTTTTATTCAGTTTTTTGCTTTTGTTAAATATCTATATGGCTCAATTAAAATAATGACAGCGTCAACGATAGACAACCATAAAATGTTTAAAGGCTTAATTGTTTTATGTGGCAAGCATTTTGCCACAAGTGGTTTTTATGTCATTACTCCTCTAAGCGGAAAAGGAAATGCGATGATATAAGGATACAAAAAAATTAGTATCATTTAATGGGAAATGGATATGTGTCAGCAGTTTTTTGTTTTTATGGTTGGGGATAAGAAAGTGTTTACTGAAAGTTTTTTTTTATTTCATAATTTTATAATTATCAGATAAAAAAATTGAAATTAATACAAAAATTATACATTAATACGCCATAATTTTCTAGGATGTATATTATGGGCGTATAAAAGGATTTTATGGAGAATATTTGATGCCAATGAAAAGGAAATTTTTTCTGTAGTTAAGGCGAATCGAAATAATTTTTCAATTTGATTAAGTCTTAGTGGATAAATTTGCACTATAAAATATATTGACTTTCTTCCGGTTTTTATTCTAGTTTGAATAGCTGTTGCTTAGTTTATTGTATGTGTGTTTGGCTTTTGTTATGCTGGTATGATGAATTAAGTTTGAGAACCCTTGGAAGAGTAGTGACTGTGAGTAAGAGAGTGAATTAAAGCAACTGAAGTGTATGGATTTAATTTTTATGGTAATTGATAGGGAGTGTGGTGGGTGGTTTCATGTTTTACCTTAGCCTTAGTATTTTTCTAAAGGCGTTAGTAATAAAAATATTACATTGTAATGTTATAAATATTTCGTTTAGGAAAGTTTGGAACAACAAATTACTCTGCTCGAATTTACAGGAAATTTTCTGTAGATAAGGAAAATCAAAAGTTTTTTTTTTTTAATTTGATTGAGTCTTCATGGTGAAATTTGGATTATTTTATTTTTAATATTGACGTTATTCCGGTTATTGTGTTACTTTGAATACCTGCCGTTTAGTTTGCTATGTGCATGCGTGTTTTGTCTCTGGCTTTAATTATGCTGGCATGGAGAAGTAAGTTTGAGAGTCATTTGAAGAGTATTGGTTGTGAGCAAGAGAGTGATTTAAAACAACTGTAGTAGAAGCATTCTTTATTGTTAAGGTAAACGATAGTAAACAATAGGGTGCGTAGGAGAGATAATCGTATGTTTTTCTTATAGTAATAAGAACTTGTGCATTATAATATTGTACTTATTTCGTTTAAGAAAATTCAAAACAATAAATTACACTGCTTTTATTCAATTTGCATGTGACTGTTGCTATAGGGGATTCAATATACGGAAGTGCAGCTGTTATAATAGGAGTGTGTTTTGAATAACTGGTAAATAATTTCACCACCAAGTTTTCCTTATATTCAAAATTGTAATTTTTACACATTTTTGGAGATTTCCTATAATCGGGAAATTTTGTAATTAAAACGCTTGTTTTGCTGGGCAGCAAAACAAGCGTTGCCAAAAAGTAGTGAAAATGCTCTTTTTGGAAGTGGTGCCAAATTGACGCAGAAGCGATGAATTTAACATGGTCTTGTCATAGGACGGATGTCCTCTATTTCAACAGCCGTTGCACTGAATTTGCATCACTTCTTAAGGTGTAATGCGAACTCAGTGTTTTGGTTGCGAATTAAGGAATTTTGTGATATTTTGACAAACAAATAATTTTTACAATTTTATATGCTTTTTAATGCATTCTAATGCTGTCTGGAAAGTTTGACATCAAATAACAGGTTGGCTGATAAGTCCCCGGTCTAACGAAGAAAAACAAATGATTGGTGTCAAAAAGAATAATATGCATTTAATACTAGCGACGCCATCTATGTGTCAGACCGAGACTTATCAGCCAACCTGTTATATTCAAAAATTCGCAGTTTTTCTAGAATGGAAAATTTAAATAAATTTTATCATTTTATTAATTCTTAATCTGCTTTTATCCTATTTGAAACCCCAAAAAATTAGATTTCCCATTAAAAATATAAAAAAAATCGAGATATAAAAAATTGGCTAAAATGAACCTCCTGTGCAGTTAAAATAAAGAACATCTTTGGGAGGACATTTTTGGAAGTGCTTTTAAGGTCTGCTTTTAGAAGAACTTCCAATTTTTTTTTTGTTGGGATATACTGTGGAGTGTGGAGGAATCATGATTGTGAGTGAAATGAGGTAGGTTAATAAAATTTGTATGTACATTTCAGAATTGCTTTTTTTTAACAACCTTTCAATTTTCTCACCCTTATCACATATTTTAAAAAATTTCAAAATATTTTTAATTATATATTATTTGCATTGCTTGTTTCGATATCAGGCTAATATGAAAAGTATTTTCAAAATACGTTAGTGATGCGTATAATACAGTTTTAATTTTTTATATTGGAAGAGGGTTGAACCAATCTGTAGTTTGGTACCAATCTGTAGTTTGAAGAGCTTTTGTTTGGTTGGCTTTGTGTGTGTGGTTGAGAGAGCCACTCGGAGACTATTAAAGGCAAGAGAGTGGGATAAATCAATGAGAATAGAAGAATTGTATTTTGCCAGCATATGTTCTACTGGGGTGTGGTGGGGGTCTGGGATATTTTAGGTGTTAGTATAATTAGTTAGCCGCATTGTATTTAACACTTTAGTTTTTATTATTTTTTTATAAGTATCAAACTCTTTTTTCGAATAATATGTATAATATTATATGGCAAAGTAAAGTACCAACAAATCGATATCAAACAAACACTTGTAAGTATTCGTGTTAACTGCTTAATTGATAGCTGAAATGTCGCAAGGCTTCATTGACCGTAAATAAAAGTGACATATAACAACAAGTCATATTTTTTCTATTGAAGTAACAAAAACTTCTTACAACCTATAATTATTATTACAATAGTTTGAATTTCCACTCCCATGGGTGGTGTTGTTTCCGGTAAGGAACTTTCATTTATTATTAAAATACAGCTATGAGCCCAGAGAGTAATTAGTAAGAAATTATTACATTGTAGAATTTCCCTCATGCCCACCTATTGACTTTATAGTTTTGGCAATGCAACAGGTGAGCTAAAGATAGAAGGCGGACTCTCTGTAGTAGTGATTGGTATATCAGAGAGATCTTTAAAAAATTGCTTTAAACCTACACAACACAGAAAAACTATTGATAAAATTTTTCCAATTAATGTTTTAATTGCCTTAAAAAAAAATAATAATTTAATCTCTCTCTGTAGTAGTGATTGGTATATTAGAGAGATCTTTAAAAAATCGCTTTGAACCAACACAACACAGAAAAATTATAGATAAGATTTTTCCAATTAATGTTTTAATTGCCTTAAAAAAAAATAATAATTTAATCAATCAAAAAAATTCATTGTATAACTTATTTGTTTTTTATTTTCATCAATTATCTAATTAATTGATATTGGCGAAAAACTCTTCTTTTAGTGTACCAGGGAACAGTGGTTTAACTAGACTAGGATTAGTTTACATATTTTAGGAAATTCTTCGTTTTTTCTCATTTGCTTCCTCTTAAGATATGGTGAACCGCTTATACACCACATTATTAAGTGTATTTATGAATATGTATATTTTTTTACCCGGCCTCCTTGTCTTATGGCTCAATTCCAATGCAATTGGTGTTGCCGCTTTGATTGAGGTTAATAACGCGTCAAGCATAAAAATGTCACAATATTTTTTATTTATTTATTTATTTTTTGTTTGTTTTGTAAACAAGCTGAGTTCAAAATTAGGATTCCCAAACATATATGTATTAGATACACCACCATATAAATAGGCACTCACACACCCATATATATATGTGCATTGTAAGACCTGTGTTTTACTTTTTTTCTGGCAAATGAAAATCGTGCCACATATATTGCCATTGTTGCTAAATCAAAATCAAATCCCAACATAACCTCAACAAATGTTAGAGAGTTGTACAGCACTTTGAAATGTCATAAACCTAACGGCAAACATATTGGGCGTGTTGCCAATTTGGTTTTTTGTTTGGCCAAAGCAATACAAATGAACGACGAAGACATCACAGTCACGACACGGATATTTTACAATCAGGCGAATGATGGTCAGATAACAAATGAAATAAAATACAAGCACACAAGTTTTACATAAGCTTCACATTGAACTTTAAAATGGAAGAGTCACAAAACTAAAAAAAAAAAACGTTACAATTATATCAAAAAAAGTTTGAGTGTTTTTTATGTATAAAACGGTTACGTTTGGTTGGGGGTTTTACGATACCTAAAACCTAAAAAACAATAAAGAGACTTCGCAAAAAAGTAACTACCAAGTGAAATGAAAAGAAATGTGCTGTGAATTTAATGTTTTGCAAATTAATTGTTTAATACCCACTACCTCCACCTCCACCATCATCACTCACCATAGCAATAACAACAATGACAAACAAGCCCCATAAGTACCCGAATATACGCCACAAACAAAAAAAATTGCACACTTTCTCCTTTTGTTTGCGTAAAATAAAAAAAGAAACACACACATATATTACACACAAAAAATATATATGGGGAAGTGTTTAAAACATTGTCCATGATTTGTTTCTGTAAGCTTTTGACATATTAATTATTGCTGTTCATACAAAACAACTACAACAACAATAATAAATGTGACAAAGAGGCATCATCATTGCCATCACTGCAAATGTAGATAATGCAGGTATAGTTCCTTGTATGGATCTCTTGCATACACAGCGTTGCCAAACACTTCGTAGGAATTAATCATTGGCTGGCCATCTATGATAATTGTAATGGCGTTGGCAGTTAGGTTTTAACTAAGAGAGTTCAAAAAATGAGAGACTGGGAGGAAAATGAGGTCAAAAAAATTACAAATAAAAACAATAATAAACTCATCACTACCAATGTAGCTAGTAGTTGTATTCCCTGGTAAAGACAACATAAAGGGTGATACGGTCAAAATTTGGTCAAGGGAAAACGCGTGTAAATCGGTGAAATCGTTTATTTAAAAAATCAAATTAAATTTCTTTTTCAAGTTCAATTAGTATAAAATTCAGGAAAAATATTCAGTTAGGCTTTCGCTTTTCCAAATCCGAATTGCCGGGCCTCACGCTTGACACCTGCCATCAGATTTTGTACAGCCACCTTGTCCACCTTCTTCGCCGCAGAAAGCCCGTTTGCCTTGAACTGCTGCTCGTCCTTAGCAGTTTTTTTTGGTCTTCTTTAGGTTCCGCTTGACAATAGCCCAGTATTTCTCAATTGGGCGGAGCTCTGGCGTGTTGGGAGGGTTCTTGTCCTTGGGAACCACCTGCATGTTGTTGGCGGCGTCCACTCCATGGCCTTTTTACCGTAATGGCAAGATGCCAAATCAGGCCAAAACAGCACGGAACAACCGTGTTTCTTCAGGAAAGGCAGCAGACGTTTATTCAAACACTCTTTCATGTAAATTTCTTGGTTGACAGTCCCGGAAGCTATGAAAATGCTGCTTTTCAAACCACAGGTACAGATGGCTTGCCAAACCAGATATTTCTTTGCGAACTTTGACAGTTTTATGTGCTTGAAAATATCTGCTACCTTTCCTCTTCCTTTTGCCGTATAAAACTCCTGTCCCGGAAGCTGCTTGTAGTCGGCTTTGACGTAGGTTTCGTCGTCCATTACCACGCAGTCAAACTTCGTCAGCATCGTCGTGTACAGCCTCCGGGATCGCGCTTTGGCCGTCGTATTTTGTTTATCATCGCGATTTGGAGTCACTACCTTCTTGTAAGTCGATAGTCCGGCTCGTTTTTTGGCTCGGTGCACGGTTGTAGACGATACACCCAGCTTATTTGCGGCATCGCGGAGAGATGCCTCAGCGGCTTCCGGTTTTCGATTTCCCCCCGATCGAGACTTCCTGGCTGTCGACAAACGTTCCCCAAACACTTTAATTACATTTGTAACGGTTGATTTGGCAACTTTTAGCGATTTTGCCAGCTTTGCGTGCGAGTAGCTCGGATTTTCGCGATGCGCGAGCAAAATTTTGATACGCTGCTCTTCTTGCTTGGACGGCATTTTGACAACTGAAGAGTGAATTCCAAAATCAAAATAGGAGCAACATTCTACACACACACCTTCAAAATGAGGGGTGTTCAGGTTTTTTAAATGCAAAATTGAAAGAAATACGTCAAGTTTATATTGACCAAATTTTGACCGTATCACCCTTTAAATACAAAGCGTTGCCAAATATTTCGTTGGAAACAATGCATTGGCTGGCTATCTACGATAATTGGAATGTCGTTGCCATTTATGTGTCTAATAAAAAGAGAGTTAAATATATGAGATATTATGATGAGACTCTTGGAGAAAATGAGAACATAGAAAGAAACAAATATTAGAATTCCTTTAAAATACGAAGTTCCCACAGTAATGGAGATTGTCATAATGGGAATACTTAAAATTTTTAAAAACTCGAAAATTCTTTGAATGTGACTACAAGCCCTAATATTGCAAAAGTTGATTTCTTCGGTATTTCCAAATGTCAAAAAAAATAACTGTTTCGTCTTTTTGAAAATGGAAAAGACGATATTGAAGGATGCAATGTACAACTTTTGCCTAAGATGTAACATAAGTCCATCGAGATAGGATTAGAAGTTGTTATCATCTGACAGCTGAGAGATTTATTTCAGTGACAGTTTAATTCCTTGTTGACAAGCCTATGCATTTTGATCTATTACATTCACAAATAAAATTATTCGTTTTGGAATTCAAACATGATAGTGTGATTGCTTTATATTTGTTTCGCTTCTATGAAAGTAGCAAGTTACCGAATTTGGTTTTCTTCAATGAGAAGACATACCAAATTGAGCAGTTTGTGATCAAATAAAATGATGGGGTTTACTAGCCAAAGAGGTCAGCTGAAACTTACTTCCCCGATTTGCCACCAGAACTCAAGTGCCACCATGACGGCGAATGGTCGATCCCGGCTCGTTTTCATCGACTACCAAACAGATCTACCAAACATATTTGTAACTGTTTGGTAGAATGATTTGATGTTTTGGTAGAATTTGCAAATTATCCCTCTCCAACTGAGAGGTACTGCACAAATTTTCTATAGAAATAAATATAAATATAATTTTTAAAAAATTTTCCATAGAATAATATTTTTATAGAAATAAAATGTTGACAAAATTTTCAATAGAAATAAGTTTTAACAAAATTTTCTATAGAAATAAAATTTTTACATAGTTTCTCTTTAAATAAAATTTTGACAAAATTTTCTATAGAAATAAAATTTTGGCAAAATTTTCTATTTAAATAATATTTAGTCAAAATATTGCATGGAAATAAAATTTGGACAAATTTTTCTATAAAATTAAATTTCGATAAAATTTTCGATAGAAATAAAATTTTCACAAAATTTTCTACAGAAATAAAATTTTGACAAAATTTTCTATAGAAATAACATTTTGACAAAATTTTCTATAGAAATTAAATTTTGACAAATTTTTCTATAGAAATAACATTTTGCGTGCAATTGGCTGGGTTTATTTATTTCAAATCGATGATTTGACAATGGCATAGGAAAAGAGATATGTCTGTTTCGAATTTATTTCGGCATAAGCCGGCTGTCATGCAAAACCTTTTTTCGGAAGGTTCAAGTGTGGTTCATTGTTGGGTTTAATGAACTGCCTGAATTTATTCTGATAATTGGTTGATAGTTTTTCTGCAAGTAGAGGATGCTGATGAGGAATGTGGTAATTCCGAAACGTGCGTCCATCCAACCATCTTGCAGTCTATAGGGCTTTGCCCAAATAAATCTGACAAACATTATTTTCCTCTGTTGGTTAAGCTACACGTGTAGTTTAGTCAATGTATGGTTTTAAGCTGAGATAAAAAAACAACAACAATGAAATAACATTTTGACAAAATTTTCTATAGAAATATAATTTTGACAAAGTTTTCTATAGAAATTAAAATTTTGACAAAATTTTCTATAGAAATATAATTTTGACAAAATTTTCTATAGAAATTAAATTTTGACAAAATTTTCTATAGGAATAACATTTTGACAAAATTTTCTATAGAAATAACATTTTGACAAAATTTTTTGTAGAGAAAAAAATTGGACAAAATTAAATTTTGACAAAATTTTCTATAGAAATAACATTTTGACAAAATTTTCTATAGACATTAAATTTTGAAAAAAATTTTCTATAGAAATAACATTTTGACAAAATTTTCTATAGAAATTAAATATTGACAATATTTTCTATAGAAATAACATTTTGACAAAATTTTTTATAGAAAAAAAAATTGGACAAAATTAAATTTTGACAAAATTTTCTATAGAAATAACATTTTGACAAAATTTTCTATAGAAATTAAATATTGACAAAATTTTCTATAGAAATAACATTTTGACAAAATTTTCTATAGAAATTAAATATTGACAAAATTTTTTATAGAAAAAAAATTGGACAAAATTAAATTTTGACAAAATTTTCTATAGAAATAACATTTTGACAAAATTTTCTATAGAAAAAAATGTTGACAAAATTTTCGATAGAAATATTATTTTGACAAAATTTTCTATAGAAATTAAATATTGACAAAATTTTTTATAGAAAAAAAATTGGACAAAATTAAATTTTGACAAAATTTTCTATAGAAATAACATTTTGACAAAATTTTCTATAGAAAAAAATGTTGACAAAATTTTCTATAGAAATAAAATTTCATCCATATCCATAGAAATATAATTTTGACAAAATTTTCTATAGAAATAACATTTTGACAAAATTTTCTATAGAAATTAAATATTGACAAAATTTTCTATAGAAATAACATTTTGACAAAATTTTTTATAGAAAAAAATTGGACAAAATTAAATTTTGACAAAATTTTCTATAGAAATAACATTTTGACAAAATTTTCTATAGAAATTAAATTTTGACAAAATTTTCTATAGAAATAACAGTTTGACAAAATTTTCTATAGAAATTAAATATTGACAAAATTTTCTATAGAAATAACATTTTGACAAAATGTTCTATAGAAATAACATTTTGACAACATTTTTTATAGAAAAAAAATTGGACAAAATTAAATTTTGACAAAATGTTCTATAGAAATAACATTTTGACAAAATTTTCTATAGAAATAAAATTTTGACAAAATTTTCTCCTTAAATAAAAAGTTTTGACAAAATTTTCTATAGAAAGAAATATTGTTAAAATTTTGAAAAAAAAAAATCATAGAATAAAATTTTTATAGAAATAAACTTTTGAAACATTTTCTATAAAAATAAAATTTTGACAAAAATTTCTATAAAAATGAAATTCGACAAAATTTTCTATATAAATATAATTTTGACAAAGTTTTCTATATAAATAAAATTTTGACAAAATTTTCGATAGAAATAATTTTTTTTTTTTTTATTTCAGCTTAAAACCATGCATTGACTAAACTACAAGTGTAGCTTAACCAACAGAGGAAAAGAATGTTTGTCAAATTTATTTGGGCAAAGCCCTATAGACTGCAAGATGGTTGGATGGACGCACGTTTCGGGATTACCACATTCTTTTCCTCTGTTGGTTAAGCTACACTTGTAGTTTAGTCAATGCATGATTTTAAGCTGAAATCAAAAAAAAAAAAAACAACAACAATGATTAAAAGAAAAAAAAAAACAACAATAACTAAACGAATTAAATAAATTTTGACAAAAGTTTCTATAGAAATAAAATTTTGGCAAAGTTCGCTATATGAATAAAATTTTGACAAAAAGTTCTATAGAAATAAAATTTTGCAAAATAAGGTTTTTTTGTTTGGTAGTTTTTTTTTTTTTTAATTTTTCTCTAAATTTTGATAGATTATTTTTGGCTCTAGTGGCAAGGTAGACAATAAGAAATACCAATGTGTCCATCGTCTATAGAAAGGGGTTTTGTCGGTAATGGGTCAAAACTCCGCAGAGGCACTTTCGAGTAGCGGGAAATGGCTTTATCGGCCGTTTGAAGGCAATAATTCATGCCAATTCGAATTTCCGGTTCAATGTGCTAATGCGACTGTAACACATATGGAGCAGACAATTCAGGTTCGAGTCTTGGTAGCGGAGTTTTTTTGTTATAAATTCGTAATCATTACGTCTTCAGTTCATGAACGCTGGTTGTTGTTTTGACAACGCATGGTATCATTTTATCGTTGTCAGATTGACACCGGCTGCTCTCCGATTGACACTCTATATTTGTTGATTCACTTTCATGAACGTATTGTTTGAAACATGCAAGATTTCATGATTTTTTTCATTGGGTGTAGAGCTTTTATTTATTGCATTGCATCTGTTAGCCTGTATATCAGGGATTGAGGATTTTTTGTTTAACTTGATCAAAAGTTTGACTTTTTGATTATTTCCAAATTTTTTAAAGTCCACTTTTCACTTTTGCAAACGTTGATTTTTTACATTTGCCATTTTTGAAAATTCGATTTTGGTATCGCGGTTTTCCTGTTTTAATTGAATTTTCAGCATAAAAACATCTACAGAAGATTATGAAAAGTCGACATTTTTCCCATAAAAAGGCTATTAGTCGATATTCGACTTCTGTGACTTCCACAATAAGAAGTAGTGCAAAAAATTCAACTAAAACTGTAAAGTTGCCCCACTGATAAGAAGAAGTTCCCTTTGTCTATTAAAGAAACTATACGCATGTATGTGTATGTAAAAATAGCCCACATGGAAAAAGTTCGTATAAATATTCTGAGGCTATTTAGACGGAATAATTCTCTGTGAACAAAAACAAAAATCATATTAATTTTAATATATTCCCTTTTTCTTTTACAAATCATACATGGATGTATATGTAAATGATTGACAAGTGTTCTGTGTAAGTATGTCTCTGTGTGGATGTATGCAAATATTTTGTGCAAAGCTTTGTGATGACAACTTTCAAAAGGATATTCCGTTTTGTTTTTTTTTTGATGCCAATTGGTAAGCGTTCCACTCATTTGCAGATGCATGTATACATTTCCCTGAAGCCGGAAGATGCTTGTCTTGTTGGCTTCATTTTTTTTTCTGTGTGTTTTCGTTGTCTTCCCTATTTCATAGCAACTGGAGCACTAGACATTACATCAACCCAACCCACTCTCCATACCTTTTCCGGCATTTTTAAGGAAACTTTTGAGATTACCACTTTTTGTTTTGGCGGAAGACATTTGACCCACATTTGGCACAACAGTATGGCATAGCATTGTCATTCATATTGGAGTGAATGCATGAATGAATGAATGAGCGAATGCAGAAAGACAGAGAGGAGAGGAAAACTAACAACAAATAACTTTCAACTCCCTTGTCACGACAGGAGTTTGCTTAACACAAAGAGTTCTTCCCATAATGCAGAAAACACATACACAAACACAATATGAAAATGGAATAGCAATGAAAACAACTACAACAAACACGTCATTAACAATAAACCGAGTGGTGGAGGAGGAGAGTGAGGTGGAAGAAGTAGAAGAAAAAACCTAAGTTCATTGACTCCATTTGGCCACAAAGCATGACTTTTGCATGGCCTCTGTTTTTAGTTTTGGTTCATATGTTCTCTCCCTCTCTTTCTCTTTTTCTCACACTCTCTTAGACTTTACATGGTGATACAAATACTATTTCAAACATAGTTTACTGTTGTTTACAAACACCCAATATGCAGTTCCACTAAACCGCCAAACTATTCTCATTAGAGATGACATTTACGAGAGCTTTATGGTTGACTATAGAAGAATTTATGGGAAAATAGGTTCCAATCTGCATTACTGTCGCCAGACAATCGATAGCTATTGAAAAAGTTCTTCCACAAGTATGGGGAATACTATTTATGAATATTTATTTATTAACCAATGACTATGTTAATAAATTTTATTATTTTTAATAATAAATTAATGATTTATCATCATGGTTTCATTCGTACGTTCTCCTGAGCACCTAAACGTTTTTCAGCGATGCTTTATCCCCACCCCAGTAATGCTGGAAAAATTGCTTTTCCTCTCCATATATTTATTTTCAAATCCGAAACAACTATTCAAAATATTAAGTTTCTCGTTGTCTCCATATGCATCTCTAATTCCTAAACATAGAGCGTCAAGTTACAAGGAAGAAGAAGCTAACAACCCAAACTGCAGTCACGCATACACAGATGAAGAAGTAGACGATAGTGTTGCCAAACAA
Source organism: Haematobia irritans (assembly GCF_050003625.1). Taxonomy (NCBI): domain Eukaryota; kingdom Metazoa; phylum Arthropoda; class Insecta; order Diptera; family Muscidae; genus Haematobia; species Haematobia irritans. Next base: position 35,680,991 of record NC_134399.1, on the reverse strand, counting down.
TTGAAAAGCAAAATGAAAGCTAAATCAAAAAATTGTTGATATAATTTTTATAACAAAAAATAACTAAATTTTGTAAAAAATAGCCAGAAAAAAATATGAGAGTATTACCATCGGAGGAGTATTTGTTTTTTTAACCCTTTTGACCAAAAAATCTTCAGTGTCAATCATGTAAACATACTGACTTTTAATTCGTTTGGATGATATATGGAAAATGGGAGGCACCGTGGTGCAATGGTTACCATGCCCGCCTTGCATACACAAGGTCGTGGGTTCGATTCCTGCTTCGACCGACCACCAAAAAGTTTTTCAGCGGTGGATTATCCCACATCAGTAATGCTGGTGATATTACTGAGGGTTTCAAAGCTTCTCTAAGTGGTTTCACTGCAATGTGGAACGCTGTTCGGACTCGGCTATAAAAAGGAAGTCCCTTGTCATTGAGCTTAACATGGAATCGGGCAGCACTCAGTGATAAGAGAGAAGTTCACCAATGTGGTATCACAATGGACTGAATAGTCTAAGTGAGCATGATACATCGGGCTGCCACCTAACCTTACCTAACCTAACCTATAGGTGGCACTTGAATTCTGGTGGCAAATCGAAGGACTATATTTTCAGCAGATCATTTTTGGCAAGAAAATCCCATCATTTGGAATAACTTCTCACGGGGAAATTCGGTAACTGGCAAGCGCAAGCGAAGCAACTCTTGGCTCATACCATTCGAATTTTTTGTACATCGGTTAACTCTTTCATGTTTTGGAACTTCAACGACTTTGGTCCAAGTTTATTTTCGAATATGTGTTGCATCCTGTTTGCGCGATATGTTCAGCTCACAGAGAAGTTTTCTAGTCATACGGCGTGAATTTCGATCAAATCTGGCCAAACAGTATATATATTCTGGGTCGTGTTGAAATTCCGAGTCGATCTAGACGTGGCCGTCCGTTTGATGAAATCACCCTAACTTCCGAACAAGCTATAGACTTGAAACTTGGAACAAGTAGTTGTTATTCATGTAGGTCGGTTGGCATTGCAAATGGGCTATATCGGACCATTGTTACGTATAGCCACCATATAAACCGATCCCCAGATTTAGCTTGCGGAGCCTCTTAGAGAAGCTAATTTCATCCGATCCGGTTGAAATTTGGTACGTGGTGTACGAATGTGGTCTCTAACAACTATGCAAAAATTGGTCTATATCGGTACATAATTATATATAGCCCCCATATAAACCGATCCCCAGATTTGTCCTCCGGAGCCTCTTGGAGGAGCAAAATTCATCCGATCCGGTTGAAATTTGGAACGTGGTGTAAGTATACGGTCTCTAACAATCATGCACGAATTGGTCCATATCGGTCCATAATTATATATAGTCCCCATATAAACCGATCCCCAGATTTGTACTCCGGAGCCTCTTGGAGGAGCAAAATTCATCCGATCCGGTTGAAATTTGGAACGTGATGTTAGTATGTGATCTCTAACAAACACGCAAGAAGTGGTCCATATCTGTCCATAATTATATATAGCCTCCATATAAACTGTTTCCAAGATTTGACCTCCGGAAGCTCTTGGAGGATCAAAATTCATCCGATTCGGTTGAAATTTGGAACGTGGTGTTAGTATATGGCCGCTAATAACCATGCCATAATCATGGTTGCCACTCGAGCCAAACATAATCTATCAAAATTTTATTTCTATAGGAAATTTTGTCAAAATTTTATTTCTATAGAAAATTTTGTCAAAATTTTATTCCTATAGAAAATTTTGTCAAATTTTATGTCTATAGAAAAATTTGCCAACATTTTACTTCTGTAGAAAATGTTGTCAAAATTTTAATTCTATAGAGAATGTTGTCAACATTTTAATTCTATTGAAAATTTTGTCAAAATTTTATTTCTATAGAAAATTTTGTCAAAATTTTATTTCTATAGAAAATTTTTTCAAAATTTTATTTCTATAGAAAATTTTGTCAAAATTTTATTTCTATTGTCTTCAGTATATCGGTAATCGATATAGATTGATCAATAACCGATATATTAAATATAGCAAAAATGCAGAACTGAAACCAAAAACAAATAGATTTCTAGATATTTGCAATTTCTGCAATTTCCTAGCAACTCAACTTCAAAAAATCTAGCTAGCTTTAAAAAAAGCTTAATTGGTAACACTGATAGTCTTGGAAAGAGAGACACAGAAAGAGAGAGCGACAAAAACAAGTTACATATTATGTAACATTTACCTACTAAACGCTAAAAGCGAAATAATAACCATCGAACACACACACACATACTCATACACTAGTGAGTACAAGTATGTGTTTGCCTGTGTGCAAACTTGCACTGCTAACGGGAAACCTAGAAAAAAAATAACCACCCATCCAACTATTGCACAGAGTATTGCCACCACTAAAAGAGGCAGTGACAGCAGAAGCAGCATTGGCAACACCACAACGACAATTCGAAGAGTCATGAAACATTTTTTTCCTCTGTGAACAAGCAACCACCAATGCCGATGAAAAATGTTGAAAAAAAAAAAAAAACAAACAACAAAAAAAAAAAAAAAAAAATAGAAAATATAAAGACATAGAAAATTGCATTTGAAAATGAAAGGAAAAACTTTATAATTGCTTTAAGCAGAAAAGACTACAATCAATAGAGACTGCACTCTGATGAATGTCTCTTTCAAGAGGAATGATGGAGTTTAGATATTTAATCGATTATAAGAAATCCAAAATCGATTTTATTTTTTATGATATCTGACTAGTGAGAGATTTGATCAGTAAGAAAGGCGTGTGCATTGTCTATAGAATGGAATCAAGGTACATGGGCCTGCTTTACCCCGCCTTCAAAATGAGTCACACTTTGTGATTCGTTGACATCCTCCACAACTGATATTAAACATGGAAATTAAATTAAATGAATAGCAATCTTACAGATTATCAGCATACCTTATAGGTAATAGATGGCCCAATACTGGAGGCCACGGATCTATCCATGATTCACGAAGCGGCGAGATCAATTAATCGACTTTGCACTTGCAGTGGAGGATAATTTGATAAGCTCTCGAAGAATTCCTATAGGTATGATCAACTTGGGAGCTATAGTCTAAGCTAATGAATCTGTTGATAACGGAGGGTTTCCAGATATTTAACGAACATACATGTGTTCATAGAGAAAAGATGCATCAACGGGGAAGTACACGAAATAGGTTTGAATTTAATGGCAAAGAAGATGGGGCATAGACAACAAAGTAGTACCCATTGAAAAGAAAATTGAAAGATATGAAGAGTTTCAGGGGAGGCTATATCTTTTCGGACAACCGAAAGAAGGTAGAGAATTGTATTCCCATTTAGACAAAGGAGATACTGACGGTGGTGATAGTTTTAGTGTTGGACCCCTAGATGATAGACCGCTATCACTACGTCAAAAAATCCAAAAGACCAATGCTTTAACCATTGATAAGGAGATTGACCTTAGAAAACATAACCTACTGAAAGTCACGGATAAGCGAAACATACGTCTGTGGTACGTATCATAGTTTGTCATAAGGTGGACAACATTTGCGAATTTTTGTTTTACATTTTTGTACTTACATCGATTCTATATACAAATCCTTATAATTTAAACACGGGGGAAAATCGACCGTCATGGTGGTCTACGGAGTTATGTAATAAGAGGAAATCCTGCAGGAAGCTCTTTAACAAAGCAAAGTCCACCAGAGCTCCTGAGGATTGGGACGCTTACAAGAAGAATCTGAGAGGATACAAGCAAGAATTGAGAAAGGCTCAGAATAACTCTTGGAATGATTACTGCAGCAGTATTGAGAATACGTCCGAGGCTTCCAGGCTACGGAAGGTACTAGCATCCACTAACTCTGCTCCAGGTTTCATTAAAACATCGGAGGGTAATTGGAAAACGTCCAGTGAGGAGATGCTGGAGGTACTATTGGACACACATTTTCCTGGAAATCAGACGGTTGAAACATGTTCTGGCGGTGCAACAGCGGCTCAGCGGTCATTTCCTATCGAGGAAATTATATCGGAATCTAGAATAAAATGGGCGTTAAATAGCTTTGGGCCATTCACATCCCCCGGATCTGATGGATTTACTCCGGCGGAGTTACAAGCAGTGATTGATAGAACTATCTCCTGGTTGTCGGCGATATATACAGGATGTATCAACTTATCATATATTCCAGAAAAATGGAGGGAAACAAAAGTCGTCTTCATACCTAAAGCAGGAAAAGCCTCTCACTCGAGTGCGAAGGATTTCCGACCAATCAGCTTATCCTCATTCCTACTTAAGACCGTGGAGAGGATGATAGACATGTATCTTAGAACTAGCGTGGATTCAAGTTTGTTCTCGAAACGACAGCATGCATACTCGAAGGGCAGGTCTACTGAGACCACATTACATGAACTAGTCAGCATTATTGAAAGCTCACTATCTGTCAATGAATACACAATCGTGGGGTTTCTAGACATCGAAAGGGCATTCAATAACGTTCATACAAGCTCGATATTAAATGGTCTGACAACTCTGAATGTTGATCCATGTATACTTAGGCTATTAGACGAACTTCTAATGAAGAGACGTATTTCAGCCACACTAGGACAAGCAAACATACAAAGGTATGTGAACAGAGGCACTCCCCAAGGAGGAGTTCTATCACCTCTTCTTTGGAATGTTGCTATAAACCACCTTCTGGTTTCCCTAGAAAAAGAAAAGATAAAAGTGGTGGCATACGCAGATGGTGTGGCGCTAGCAGTCAGGGGAAAATTCCCATCCACAATCAGAGATATTATACAGAGAGCCCTCCGGATGACTGAAAAATGGGCGAAAGGGAAGGGACTTGGGGTAAATCCTGCAAAGACAGAATTAGTCATGTACTGCAAAGATCGCAAAACTCCCACGGTTAGGCCTATTTCCTTAGGGGGTATTGAAATTCCCTTTGGTGATTGTGCAAAATACCTTGGCGTTATTTTGGACAGGAAGCTGAACTTTAAGCTTAATATTGAAGAAAGGCCGAGGAAGGCAACTGTAGCTTTGTACTCGTGCAAAAAGGCAATAGGAAAAAAGTGGGGACTAAAACCAAAAATTGTGCATTGGCTATACACGGCAGTGGTTAGACCTATAATGCTATATGGTGTTGTAGTCTGGTGGCCGGCACTTCAGAAACCGACTGGTTTAGATAAAGTTCAGCGTATGGCGTGTTTGTGTATTTCAGGCGCATTCAGCAAGACAGGAACAAATTCCCTTAATGTCATGATGCATCTATTGCCTTTAGACATTTTGGCCAAACAGTCAGCTGCAACAACGGCTGTGCGGTTGCGCGAACTATCGCTGTGGTCGGAAAATGGTTACGGTCACAGTTCTGTCCTCAAAATAATGTCAGATGTGCCTAATGTAGTGGATTACACTTTGGCGAGTCCACTTTTCGACAAAAAGTTTGAAACTCTAATTCCCAACAGTGAGGCGTGGTGCACACATACCCTGGGGAATAAACGATATATAAATTTCTACACTGATGGCTACAAATTGGAAGGACAAGTGAGTTTCGGAGTATATTCTAAAGATCTGGAAATTCGAATAGCGAAAAGATCACCTAATCACTGTAGTGTTTTTCAGGCTGAAATATTAGCAATAAGAGAGGTGACGATTTGGCTGAGAAGTAATTTCCAATAAATATTGGCATTAATATATACTCAGGCAGTCAATCTGCAATAAAATCCTTGAACTCTGTGTTCCTTTACTCGAAAACGGCTATCGACTGCCGCAAATCTCTCAACGAGATGGCTGAGCAGCACAATATTCACCTAATATGGGTGCCTGGCCATAGGAAAATACCGGGGAACTGCGAAGCGGATGAGTTGGCAAGGCTAGGGACTACCTTACATATTCCAGGGGAACTAGAATCTGTTGGTATGCCTCTGGCTACCTGCAAGCTCATGCTGCGTGAGAAGGCTGTTATGATGGCAACTGTTCGATGGGAGAATTGCAAGGGCTGTAACGACACCAAGCAAATATGGCCCCATTTAAACTTAAACCGCACACTAGATATGCTAGTATTCTCGAGACGTCAGATATCACTCCTGATATCTGCTATAACGGGTCGCTGCCGGATAGGCGATTTTCCAAGAACTGTTAGCGCGAAGTATAATGACTCTTGAGGTGGTAGTTCCAATTTTGGATTCCTATATTATAGAGCGCGTATGGCTACCTCTAAGAAAAGGTTCCATAAAATGCTACAAGAAAGTACTGTAGTCATTGAAAAGGGGAGTGACAAAATATGTGGAGAAGACATGTTTTAGGGGAGGTTATATCCTTTTTGTATTCCGAAAGGTGATGGATAATTTTATTCAGATGAAAGCGTTGACAAAATCGCGAAATTAACCATCAAATTTGAAAAAGATGAACCAGAGGATGAGTAAAAAACGTCGGCACTAAATGCTCCGAAGGAGAAGCTAGAGACTTTTTTCTTCGAAACCTTAGGTAATGGGAGAGAGAGCAGAAGTTTTAAAAGCACCTTGCTTTCGGTTATGTTGAGTAACAAATTATTGCCACACAGAGATCCTCACTAAAGAAGAATATGTTAGAGGGTAGCAAAATTGGCCTAAAGGCGAGCGTATCCTCCAAATTATCGACAAAAAAAAGTAATGTTAATGGAGGTGGACATTCTATATTCACAGAAGAAAAAGATGAAAGTTGAAAGGGGAACGTTTCTACCTTTTACTTTCCATCTTTTTCCACTTTCTGTCAAACAAAAATGAGGGGTGCTTCGATGGCGGAGAGTTCTTCCCGACCTCCGAAAGGAAATGGAGAATTTTATTTAGACGAAAGCGTTAATTTCACCATCTAATCGAATCCAAACTGTGATGGTATATGAGGTCAGCGATAACATCACGAATCTAATAATAAAATTTAAAAAAATTAACCTTTAAAGGAGATAACTTCAGGAAGAAGAATTTGAGAAAACTACCTTGAGGAATCACAATGGATCTACAGAGGTTTAAGTGGACATCAATTCGATGCAAGAGTAGATTTTATCCTTTGAATGTTACAGCTGTATATAGTGATTGGATCCCCGGTAACCAAGTACTATCTTCCCCAATCTTACAAAAATTGAGGCGCTGGAGTAATGTTGTAACCGGCATCTCTTTTGCCCAAATATTGGATCTGCTACTAGAAGTGACTCACATGGTCTTACACAGCCCTAATTCGCTATCGCGATTGCTATTGCCCCTTCAGTTAATGCGTCCACAAATTCGATTGACTATTTTCTTCCGAACACGTTTGATAATCATCATAAGAATAATTTTTAGGTCTGTCTAATAGTTCGACAGAGACTCAATTATTGGTGGGTCTTACATACTATATGTGGCAAATAGGCCATGCGAAAAAAAAAATCCATCACTCCAAACAATCTTTAGGTCCAATAAAATTCACAAAATTGCTTTTCTTTAAATTGGCAACACACACACACGGGGACACACATTTACCTACCCACCACTAACCTACCCAACAAATCAGCAAACAACCATCATTACCTAGATGTTTGTGACTGGCAATAAAAAAATGCACCAAAGCCCCACCAGAAATTAAACAACAACAACGACAAAATATGTCTACAACATACTTGGAGTGGTTAGTGAATTAGTTATAGCCAGATAGACTAAGCACATCGCCTCGCAACAGTGGATTGGAGTGTTGCAACCTCAGCGAATGCCAGAAAGGCTGCCTAATATGCCTGTCAGCCTCTAAGGCAGTGAGACCAACTTAGCTGCCCGTCGGCATGTCAACTTGGACTAACAGTTGTTATTGCATTTGTTTTTTCGTTTGCGATTTTATTTTCTGTGGCATGTATTTCAAACTTTGCTTGACACTGATATTTACATCAAGTGGCAACGTCACTTTTATTAAGAGGCAATGTGGAGTGGCATAATGTTTCAGGCATCAGCTAACAGAGAGAGAGAGAGAGAGAGAGAGAGAGAGAGAGAGAGGAAACATCACCATCGGGAATGAAGAAATCTAAAAAGACCTGACTGAATGACGATGGAGGCCCAGAGATATGTGTCTGTTTTTTCCATCAATGTTGTCATGTGAAATTAATGCTAAACAAATTCATCAGATATAGGCGAGCTATGGGGTTCACATCCATACTTACGTTGCTAGTTACCTCTATTGAAAAAGTGATGGTAGAAGTTTTCTGATGTAATTTTCAATCACTTTTTTATGAGATAATCTCATGAGAGCGCGTTTGTGAAGGCGGCAAATTGGAAGAAAATGTTTGTGGGAAATTTTATGGTGAACACCGCACATGGGTGGTCCGATAAATATTTTCCTAAGTCTGTGCTCCAAGAGAAATTTACTATAGTCTGGAATATCTTCATAGACTGTGGCTTCATTTTTGGCCAGATCACAGTCTGTTGCAGGGAGACTGTTCGTTTATTACTTATCGATCCACCCACGTATAATTCTCAAATATAGTAACTCAAATTCCTTATAAGTATGAAAGTTAAACACCAGCATAAATACTAGAAAAGCACTTCCATTGAATTTCGAATCTGCAATGTCTCCACTGCGATTTTTGGAATTCTTCGGATCCCTAGCTCCTCCACTTAGTTCTTTAGACTTCCAGTTTCTCCACGAAATTCCTCGAAACTACAGTTCTTCCAGAGAGTTCAGATTGTCAGTTCCATCACTGAGTTCTGCGTATCAATAGTCCCACCGATGAATTCTGTAAATCCATAGTTCCATCACTAAGATCTGTAGATCCACCATCTATATCTATAATGAGTTTTTGGCTCTACAGTTCCATCACTGGGCTCTTCGGATTTCAAGTTTCTCCACTGAGTTCGAATTCACAGTCACACTACTGAGGATCTACAATTCAGCCACTGTGTTCTGCATATCCACATTTGCATCACTGACTTATTCAGGTCCCCATTTCCACCACTCATCTACTGTACAACCACTGAGTTCTGCGGATCTATAGTTCCATCGCTAAGTTTTTCGGATTTGCAGTCCTTTCACAGAGTTCTCCCGATCTCCAGTTTCTGCAGATCCACAGTCTCATCCCAGCCTTCTCTAGAGACACATGTCAACCACTGTTCCATGTTCCATTCCTAAGCCACATTTCCATCACTGAGTTCTTGGAATCTACAATGAGTTTTTGGCTCTACAGTTCCATCACTGGGCTCTTCGGATTTCAAGTTTCTCCACTGAGTTCGAATTCACAGTCACACTACTGAGGATCTACAATTCAGCCAATGTGTTCTGCAGATCCACATTTGCATCACTGACTTATTCAGGTCCCCATTTCCACCACTCATCTACTGTACTACCACTGAGTTCTGTGGATCTATAGTTCCATCGCTAAGTTCTTCGGATTTGCAGCCCTTTCACAGAGTTCTCCTTATCTCTAGTTTCTGCAGATCCACAGTCTCATCCCAGACTTCTCCAGAGACACATTTCCACCACTGAATCGAGTCTGCAATGCCACCACTGAGATTTTTGGATCTACTATTCCACCTCTGAGTTCATCGGTTATGCTACTGAGTTTTACCGATCTACAGTTGCTTCTCAGATTTCTTTGAATCTACAGATTTACATTTCAATCACTAAGTTCTGGAGAAGTCCAGTTCCTCCGCTGAGTTTTTCGAATGTTCAATGCCAACACTGAGTTCTTGGGATCTACAGTTCCATCGCTGCTGTTCTTTCACAGAGGTTTTAGAATATATAATTCCTCGAAACTACAGTTATTTGGATCTACAGTTCCACAACTGAGTTCATCGGAACTGGAGTACTTTAACAGATTTCTCCGAATTTACAGTTTCTTAAGTGAATTCTTCGGATCTAGAGTTCCATTAGTGAGTTAATCGGATCTGCAGTTGCACGATCGAGAACTCTAATTCCAGCGCCGAGTTCTTAGGAACTGTAGCATTTTCATAGAACTTCTTCCATCTACAGTTTATCAATTGAATTCGTAGGATCTGCACTAGTGAGCCCTTTGGATCCACAGTTCCATCACTGAATTCTTCAGATATCCGGTTTCTCCAATGATTTCTTTAGCTCCACAGTTCCACTACCGAGTTCTTCGAATCACCACTCACATTCCAGATTCGATCAAATTTGCATTGTCACACCGAGTTTTTAGGTTCCCTGCACAAATGAGGACTTTGGATCGCTACCTAGATCTTCGGATGTGAAGTTCTTTAACAGAGATCTTCGAATCTACAGTTTATCACTGGAGTTCTTCGGAACTATAGTCCCACCACTGAATTCTGCAGATCCATCAGTGATTTTATCGGTTTTGAAATTCCACCATTGAGTTCTGCAGTTGCACAGCTCCATCACTAAGTTCTGGAGAACTCCAGACCCTTCACTGAGTTTTTCGAATGTTCAATGCAACCCCTGATCTATAGCTCCATCACTAAATTCTTCCAATCTACAGTGCCAACACTGAATTCTTTGGATCTGCAGTTCATTCCATGAATTCTTGTGGTCCACCGTTCCACCACTGGGTTTCTCGGGTATACAGTTCAACTAGTGACTTCTTGGGTACTGCAGTCCTTTCATAGGGTTCCTCGAAGCTATACTTCCTCAAAAGAATTCTTAGGATCTGTACTACTGAGGTTTTTGGATCTACAGTTCCATCACTGAGTTTTTCAGATCAACAATTTCTCCACTTATCTCGTCAGTTTTTAAGGTCCGCATTTCCACCACAGAGTTCTACGAATCCACAATGCCAACACTGCAATGTCACTACTCAGTTTTTCGGTTCTACACTTCCATAATAAAGTTCTTTGGTTTTGCAGCTCTTTCACAAAGTTCTTCAAACCAACAGGTTCTCAATTGAATTTTTCGGATCTACGGTTCCATCAGTGAGTTCATCGGATCTGCAGTACAACTATTGAGTTCTACAGATTCACAAATTCTGCAGAACTCCAGTTCCTCTACTGAGGTTTTCGAATCTTTACTTCTACTACTGAGTTCTTGGAATCTATAGTTCCATTGCCATGTACTTCGGATCTGCGAACTTTCACAGAATTCTTCGAGTCGACAGTTAGGTTAGGTGGCAGCCCGATGTATCAGGCTCACTTAGACTATTCAGTCCATTGTGATACCACATTGGTGAACTTCTCTCTTATCACTGAGTGCCACCCGATTCGGAATCCATCCGAGTCCGAGTCCGAACGGCGTTCCACATTATTAAGTTGAAACCACTTAGAGAAGCTTTGAAACCCTCAGAAATGTCAACAGCATTACTGAGGTGGGATAATCCACCGCTGAAAGACTTTTTGGTATTCGGTCGAAGCAGGAATCGAACCCACGACCTTGTGTATGCAAGGCGGACATGCTAACCATTGCACCACGGTGGGTCCATTGCACGGTGGCAGTTTCTCAAATGAGTTCTTAGAAGTTTCCTCTACTAGCTTCTTCGAATTTGCAATGCCACCACTGAGTTTTTCGGTTCCATCACCACTGAGATCTTCGCATCCACAGTTTTTTTTTTTTTTTTTTTTTTTTTTTTTTTTTTTTTTTTATTTTCATCTATGGATTAAACCCTTACAGACTAACAGTAATATATTACATTATATACATATTGTTTGTTAATATATCAAGTATTTAATAATAATGTTATCTTTTTCTTTACATTGTATTTCTCTTCTGACAAATCAAGATAATAATAAAATTTATTGAATTCTTTACAAAGACGGCGAAGTGGATCGTTGTTTTCAAAGTTCGTTCGAAAGTATTCAATGTGGAGCAGTTCAAAGTTGCGGGTAGGTCTAAAGGGTACATTGAATGATATGCTGTTAATAAGGAAGTCAGATTTAAATCTTCCGTTAATTAAATCAACCATAAAACAGATATTCAGCATGGTACGTCTACTTTTCAGTGTAGGTAATTTGATGAGCGATAGTCTTTCTTTGTAAGACGGCAAGGTTTGAGGTGTCCAGTTATTCCGACGTAAACAAAACAGTAAAAATTGTTTCTGAACAGATTCAATACGATTGCAATGAATTTGGTACTGTGGGTCCCAAATTACAGATCCATATTCCAGGATAGGACGCACAAGTGAAGTATATAAGTTTCTTGTAACAAATGGGTCAGAAAATTCCTTACTCCAGCGCTTGACAAATCCAAATGATCCATAGGCCTTATTTACAGTCATAGAAATGTGAGATCTAAAATTTAGCATGCGATCCAAAAGTATTCCAAGATCTTTAAAGGATTCAACAGTTTCAAGCGTTGTGCCATTCAAGTTATAATTCGTGTCGATATAATTTAATCTATAAAAAGAGATATGCTTGCATTTCCTTATGTTCAGTTCCATCATATTTGATGAGCACCATCTGTACATGCTATTCAGATCAGATTGGAGTAAGGATTGGTCATCACTATTCCGAATAACCTTTATAATTTTAACATCGTCAGCATACATGAGAGTGTAACCATATTTAATGGCTGATGGAAGGTCATTTATAAATAGGCAGAACAATAGAGGGCCAAGATGACTGCCTTGTGGAACACCAGAAGGCACATGTATTGATTTTGAAATAATGTTATCAAATACTACAAATTGTGTACGATTCTTTAGATAACTTTCAAACCAGGATACCATTAATTCACTGAAGCCCATGCGATGCAGTTTGTACAGTAAAAGTGAATGGTTTACTTTGTCAAACGCCTTACTAAAATCAGTATAAATAACATCAGTCTGTAAACGATCTCTAAAGCCTTCATTAACCATTGTAGTCAATTCCAAGATATTTGTTATGGTCGAACAAGATTTACGGAAGCCGTGTTGTTTAGGCGATAGAAGAGAGGAGACTTGATGATTCAAACTATCAGAAATAATTTTCTCCAACAGTTTTGGAATAGCACTTAATTTAGCAATGCCTCTATAATTCGTAATATCTGACTTGCTTCCATTTTTAAATAGCGGAATGATAAATGAATTCTTCCACAACGTAGGAAAGTGACCTGTGCGCAAAGATTCATTAAACAGAAATGACAGAGCAGTCGAAAGAGAATGAGCACAATATTTGAGGATGTTACTGGGAATCCCATCAGGGCCCGGGCGATATGAACATTTTATCTTTTCCATATAACTCATCACAATATCAGGAGAAATAAATGGAGTAGTGAATGTCGAGTATTCCTGTATCTTATATGGGTACGCATCAGATTGCTTGAAATCCTTATGGCAGTAAGTTGTTGCAAAGAACTTTGAAAACAAATTACATATAGATTCATTATCATCCCCTTCAACAGCACCATAGTGAAGGGTTCTTGGATACACATTTGATTGACGTTTAGAATTAACAAATCTGTAAAATGACTTTGGATTAAGCTTCAGTTCATTTTTAATTTTCGATAAATAATTGTTATAGGATTGTTTATTCCACAGGTTGTATTCTGAACGAGCAATTGAGTAGTTTGCATAGTCAGTCACAGATCCAGATTTTTTATACTTTTTATAAAGTTTATTCTTTATATTCTTCAAGTTACGTAATTTACTGTCATTCCAAGGTGGACCAGTGTGAGAAGTTATTCGAATTAATGGAACAGATTGGGCTATGAATGAATTCAAAGTTTCATAAAATGTATTAATTGATTCATCAAGATTTCTCGCTGGTAAAATTTTATTCCAATCCACATTTAATAGTAATGAGTTCAGTTTTTCATAATCAGTTCTATTAAAAGAGAATATTTTATCAGTTTTCAATACGAGTTTATTTCGCATAGATCTCGAAAAAGACATATTTATATCCATACAGACAGTGGGATGATGAACATCTTCAGGATTTACAACGGCATTGACGCGTGATAAAAACACATCTTTTAGTTCATTTGTAAAAAATAAATCAAGTAATTTATTATTCGAATTTTGTATGTTGCTAATTTGAAAAAGACCATCTTTTAACAAGTTTTCAACAAATTCCGATTGATATCCATTTCTTAGCATTGGTACGGAGTAATTCATTTCCTCACAATATTTCCATGTAATAGATGGAATGTTAAAATCACCAGACAAAACAATCAAATCAGAGGGTCTCGCAGTAGATAGGACCGATTGGATAGCAGTCAAATGAGCATTATAAACATCGTTACAAGAACCAGGAGGAATATAGGAGCAAGTCACAAACAATGAATTATGGCCGCACCTTATTTTCACTCCTATATATTCAATTTGAAGTTCATTTGGAATATCAATTTTTGATGAAGCAAATTTCGAAGAAACAGCAATTAGGACGCCGCCACCAGATTTCTTCAAACCAGTTGTGCGGTCACATCTATAAATTTGGTACTTGTCGCATAAGATTTCAGTATTTAAGATATTACTTTGAAGCCAGGTTTCAGTAAATATAATCAAATCATAATCAAAGCCAAAGCTATCCGTATATAGGTTGCATAATTTTGTGTTAAGTCCCCTAACATTCTGATAAACTAAAGTAAAATTCGTATCAGACAGGGTTTTATTCAGTTTTTTGATTGCTCAACGGGACGTGCAGGTAAACGGGCAACTCTATCTCTAAAAACAAATTCATGCACCACAGCTCTGTAAGGCCAAAATTCCGGATTGACCACTGTGTCAAAAATGTCCTCAGGTACGAAAATTTTGAATGACGACTTGTTCCTCCTCTCTACAAATTGCAGTTTAGATACCTTAATGTCTACATTTGCATTCAGTTTTGATTTTATGTAGAAATGAATATCATCCTCAGTTGTTTCTGGAGCAAAACGGGCAGCAAAAATGGTTTTCATTGGGGGTAAGACCCTTAAAGGTTTTGGAGCTGAACCAGCAGGCGATTGATTTATAGGTGTATTAAAAGGAGAAAAGAATGAATTAGTATCAGTTAACACAGTAGCTGGTGCCACTACTGTTCCAGTGTTCAGTGAATTCGAATGCGACGGGGTAATAATAATAGGTGGAATAGGTAAAGGTGCAGTTTCAGCGTTGTTAGTAGGAATGACAACAGTCTCTGAATCGTGAATATTATTATTGGTGTTAACTAGTGTCGGAGAAATTGTTTCAATCTCATTGTTAGATGAATTCTTGTTAGATTTAGATTTCTTCCTTTTTCTGGAGTTTTCAGTTGGTGATTGTAACACTATGTCCAAGTTTGAAGAATTATCAAGAATATTCTTATATTTTTTAAAGTTCCACTGATGAGTTTTGTTGATCTACACTCTCGCCACTGAGATCTTTGGATCTACACTGAGGCCTTTGGATTTACAATTTCCCAACTGAGTTCCTCGGATCCATCTGTCAGTTCATAGGATTTGCCGTTCTCCTATTGTTCTGCACAGAGTTTTTCGAATCCACAGAGTCCCTCCAATCCGCAGTTTCTCTATTGAATTCTTAGGATCTGGTGAGATCTTCGCAGAGTTCATCGATTACGTAGCCTTTTTAACGAGTTTATCGAATCTACACATTCTTAATTTACTTTGTTGGATCTGCCCTTCCATCACCACAGTTCATTGGATCTGCAGTTGTTTCAAAGAGTTCTTTGGATCTACTATTCCACCACTGAGGATTTATAGTTCCTGCAATGAATTATTCAGATACAGAGTTCCATCTTAGTTCTAGGAATCAACAATGCTACCACGCAGTTATTGGGACACCACAGTTCCATCACTGAGTTTTTCAGATTTCAAGTCCCTCCACAGAGTTCTTAAGATTCACATTTAAACCACTGAGTTCTACGAATCGTTTATGTCAACCCTGAGTTCTTGGAATGTGTAATACTACTACTGAGGATTTTGGTTCTTCACTACAATCATTGAGTTTTTCGGTTTTGCAGCCCTTTCACAGAGTTCTTCGAACCAAAAGTTTCTCAATTGAGTTCATCGAAGCTGTAATGCCACCACTGTGACTTGGGATCTACAGTTAAAGCACTGAGGTCCCCTCAGTAATCTATATTTGCAATATTGACTTGTTCGGAATTACAATTCCGCCACTGAAATCTTCGAATTTGCTTTGTCACCAGTAGTTTTCAGATCCACAGTTTACCGCTGATCTACAACTCATCCAGTGAGTTTTTCTGATCTTACTGTGCCCCTCTAAGTTCATTCACTTCGGAGTTTTATCGGTTATCGGTTTTTGGATAGACCTGTATTGAGCCAATATGAGTGTCTCTAGAGTGTCTGCTTTTCTTATTTAGGTTTCGGAAGAACCATTCCTATTTCCAGAGGTCTGCAATTTCAAGAGTCAAGAAACTGGCATCATTTTTTCAAATTGCATCCTCAACATCGCTATAGCCAAAACATCGGGGTCTATATAGTTTTTTTTATTTAAAAAATTTTACACCATATACTAGGCTTATGCTATCTTAAGTTAGTATTATATTAGCATAAAATGTGACACTTGCCAAATTGACCTATATCTATTAAACATCTTGACCCATACCATATTGCATTGCCAAAAACAAAAACACTCGCACGTTTTCCCTAACAATTGAGCTTAACATCGAAAATGAAGTTATTAACCTTTCATTGGCGTTATCTTGATCAAGGACTTGTAAGATTTTAACCCAAAAAGGTTACCTGTTGTACAACGACTACTAATAATGACCTACGGTCATAGCTCATGTAGCATACACTAACACACAGATCTCTATGATTCTCAAAGGCAACATGGTTTGAAGTACAACGATCGATTGGTTGAAACAAAACAACAAAGAATTTCCTTTTTTGTACAAAAACACAAAACTTGGGCCATAACAATTGGTTTTAACCAAAAAGGCAGCGATTGTCTTATAGAAAAAAGCAAAACCAATGGCCAAGTATTATCTAACAGGCCGCCCGCCAACATACAACATCATGGATAGTAATTATATAGGCGATTACGACATCATATAGGCCACAGACACAGGCTTTCAACCTCATGTCCCAAAGAAATCTAATAAAAAAATACGGACCACAGAAATCGGGTTTTCTTAACCAACTATCGACTAGCTAACCAAGCAGCCCAATTTTTATTCCCTGCCTAGATCTATGAATCGACTTGCTAAGCCAGTCATCAACCATGGTTGTTTTTTAGCCTAATGCAATTCAGTGGGGCAATGTGGTTATTCGATCAGTATTGCCTTGTGCTGTTGTTGTTGTTGGGTGTTCATGCTGCATGTGGCAAAATAGAGTTTAAGTGCAACTGAAAGTGAAATAGCAAAGCCATATTGCAGCATTAGACCAACTCCAACCACCCCAATCAAGCAAGCATCGTGTGTACGCTGTAATTGCATTGTGTAGCTTAAGAAACAATCATAAGACCGCTATTGGCGACAAGCAAAAAAACAAAATCAGCTCTGTACTTGTACCGACGTAGTAGTATGCAGTTACCACTATAGCACCAGAAATACGTAATAAAATTCTCCAAACAAGTTTTCCAGAGTTTTCCGCAAAAGTCGAAAAAATAATCAGATCGTATACACTGAGAAAGAATTGGGACAAATAAAGAAAGATAAAGACGAAACGCAAAATGATGAATTCAAAGTGAAGTAGTTATCAGGTCTGTTTGTTTCGGATAACAAGCAAAGAGATGTCTAGTGATGTAAGGAGAATGTCCCCAATATGTCTTGAACTGAGAAGAGGTAACGGTTCAAATACCTGGAGATGCCGAATCTTAGCAGACGATTCTCGTCATCGATGACACATGGAGATCACGAAGATATTGCCTTCAAAACCACTGCCGCGTGCGCGGCCTCCAATGCCGCCCTTATGCTCTCATCACTATCATCGCGGATCGGGGCTGTCCTTCTGGTTGCATGGTCTGCGGTACTGGACAAATTGCCTACAGAAGGCATTTGTCCAGTGCCGCAACAATATGTCTGTCTGACGAAACGCAAAATGATGAATTCAAAGTGAAGTAGTTATCAGGTCTGTTTGTTTCGGATAACAAGCAAAGAGATGTCTCGTGATGTGAGAAGAATGTCCCCAATATGTCTTGAACTGAGAAGAGGTAACTGTTCAAATACCTGGAGATGCCGAATCTTAGCTGAGCTCAGGCAAGCGACTCTCGTCATCGATGACACATGGGGATCACGAAGATATTGCCTCCAAAACCACTGCCACGTGCGCGGCCTCCAATTCAGACCTTATGCCCTCATCACTATCATCGCCGATCGGGGCTGTCCTTCTGGTTGCATGGTCTGCGGCACTGGACAAATTGCCTGCAGAAGGCATTTGTCCAGTGCCGCAACAATATGTCTGTCTGCCAGACATATAGTTCGCCAATCTCCTTCCTAAGAGGGTGGCCTGGTTCACTGCATCAAACTCTGCAGACAGGTCCAATGCTACGAGAAGTGAACGTTTGTGAGCCCCCACATTACTCAAACCCTCTGCTATGATGGCTGGTAATTCTTATAGCTGGGAGCACATGTTCCTGCCTGATGACCATAGAGGACTGCCCTTCTGGTTGCGCGGTCTGCGGTCTGCCAAAGGCATTCGTCACACGGGTATCGTCCTTCGGAGTTTGCCCACTACCAAACGAAATGAAGATATTGCATTTACCCACAGCCGTTTGGATCCAAGATCGGACTACACCAAATGCAGTCGCCACCTCTCTCGCTTATGGGTGGCCACAGGACGAGGTCGATCTCTTTAGCGAGACTCTGTGGTTTGGGTTCAGCTGAATTTACTGGTCAGATCTCGTGTCTCTAATTTGCCAACCTAGATGAAAATTCGGTATACAAATTTTGTAAGTCCTATTCAAGACATTCCTGAAAACTTCTCTCCGCAATCAAAATTGCGTCACATCTAAGCCAGGGGAACTGATGGGTATTCAGATCGCTTTACAGGATTGTTTGCTCACAACTGAGATAATGCCTCAGCTCTGTCTTATATCCTGCTAGGCAAACTGAATCGGGAGGGATATATACGTTTAGCGCGCACTCATCTCCCCCACCGTGAAATTAATCCCCGCATCTCCAGTGCGGGTCAGTCGTATTCGGCTATTCCCCACCACCATTTCTTTATCTTGCCTGTCTTTGAAGAGAGTAGCAGGATGGTGACACTATTTCTACAGGAGATTTTTGTCTTCTGGACCTCGGCAATGATAATACCCTCCTTGTCCATGAAATCTGTGATTTCAGTAATCTTCCTTGTCAGTCCATTGTTGTTCCCGTGGAGGATTTTGAGGTCAATCAACTGGTTCCTATGAGTGTTAGGGGCTGTCGCACCCTGCCCCCTTGGATGTCCTGATAAGAAAGGAGCAACTATTGTCGTCGTATGATGGCTATTGTCAGTAGATGGTAACAGTTATTGGATTGTTGGGTTCCTCGGGTTCCAACAAATCCAAGGGAATATTGTTCCGAATTCCTGAGGCCTGATCATCTCAGGTGTTTCGTGGTTTTCCAGATGGAACACCGGATCGGTTTGGCTTATGCGCTTTACAGACTATCAGTTATTCCGGACAGAATGTCGGTGTTTGTAAAGAATCTTACAGAGTGTCGGATCGATACGACTTGTCGGCGATGACTAAATAATCGGTAAATGTGTTATCGATCCCATAAACATGCAGCAGTATCGATTATGCCTTCGGACTTAACTTATAATGTGCACAATATATGGGATATGTTCGACTCGAGCACTGTCGTCCGGAATAACTGATACTCTGTAAAGCGCATTAGTCTTGGGGAAAATCGTTCACCTTAGTGATCCAGACTCATCTTTGTACAAAGGAACTAGTTCCTCCAAATCGTTCCTTTTCGTTTTGGATTTTTATATTTGTCATCACTGTCATCCGCGCTTGACTAGTCGCGAACAGACTGGACAAACGTACTTCACTGGCCCTTCATGCTTCAAATGTCGCCGGCATTGAGGAGGAGAATTCTGAGCAGACTAGCCAATAGACTCTACCCATGAAAGAAAAAGGGATGGTCTGGAGATTGGGATAGGGAGTGGGTTTGGGTAGACTCTGCCCAGGAAGAACAAGTATATACAACACTAAGTTCGGCCGGGCCGAATCTTAAATACCCACCACCATGAACCACATATTAGGGTTTCCTTTGAAATTTCAGGAGGGTTTGAGGACACTTCCCGAAGATAAATTTAAAGATTTCACCTATGAGGACTATATCAGATTCTGGATTTATAAGAACCATCTCTTGTAAGTGTGCAAGAAAATTATAAAATAACGTCTTGATTTGAAATCTTAAATCTGTAGAAGTAAAATCTGGAAATTTTACATTGAGTTTCAAGCAATTTTCATGATCAGTGCGCCTTCTACACCCTCAAGAATTGAAGTCGGTCTATATGGAGGCATTACCAAGTGGGCCGGTAAAAACTTAATCCGATACACGTTATTGTGAACCTAAAATACCAGATTATTTACAATTTCAGGCAAATCAGATAAAAACTACGGTCTCTAGAAATCCAAGGAGTTAAATCGGGAGATCATTCTTATGGGGGCTATACTAAAATATGGACCGATACTCACCGTTTTCGGCACACCTCTTTATGACTCGAAAATACCTCTAGATTTCCAATTTCAGGCAAATAGGATAAGAACTTCGGACTCTAGAAGCCCAAGAAGTAAAATCGGGAAATCGGTCTATATGGGGGCTATACCAAAATATGGACCGATACTCACCATTTTCGGCACACCTCTTTATGACCCGAAAATACCTTTAGATTTCCAATTTCAGGCAAATAGGACAAGAACTTCGGATTCTAGAAGCCCAAGAAGTAAAATCGGGAAATCGGTCTATATGGGGGCTATACCAAAATATGTACCGATACTCACCATTTTTGGCACACCTCTTTATGGTCATAAAATACCTCTAGATTTCCAATTTCAGACAAATTGGTAAAAACTACGGTTTATATAAGCCTAAGACCCCAAATCGGGAGGTCGTTTTATATGGTGACCATACCAAAACATGGACCGATACTCACAATTTTTGGCACACGTATTTGTGGTCCTAGAATACCTCTAGATTTCCAATTTCAGGTAAATTGAATAAAAACTGCGGTTTCTATAAGCCCAAGAAGTAAAATCGGGAGATCGGTCTATATGGAGGCTATACCAAAATATGGACCGATACTCACAATTTTTGGCACACGTATTTGTGGTCCTACAGTACCTCTAGATTTCCAATTTCAGATAAATTGAATAAAAACTGCGGTTTCTATAAGCCCAAGAAGTAAAATCGGGAGATCGGTATATATGGGGGCTATACCAAAAAATTTACCGATACTCACCATTTTTGGCACACCTCTTTATGGTCATAAAATACCTCTAGATTTCAAATTTCAGGCAAATTGGATAAAAACTACGATTTCTATAAGCCTAAGACCCCAAATTGGGAGGTCGGTTTATATGGGGACTATATCAAAACCTAGACCGATATAGCCCATCTTCGAACTTGTCCTGCCTGCAGACAAAAGACGAGTTTGTGCAAAATTTCAGCACGATTGCTTCATTATTGAAGACTGTAGCGTGATTACAACAAGCAGACAGACAGACAGACGGACATCGTTATATCGTCTTAGAATTTCTCCCTGATCAAGAATATATATACTTTATATAGTCGGAAATCGACATTTCGATGTGTTACAAACGGAATGACAAACTTATTATACCCCCGTCACCATTCTATGGTGGTGGGTATAAAAAGGGATAGTATGGGTATTGGGATTTGGGATAGGGAGTGGATGTGGGTAATCATACATACGTGAATTCCCGTGGGATTTTTGTCAGTTCATGGCCAAGGAGGAGTTAATTGTGCCGTCCCACAGTGTGTAGGAGCGACTGTAGTGATGGTCGTCGTCGTGTTAGTTTGAGAAGCTGGTATTTCGTTACTTATGTGTATCATTTCTTATACTGACATAGGAAAATAGGTTTGAGAGTCATTTGGAAAACATTCAAAAGTGAAAAACTACCGTAAATTTCATAACTTAGGATCCGGGATTTCAAGATTAAAAAAATGAGGTAAAATTTATATGAAAGGAAATTTCCTGGACCATGTTAGTTTGAGAAGCTGATGTTTGGTTGGTTTTGTGTAGCTTTCCTTATACTGGCATTGGGAAGTAGGTTTGAAAGTCACTGGGAGCGTTACAAAGTAAATTTGTTGTTTGACAACATTTTTTGCTAAGACATTTATTCCAATGCATTCCAGATTCAAAGAAATACTAGCCAGGGAGCCTGGTGATATTTTACCTTTCTCTCAGTGTATTTCACTAATATTCATTAGACACTATAGCGAATCTTCGAGAAGGCAATCAAAAGACAAGATCATTTAAGAAATCGTATGATCACATAGAAGAAGAAGCCAAAAAAGAAAAGTCATTGCAAAGCCCCCTTTAAAAAAGGGGTCAACCTGGGGGAATAATGGAGGTACGCAAGCGCAACATAACATTGCAGTTTTCTATTGCATGTTGACTTACATAATACGAGTACAACGATCACATAACTCTCGCTTTGTCGGCCATAAGGAAAACTTGTTTTGTTCACATCACCACGACACACAAATGCAAATGCGAGAAAAAAAAAACGAAGAAAACCTATAAAAATGGGTATTACAATAAAGGGGGGGTTGAAAGAAGAGGAAAAGCTTCTCTATTAGAAAAACATATGTAAGCCAAGACATATATTCACAGAAAGTATAAAGTTTGACTAAATGCATTGGGAATGCAATGGAGGCGGAGAGAGAGGGCTTCTAAAAGAAAATTGCAATGAAATCAAAAGAAAATCTCATCATCATTTTTTCTATGGACATAGTGAGGGAAAATCTACAAAACGAAAGGCAAACATGAATGCAATTTTCCATGTGGTCTATATGCGAAGCATGTAGGTTTGATG
Organism: Haematobia irritans; assembly: GCF_050003625.1. Classification (NCBI taxonomy): domain Eukaryota; kingdom Metazoa; phylum Arthropoda; class Insecta; order Diptera; family Muscidae; genus Haematobia; species Haematobia irritans. The sequence continues at coordinate 35,658,188 of NC_134399.1, read as the reverse complement.
AAATAAAAGAAGAGGCCATGGTAAGAGACGGGGAACCAGAGCCATCTATAGCAAAGAGGTGAGCATGCGCACAAACTATTATTTAATCAGTGCAGTGGCGCATGTTGGTGGTGGCATGATTTTAAGCATGCCACAATATGTGTGGCATGCATGTCTACATTAAGCCATGTATGTGGAATGAATGCAAGTGATTGCTTTGCCAGAAGACGCCTCGTTAGTTATTACAAAACCAGTGGGCAACAAACGGATGACGATAACTCCACGGTAATGATGATGATTAGAGGAAAACTCGTAGCCGTGATCATTAATACAGTATGTGCTGTGTTTTCATTTTCCAGTTTTTACTTTCAGTAAAGCTTTCTTAATTTATTTTAAATTAAGGCCTGGCAAATCGAATAATGTTGGCCATTATTATACAATATTGCATAACAAATGGCAAACATATGAAAAATGGTATATCAATGAAAAATAGGCCCAAAAGGAAAATGACATAAGGCTCCAAAAATTGAGGTCTTAGGTTAGGTTAGCTATAGGGGCAGATAGATATTTTTAGGCTCACTTAGACTATTTAGTCCATTGTGATACCACAGGTGGTGAATTTCCCTCTTGTCAATGAGTACTGCCCTTTAAGCGACCTCTTTCTTACAGCTAAGAAGGTTTGAAACACTCAGGAACGAGACGAGATTTTAAGACCCGCAAAATAAACCCACAACCAAAATGAAATAAAGTCCCAACATTGAGATCTTACATAGTGGCTGAAAGGTATTACAACCAACTTCAGAATGCCATAATTTCTAAACCGCTCGTCTGACAGATTTATACCAATCACAAGTGGCTATCGCAAAAATCCTCGAGCATTTAAATGTGAATAAATCTTTTGATTTTCGTACCGTTGCTCGTTACCATAATACTGACAGTGTTGCATTGCATTTTGAAATGCGACAAAAAACGGTGACCTCATAGAATTGATCCGAGAAGTGAAGGCCAGATTTGAACGAAATCCATATTGTAGTGGTAGAAAACTTGCTCGAGATCTCAACATATTACGAGAGTGGGTGCAGTATCTATTAAAATTTGCTTTGACTAAAGCCATTATTTATTATTTAATTCCTTGATCTCCCACTGGATCGTAGGGCGCTAACAATAGCCGTTTTCCATTTCACTCGGTTTGAAACTATGTATATAAGTTGATCCCATGTTAATCCTCTTGGGTTGATCGTCTCCATCATGGTCTTCTAACCCTTCTTCCTTCTTGACTGAATGTAATCAAACGTAGCCATAGTTTTGCAATATTACTGTCATCACAGCGAAGAATCTACAGGAGATATTCTCCTACTTTCTTGGGTCCCGAGCAACGCAAGTGTACCCAGTTGTGACTCTCGCTACATATTACAGAATCACCTCTGCGATTGACTAATCGCGAACTGGGCTGGACACACGTAATTCACTGGCCCTTCATTGCTTCCAATGTCACCGGCATAACGTAGGAGCAGACTGGCCAGCAGACTCTGCCCAGGAAGGAAAACATGATATGTCTACTTCATTTATCTCCAGACTCCTCAATTTGTCCTTGGAATTACTCATTATACCCTCATGTATGGAAGATAGGTAGGATGATTCCATTACTGAAGCCAGGCAAAGACTCGAGTAAAGGTGAATCGTACAGATCGTACAGAGGCACTACTCCTCCCCAGCCTTGTGGACAATTTTCCAGCTGCCAGAAAGTACACGACCCTACCCTACCTACACGACACACGACCACGGCTTTGCATGTCATTTCTGCCCACATTAATAGAGGACTTAATCAGCCCAAGCGGTGTCATAGGACGGCCCTCGTAGCGCTTGACCTATCGAAGGCATTCGATACGGTCAACCATTCCAGACTCTTCGTGGTCATCGAGAGTACATCCCTACCGGCAGGAATCAGCGTTGGGTTCTAACTTATTTGAGCGGACGCCACGCGTTTGTGGGGTTTAGGGATAATAGTCATGAGCCTGTAGAGTGAAACATAGAGTTCGCCAAGGTGGGGTGATATCTCCGGCACTGTTCAATCTCTACCCGTCCTCTAAAGGGTGATACGGTCAAAATTTGGTCAATATAAACTTGACGTATTTCTTTTAATTTTGCATTTAAAAAACCTGAACTCTCCTCATTTTGAAGGAGTGTGTGTGTAGAATGTTGCTCCTATTTTGATTTTGGAATTCAAGTTGCCAAATCAACCATTTCAAATGTAATTAAAGTGTTTGGGGAACGTTTGTCGACAGCCAGGAAGTCTGGATCGGGGGGAAATCGAAAACCGGAAGCCGCTGAGACGACAAAGAGAGTTGCAGGTAGTTTCAAGCGAAACCCTAACCTCTCTCCGAGATGCCGCAAATAAGCTGGGTGTATCGTCTACAACCGTGCATCGAGCCAAAACACGAGCCGGACTATCGACTTACAAGAAGGTAGTGACTTCAAATCGCGATGATAAACAAAATACGACGGCCAAAGCGCGATCCCGGAGGCTGTACACGACGATGCTGACGAAGTTTGACTGCGTGGTAATGGATGACGAAACCTACGTCAAAGCCGACTACAAGCAGCTTCCGGGACAGGAGTTTTATACGGTAAAAGGAAGGGGAAAGGTAGCAGAAATTTTCAAGCACATAAAACTGTCAAAGTTCGCAAAGAAATATCTGGTTTGGCAAGCCATCTGTACCTGTGGCTTGAAAAGCAGCATTTTCATAGCTTCCGGGACTGTCAACCAAGAAATTTGCGTGAAAGAGTGTTTGAATAAACGTCTGCTGCCTTTCCTGAAGAAACACGGTTGTTCCGTACTGTTTTGGCCGGATTTGGCATCTTGCCATTACGGTAAAAAGGCCGAAAGCGAAAGCCTAACTGAATATTTTTCCTGAATTTTATACTAATTGCACTTGAAAAAGAAATTTAATTTGATTTTTTAAATAAACGATTTACACGCGTTTTCCCTTGACCAAATTTTGACCGTATCACCTTTATCTATTAAAATTTGCTTTGACTAAAGCCATTATTTATTATTTGATTCCTTGATCTCCCACTGGATTTTAGGGCGCTAACAATTGCCGTTTTCCATTTCACTCGGTTTGAAACTATGTATATAAATTGATCACATGTTAATCCTCTTGGGTTGATCGTCTCCAAGTTGTTCATGGTCTTCTAACCCTTCTTCCTTCTTGACTGAATGTAATCAAATGTAGCCATAGTTTTGCAATATTACTGTCATCACAGCGAAGAACATGACCAATCTACTTGAAACAGGAGTATATCCTCCTACTTTCTTGAGTCCCGAGCAATGCAAGTGTATCCAGTTATTACTCTCGCTACACATTATAGAAAAACCTCCGCGCTAATCGCGAACAGACTGGACACGCGTACTTCACTGACCCTTCATTGCATTTGAGTCATACGTACTTGAATTTCTATGGGGTGGTTTCAGTCCTTGGACAAGGAGGAGTAGCCGGTGTTTAAGACCGACTGTAGTAATGGTCGTTGTTGTGTTAGTTTGAGAAGCTGGTATTAGGTTGTTTATGTGCAGCTTTTCTTATACTGGCATTAGGAAGTAGGTTTGAGAATCATTTGGAAAATAAACGCAAAACAAAAATTAAATACAGTCCCAAAATTAAGGTCTTGCGGACTGACTGAAAGGTATTATAACCAACTTCACGTTGTTATCATTTCGCAAAACATGACCAATCTACTCCATCTATCTCCAGACTCCTCAATTTGTTTAGAATCACTCATTATACCCGATTTATGGAGGATGGGTAGGATGATTCATAGTACTGAAGCCGGGCAAAGACTCGGGTAAAGGTGAATCGTACAGATCGATATCCCTTCCCTCGCCAGTAGTCACTTCACTCCTCATAAATTTTCCAGCTGCATGGATTCCAGAAAGTACACAGCACGACGATTAATAGGGGACTCAACCAGCCCAAGCCGTGTCACGATCTTCGTAGCGCTTGACCTATCGAAGGCGTTCGATACTATCAACCATACCAGACACTTCATTGACATCGAGAATACGTCCCTACCGACAGGGAGCAAGCGTTGGGTTCTAAATTAGTTGAGCGGACGTCATTCGTTTGTGGAGTTTAGGGATAAAAAGTCATGAGCCCGTGGAATGAAACATGAAGTTCCCCAAGGTGGGATGATATTTCCGGTACTATTCAATATATACCTGTCCTCTATTCCACACACTCCTGACGGCGTCGAGATTGTATCTTATGCGGATGATTGCTATCGAATAAACCTACATACCTTGCTGATATTCACAGCTATTTCTCTGCTAGAAATTTGAGGATATCTGCCATCAAATCCTCAGTCACACTATTCAATACATGGATGGCTGAAGTATACAGGTAGTTGAATGTAAGAGTCTGCGACGAAATAATTCCGTTAGCAAATTAACCCAAGATTCTCGGGGTCACATTCGACAGCTTTTCTAAGTTCTCTGCCCATTGCACTGCAATTTGAAACAAGTTCAGCGGTAGAAAAAATACCTCAAGTCGCTTGCCGGCACCACTTGGGGTGCGGATAAAGAAACCCTGATGACTATATAAGGCAATGGGCCGGTCAGTGGTAAACTATGCACAGCCTCTGTGGACAACTCAAAAAAGCAACACGAAGTGGCACAATGCTGCCCTTAGAACTGCGACGGGTTGTCTCCGCAGTATCCTCCTGAATTACCTTTATGCGGAGACCAAGGTCATCCCAGTGCGTAGACACAAACAGTAACTCCTGGGCTACTATCGCAGTAGCCATCCTAATCACCATCTTTGGGATAGACAGCCACCACCCAGGAATGTAAGAGTTTGATCTTCACCTACTAGAGCGCGAGATCCAGCGTTACAAAAGAGAGCTTCTATATCAGGCTGCATACCAGACTGATCTGAATAGGATTAATGAGGATACTATAGCTGAAGCGGTGAGAATCTACAACGTTAATCCTGTTCTCGGAGCTCGAGCACAGTCCATAGCATCGGAGAAAAGAAACCTCCGGACCAAAGCTTTACAAAATCTTTCTCGAGAATTGGCTATGCCCCTAGGTCGGTAATCGGGAGATTATGGTGTACTTGTAAGTTGATGAGATCTTATAATCTGGAGTCCTGGAACTTCGGAATACATAACTTTATGTATCCCATTGCCATGTAATAAAACAATCTCATATGCCCCTAATGTTCTATTACATCTATTGAGCTTAGATACTTTTCACGTTAAAGCCTATTTTTAAATAAAACCTTTACTGACGTTTCTCTGCGCCTTATTTCCTCTCTTCACTCTAACTTAAAAAAAACAATCCATTCACTTTTCTTACCAACATTATGAACATTGGCAGTCATCATCATCGTTATCCCCACTGTTTAGTTTCAATCGTCATCATATTAGAAAACCACAAAGACAAAAAACCAACAAGTTTTTCGATGCAATGTTTTGTTTTTTTTTTGTGGCACGATTGTGCAATATGGGTAATGTTAGTTGGACTTCATCCATACTCACAATGTGGTACACAAACAGCGATGTCTACGCTAGCTAATGGGAGAGAAGGGATCCAAGAGGAGTAGGGATAACATTTTTGATTTTCATGACGATCATCAACGTTGAACGTGAAAAGCGGAAAAGTTTTACAAGACAGCACTATGCGCAACCATGGAACGAGAAGCAACAAACAAAAAAAAAACGAACAACAACAATTGTGTCATAAAAATGCAATGCTAATGGATAAGAAATCACAAATGGTTGAACAGCTCAACTGCAATGGATATTAGGTGTGTTTTTTTTTTTCAATTGAGAGTGAAAAAGCAGGAAAACGCGGGACCAAGGATGGACGAACTGCCACTTGAACATAACCTAACCTGATCACAATGGAGTGAATAACAAGAAGGTGAGCCTGAAAATAAATCGGACTGCCACTTTAACCTAAAAATGGACTGGAAAACTAACTAAAACTAACGAACTCTAACAAAGTTGCTATGATAACGACACGACTGATCAGGCCAATTGCAAACATTGAATGCCCTCTTCCAAGCAGAAGAAGGATACTCTTGGAGATGAGTAAGAGCTTATTCCTCAATGGATGTGAAATTAGAAACAAATTAGTGTGAACACAATGCTTTCAATTCAGAGAATAGGAGCTCTGAGAATCACTTCACAATTCCACACAGCATTAGGTAAGGCCACATTAGTAATGGGAGGAATGATCCCAATATTCCCCCAGGTAATTGAGCGAAGAAGATATTCGAGGTCAAACAACAAGACGCGGCAAACCAGACATCCAACAAGAGACGAGAGATAAATAGTAAGAACGATGGAGAAACGAGACAAAGGGTAGATGGACACAACCACTTATAACCAACATACAATTATGGCGAGAGAGAAGACATGGTCAAGTAACAGACTACATAACTCAAATGCTCTCTGCCTACGGGCCACCATATGGGAAAATGAACCCAGGCAACTGGAGAAACCATAGATGATTTCGAGCATATATTCTTTAGATGTAGGCGGTGGGCGGAAATGGCGGAGAGATTTTCAAAATGAAATTGGACATGTCGCCCGAGAAATGTAGTCCACAAAATGATACAAAGTGAGAGAAACTGGGAGGTGATTTATGTTGAGATTGTCATGTCGTCATGGGAAATTGAAAGCGTTTCCGAAATGGAATCCAGATGCCGAAGGAAGAGGGAAAGGTTTTGTAACCGGTATCGCGTATTAGGATGGAATTCTGCACATGGGTGGATGCACTTTCTCGTGCATAAACACTTTCCCACCCTTACCCACACGCAGAGAAGGTAGTGTAATCCCAACAAGGCAGTCATTCATACTTAAGGCTGGACTTAAAACTTACGGACTCCAAGCAGATAGACTACACAACGGAATAGGTAAACATGATAACGGCACGATTGAGCCGGTTATTTGCAAACATTGGAGGCCCTTCTCCAAGCAGAAGAATGATGATATAGAGATAAGTAACAGCATGGATGTGAGGTATAGGCATCGACCATACAGCGAAAAGCTCGAGCGAACACGGTGCTTTCCGTTCAGAGTCAAGGGAAGCGTAGTACTAGTAGCAAAAACAATCAAAAGAGACCTCCAGGAAATTCAGCGAAAAAAGAATTCGAGACCAAACATCAAGGCGCGACAAACTTGATACCGGACATCCAACAAGAGACCAGAAACGAGACAAAAGACAAATCGACACACAGACTTATAACCGATATACTGTTATGGCAGGCGAGAGAAGAAGAGACATATGGCTACCCTATGGAAACAGAAGAAACTAAAGACGATGCCGAGCATACATTCTTTAGATGTAGCCGGTGGGCAGAATGGCGCAGAGTCTGGATGCAGACTTAGAGGAGAATGGTCACGGTTCACGAAGTAATTCGAAAGCGGTTTCGAAATTGAAAGAATATTCCCCGAGAAGAGGGACGGAGTATTAGCCGACATCACCGGTTGTGATGGAGAATGGAACACGAGTGGATATACTTTCCCACCAATACAAACACCAAGTCGTGACAAACTTTATACCGGAAATCCAAGGATAAATGGCAAGAACAATGAAGAAATAGGCTCACCGAATTTTAATCCAGTTGTTTCTATGGCCGGTTGTGACTACAAAAACAGGGCTAAGATTTTAGCAGTTAACTGCTTCCGCTACATCATCCTTTGGGAGCCATGCTGGTGACATTTCTGAGTATTTCAAAGCTTCTCTAAGTGGTTTCACTGCAATGTGGAACCCCGTTCGGACTCGGCTATTAAAAGGAGGTCCCTTGTCATTGGGCTTAACATGGAATCGGGGTGCACTCAGTGATAAGGGAGAAGTTCACCACTGCGGTATCACAATTGACTGAATAGTCTAAGTGAGCCTGATACATCGGGCTGCCACCTAACCTAACCAAGTCCATCCGTCGGTCCGTCTGTTGAAATCACGCTAACTTCCGAACGAACGCTATAAAAAAAGGGAGCCACCGTGGTACAATGGTTAGCATGCCCGCCTTGCATACACAAGGTCGTGGGTTCGATTCCTGCTTCGACCGAACACCAAAAGTTTTTCAGCGGTGGATTATACTACCTCAGCAATGCTGGTGACATTTCTGAGGGTTTCAAAGCTTCTCTAAGTGGTTTCACTGCAATGTGGACCGCCGTTCGGACTATAAAAGCTATAAAATGGAGGTCCCTTGTCATTGGGTTTAACATGGAATCGGGCTTCACTCCGTGATAAGGGAGAAGTTCACCACTGTGATATCACAATGGACTGAATAGTCTAAGTGAGCCTGATACATCGGGCTGCCACCATAGCTAACCTAACCTAACCTACATACATACGTCAGATATTATTGTTGATCTAGAAGCTCTCCTTTGCAACGTTGGACTTCACGCCTCAGATAGTAAAAATCGCGTTAAACTTTCCTTCGAAGGTGATTACCCATCTGTAAGATTGTGAAGCAAGGGCAAGACCCAAGAACTACCTAAGGGGAGTAGGATGACAGTCAGATCGACTGTGTGATGGGCTCCAAGAATCAAGAGCCTATTATGTGCCGAATAGGAGCAGCGGCTCATAGAGTATCTGGAGCGTGTATTGAGAAGCAGGAGTCTTAGAGCAATGCCCTAATTTTACAAGATATGAAACCCAGCATATCGGACAAGAGATGATTCAGAACATGACCCAGCTTAGGGCTGAAAACAAACACCGAGTTCTAGAAATAAAAAAAACTGATATGGCGGAATGAAGAACATGAGACATAGAAATCTTGTTTGTTTTTGCACTTAGCCCTAATCTGCTGACATCTTTGGAACACTGCCGTAAGAACTCTATCCTGATAGACACCTAGGCTGAGTTCAGAAGTTTTCTACCCAATTCCCACTAAATTCAGATGTTTCAATATCAGTATTGAGACGGAAGCTTCGTACTCGACTATAAAATGTAAGTCCTTTGACATTTTCAAAATAAAACATGTCTATTATTCAAAGTCTCTCAAAGTAGCATGTGAGAAAATGAAAAGGGGAAAAAAGTTATTAGACAAAAAGAAAACAAAAATGAAGAAAACTGAAGTTACGCTATCGACCCACAAAACTTCAAGCACTCAGCCGATCAACTCAAAAACTCATGGAAACTTAAAGGAAAAGTAAAACAGATATCGACCGACTGCACTTTTTTTATAGGGGCTTTCGCATATCAAGGCGGAGGGAAATTTAAAGCAAGGGGCTAGTGAAACTATAAAGCTTGTTTTTGTATGGTTAAAACAATGTGGGCTTATAGAAAAGAAAAGCGATGCCCATTTACCACGTTGGCCCCCTGCCCACAAAACAGGACCATAAATGCGTGCAAGTCACGAAGTCAAACCAAAGAAAAGCTGAAACACGAAATAAAACGGGGCAATGCTATTACATAATCACAGTGGAAAACATGCTTACTGGTTTGATTTTCCATGTAATCGTATGGAGGCTGAAGTTATTACCACGCTTTCCATTTCTTGTGGAACACCATAGTGCATAAATGAGGCAATCTCCGCCTGAATGCAAGCTGCATTCACCTAGAGTTCAGACATTGGTTGGCTGGCATTGTTGCTATTGCTTTATTGAGTTTAGCTATGCAATTCGAGATGCAATTTTTCCATGGAGTTTGCGATTATGTGAATCAGTGAATGAGTGAGAGGATGGTTGCTCTGGTCTGGTCTCGTCTGGATAGCTGGCTGGCTGGTTAAGTTAAGTTTGCCACATTTGTATGGTCGTGTGTTCCTCAGACATCGATCTAACCTAGCAAGTATTGCACAATGTACTAGCATTAGCTGTATGTTATGAAAATGCTCCATTGAATTGGGGATAACTAATGGTGAGAAGGTAGGACTTCATTTTTTGTAGTAATAATTGAGTTGCCAGATCTTACATTTTGTTTAAGCGGCACAAAATTTCGGGATTACTACTGGATCACACTGCAGATTGATCATAAGTCCTCGATACAACGAGATAACTTAGGTTTCATATGTCCCTGGCTGTATCGTGCTATACAATCATCGAATATTAATGCAACTTCTTCCGATTTATGGAATCTCCGTTGTGCTAACACGTCACTCCAATAGTTCCCCAGTTCTCTTACTGAGAACCAACACTCCTCCTGCTGAGACTTTCGGGCATACAGTCCTCTACTGAGATTTTCTGGCGTACAGTGGCCCTCTGAGTCTTTCGGACAGTTCTCCTACTAACAAGCCCCCTACTGGGACCTACAGTTTCTCTACAGTTATCGGAGGGCTTACAATACCACCTACTGAAGCTTTTGTACCTACTTCAGTAAGAGAACTACTGAGAACTTCGGGCCACCAGTTCTCCTACTGAGACTTTCGGGCATAGGGTTCCCTTAATGAGATCTGCTTGCTCACAGGTCCCCTCTGAGACTCTCGGACCTACGGTTCTCCTACTGATACTTTCAAGCTTCAAGTTGCTCTAATGAGACTTCCGGGTCTTCAGTTTCCTTCTGTATCCTTCGGACCCTTCCCTTCTAAGACCTTTCCCTGAGACAATTCCCCTACTGAAACCTTCACACACACAGTTTCTTTACTGAGGATTTATGATCTACAGTTCCCCCACTGAGGACTTCACATTTATCATCCCCTACTGAGACTTTCTGGCTTACAATTCCCATCTGAGTATTTTGGACTTACAGTTCTCCTACTGTAACCTTCCTATGTCAGTTGGGGTAAAACGTCCCCTGCTGGGACCTACATTTTCTATACATTGATTATAGGGCTAACAATCTCTCCTACTGAAACTTTTGTGCCTACTGTTCACCTACTGAGACCTTCGGCTCAAAACTTCTCCTGCTGAAACTTTCGGGCATACAGTTTCCCTAATCGGAGCTACTGGCCCACAATTCCCCCGCTCCGATACTCGGCCCTCCAGTTCTACGACTGATACTTTCGAGCTAAAGTTGCTCTAATGCGCCCTTCAAGCCTTAAGTTTCCATTTTTATCCGTTAGGATTATAGTTCCCCTAATAAGACCTTTGGACTAACAAATCACCTAATGAGACCTTCCGGTCCACAGTTTCTTCACTGAGGACTCGTAACCCACAGTTCCCCTCTCAGATACTCGAACCTCCAGTTCTCCGACTGATATTGTCGAGCTAAAGTTGCTCTAATGCGACCTTCGAGCCTTAAGTTCCCATTTTGATCCTTTAGGATTATAGTTCCCCTAATAAGACCTTTGGACTAACAATTCACCTAATGAGACCTTCCGGTCCACAGTTTCTTTACTGAGGATTTGTAACCTGCAGTTCCCCCCACTGAGGCCTTCCCATTTACCGTTCCCCTAATCCGAGACTCATGGCCGTACAGTTCCGGTCTATGTGTGTTGCGCTTACACATTGCCCGGCCAACAGTACATCTACGCTAAAAGTTTATATACCGAGACCTTCGGTTCTACAGTTCCGCTCTATGTTCGTTTAGTCTTCAGTTTCCCTACTGAGACTTTTGATTTACAATTCCTTCCTCCATTGAAACCTTCAGGTTTACAAATCCGCAACCGAGACCTTCAGGTTCATTATTCCAGTCTATGTCATCGGCACTTACAATTTCCATACTGAGACCTTTGAGCTGACATTTCCCTCTACTGAGACCTTCGGATCTACATTTCTTCTACAAAGAACTTCAAATCTACAGTTCCCATCAATGTCAGTTGCGCTTAGTGTTTTTCCTACTGAGGCCTTTGGGCTGAGAATTTCTGTACTGGGTCCTTTGGGCCTACAGTTGCCCCACTGAGACCTTCGTAACATATCTACTGTTCCCCTACTGAGACATAAGAATATGTCCTATGTTCTTTGGACCTATAGTTTCCGTACTAAGACATTTGGACTAAAATTCCTATTCTGAGATTTTAGGTCTACAGTTCCTCTACTGAGATCTTCAGTCTCACAGTTTCCGTCTATGTCCGCTTCTCCTACAGTTTCCTTTCATAGGCCTTATTTCTCTAATAGGACTGAAAATTTCTCTAATAAGTCATTCGAGTCTACAATTCCCCTGCTAAGAATTTGGGCTTACAAATCCTTCACTGAAACTCTTCGGATCAACACTTTTCCCACTGAGACTTTCCCCAATTTTCTCATTGAGACCTTCGTCTATGTACTTTGGACTTACTGAGGCCTTTGAGCTGACAATTTCTGAGACCATCCCCTACTGAAATGTAAGCGTTTATAATTCCTCTACTGAGACCTTTGAGCCTCCAATTCCTCTACTAAGACTTTAGGGCCCACAGTTAAGGCTTTCGGACAATCACTTCTCCTTCTGAAACTTTTGGAATTACAATTCCCCTCTTGAGACCTACGAGCCTACAGTTACCCTAGTGAGACTTTCGGACTCACAATTTCTCGCTATATCCTTTGGCCTTAAAGTTTCCTTACTGAGACCTTTGCGCAGACAGTACCTCTACTAAGATTTTGCGGCCTACAGTCCCCCTATTGAGATCTTCTGGCCCACAATTCCCGTACTCTTACAGTTTTTCCTGCCACAACCTTTCAGCTTTCAATTTCTCTACTGAGACCTTTAGGCCCAGAGTTCGCCTCTATTTGCTTTGGTCCTACAATTCCTCTACTGAGACCATCAGGTCTACAGTTTCTTCATACAGACATTCGGTATTCGTTTCCCCTACTGACACCTTCAGTTGCACTTTTCCCGACTGAGACCCATGGAGAGATAAATCCTCTACTGAGATCTTCGGCAGGATAGTTCCCCTACTAAGACCTACGGGTCTACAGTTCTCCATAATAAGACTTTTGAGTCTACCGTTTACTACTGAGATCAATGGGCAAACACTTCGGTTTCGGGCATAAAGTTCCCCTAGTGAGATCATAGGGCCTACAATTCCCCTCGGGCCCACCGTTTCCCTTTGATATACAGTTCTCGTCTACGTCTTTCACTGTTTCGTTGCTGAGACCCTTGGGCTGACAATTCATTCTATTCCCTTTTGAGCCTACACTTCTCCTCTTATTTCTCCTACTGAGGCTGTCGGGTATAAATTTACCTACTGAGACTTTTGGGCCTACAGTTCCCCTCTGCGACTTTGGCACATACAATCCTCTACTGCTACGCTTTCAGGCCTACAATTACCCGATTGAGACCTTCAGGCCCACAGTTCCCGCTTATGTCCTTTGGGCCTATAGTTCTCCTACTGAGAATAACGGGTCTTTAATTCACCTGCTGAGACTTTTGAGCCTCCAAGACTTCTACTGAAAGCTTCGAGCCAACAGTTCCTCAACTAAGACCATCGTGTATACTGTCTCTCTGCTTAGACTTTTGAACCTACAGTTGACACTTTCGGATCATAATTTCTCCTACTGAAACTTTCGAGCCTACAGTTTCCCATCTGAGACTTAAGGGCCTATAATTCCGCTACTGAGACCTTCAAGCCTCCGTTTCCTCTACTGAGACCTTTCGGCCTACAGTTTGCAGTACTGAGTCCTTCAGACCCACAGTTTCCATCTATATCCTTTGCCTTACAGTTTCCCTATTGAGACCATTGTGCAGACAGTTCCTCTACTGAGACTTTTCGGCCTACAGTTCCCCTTTGTGAGACCTTCAGACCCACAGGTCCCGTATATGTCGTTTGCGCCTACAGGTGTCCCTGCTAAGACTTTTCAGCTTTTAATTTTTTTTACGTATACACCTTTATGTCCGCATATGTCCCTTCGGCCTATAGTTTCCCAATTGAGACTTCTGGACTAACAATTTCGTCACAGTTTCTGTCTATGTCCTTTGTGCTTATAATTCTCCCTGCTGAGATCTTTCGGCTGAGACATTCCAGTCTACAGTTTATCTATTGAAACCAACTTGTCTACAGTCTCCCATACTTAGACTTTTTGGGCTACAGTTTTTACCTTCTGACCATCACTTCCCCTACTGAAATTTTTGGAATTGAAATTCCTCCATGGAAACTTTCCAGCCTAAAGTTCCCCTCCTGAGACCTGCGGGTCTACAGTTTCTGTCTAAATCCATTGGTCTTTACGGAGACTTTTCGGCCTACAGCTTCCCCTTGTATGACCTACAGTTCCCCTCAGAGACTTTGGGACATATAGCTCCATTACTTTTTATTCGTCAATCTGGCAACTCTTCTCGTATCATTCAAATGATATATGAATATCAAAGCTATTGCGCAATTGTGGCAACTTGACGTTGCAATGAAAAATCCATGCCACAACCAAGTAGAGTTCGTTTTTTTTCCAGCAATTTTCTTTGATGGCAGCAATAACACAAAACAACAACCATGAAACATGGCAAAGATTTCCTTCTTCAATTGTTGAAATTTTTTTTTCGAAAAAAAAAAAATTTAACACTTTGACTTTTGGAGTTTTTATTATTTTTTTTGTGAGGTCTTGAACCCCCTCTATAATCGTTAAGGATTATAACAGACAAGACCACAACAATAACGAAAACTTCATGGAGTTAGAAAACAATGTTCGTTTCCCTCTCTTCGCTATGCTCCGTCACTTTTAGTTTTATTCCCCTCCCTCCCAAAATCAGAGACATCATATTGTCGATCATTGGGTCCCATTTGGAGTTAAAGCCAATGCAAGCACTGCAATATGTCTGGGAAGATTTATTGCGGAAATAGCTTCTATGGATGGGAGAAGGCATGTTTTCTGGAGTTGAGATCCAATGAATTTTATGGCATCACTACCATGGACGTGAGGTTATAAACTTCTATGAATGTTAAACTAAATGCCTTTTTCGAATAGATGGAAGTTTCTTGTGGGGTTTGTTTGTTTCTATGTAACATGAAAATCTTGTTGTTGGTGGGTTGTCATCAATTTTTGCTGAATGTTCGATTGCCATGTATTCCAGAGTTTTTTTTTGCATTTTTTGTGACTGTTTTGTTTTCCTTCCATTCCATTGAAAGTGAAAAACTTACCTAATTGTAAATTATTCGTGGGTGTTCCATGCAGTTTAGGATACCACTGCAAAAAAAGAGATAAAATGAAATTAATTAGTTTTCGTGTAGGTTTTAAAATTTGAAATTAATTGCAAATAAATTTCGATAGGGGATAAATATATAGAAGGCGATGGAATTCCAATGTTTTTGATGCGAAAAAAACTTAAGAAAAATTTGAAGAAATTGGGCTTAATATTATAGGGTTATAGATTTTTAAATCTCATCGAAATTTGAGTAAATTAGGCTTTTCGCCAAACCGACTTTAAGAAAATTGAAAAATTGTGGTCGACTGTTGGAATCTTAAAATTCCACTAATCGATCCTTGATATTTTTGAAAAAAAAAACGGATATTGAAAAAAAAAAGAAAAAACAAGAACAAATATAGACATTGAAGGGGACATGAAAGGGGAATATGATTCTGGGGTTTCTATGACAATTCTGGGAATATGTATAGATGCTATTAGTTTTTTAAAAGGGGATGCCTACGGAGATATTGTGCAATGTGCTAAATTATTCGGTTAAAACATCGCAAAAAATATAAAGATTCAAAGTCGATCCCCGCTACCCGTATTCATCGACCCTCTGGTCAAAATTAATGACGAATATTATCGGGAAAATATCAAAGATAATATTGAAGTACTGGCCAGAAAAACATTGCGCCATTCCAACAGGACCAGTTCAACATCATCGCATTCAGCATGCATCTAACAAGAATGACTTAAGAAGTAGATTCTTCACTTCATGTCTATCCCACAATATCCACCAAACTCTCCGGATATTAATCACGGTTGCCAAAGCTGGTACAATTCTACCAAAAATAGTTTGGTAGATTGGTAAAATTCCTGATGTTTTGGTGGATTTTGCAAAATATTCCTCTTCAACTACAGAAATGAAATGTTAAAAAATTTTCTTTAGAAATAAAATTTTGAAAAAATTTTCTTCAGAAATAAAATTTTGACAAAATTTTCTTTAGAAATAAATTTTTGACAAAATTTTCTTTTAGAAATAAAATTTTGACAAAATTTTCAATAGAATTAAAATGTTGATAATATTTTCCATAGAAATAAATTTTTTACAATTTTTTTTTTAAATAAAATTTTGACCACAACAATAACGAAAACTTCATGGATTTAGAAAACAATGTTCGTTTCCCTCTCTTCGCTATGCTCCATCACTTTTAGTTTTGCATCTACCAAGAATGACTTAAGAAGGAGGTTCCTCACTTCATTTCTACCCCACAATATTTATCCACCAAACTCTCAGGATATCAATCACGGTTGCCAAAGTTGGTACAATTCTACCAAAAATAGTAGACATTTTACTGTTTGGTAGATTGGTAAAATTCCTGATGTTTTGGTGGATTTTGCAAAATATTCCTCTTCAACTACAGAAATGAAATGTGAAAAAATTTTTTCAAAATTTTATCAAAATTTTATTTTTAAAGAAAATTTGGTCAAAAATGTATTTCTATGGAAAATATTATCAACATTTTAATTCTATTGAAAATTTTTTCAAAATTTTCTTCAGAAATAAAATTTTGACAAAATTTTCTTTAGAAATAAATTTTTAACAAATTTTTCTTTTGAAATAAAATTTTGACAAAATTTTCAATAGAATTAAAATGTTGATAATATTTTCCATAGAAATAAATTTTTGACCAAATTTTCTTTAAAAATAAAATTTTAAAAAAATTTTCTATATACACGGTTGAAAAAGACTGTTTTTCATATGTTTGGCTATAAACATTATATGTTTGGAACACAAATTTTTAACCCTGGACAGTCATCCTTCGTCAAAATGACGACGCGTAATTTCATTTTCGATTTAAAATGCATTTTAGTCGATTAGGAAATGATAAATTTAAGTAATACTAATTCAACAATTTTATGAGTTTTTGTTTTATACTAATTAAAAACAAATTGAATAAGAAAATAAACTCAATTTTGGTTGTCATTTTTGCTTACGATGTAAATTATAGCGTCTTGAAATAAGCCGTAGTCAAAATGACGAAGGATGACGTTTGTGTACCAAAAATAAGGATGACTTTCCAGGGTTAAACACAATATTTTTGAGTGCAAGCATATAATGTTCATAAACTAGCATAATATGTTTGGGAAATATATGTTAATATGTTAGAACATATTATGTTTGGGACATAAAATGTTTGTAAATATAATATGCTTGGATGCAAACATATATTAATTTAGAAATAGCCTATAAACATATACGTGTTTAGTAGCTTGGAGCGCTATTTAACAGGGAGCGATATTGAATTAAGTTGGTGGTTGTTGCTTGTTATTACAAAATTAACATTTTATTTTTCCTTGGGCAATTGATCAGCTACTTCTTTGATCCTTACAAACTGTGTGGTCCGCTGTTCGAATCCCCGTCCGGCAAAAGGTAAAATTAAAATAAAAAAATCATAAAATTGAATAATTTCTTCTACAATGTTTGTATTACAGAAAAAGGTGCTAAGAACTACAAAATCTCGTGGAAGTGAGAAAGATGTGGGGGAATATACAATTAGGCAGAAACAAAATTTTGAGCATTCAGGTCGAAAACCTATGTTGTTAGCACCTATATTACCTGTTTATTTTCATAATTCATTATGATTGTAAATATATAAATAAATAAATAAAATTTTGAGCACAATATTGTTTGGGAGATTTTTTTTTAAGCATATAATATTTTTGGGTGCAAAATGCTTCCAAACATATTATATGTTCACATAATAACATATTGTTTTTTGGAAGACAACATTATTGAATTTGGATGCAAAAATACAAAATGTTTGGAACTTAAACTACCCAAACATATATTGTTTAGACCAATATGCTTTCAAACATATTATATATTGGAAGAGATCAAACATATAAATGTTTGGGCAATACCCAAAAATGTATATGCTTGAAGCAAAATATGTTTGCGAGTATATGTTACAGAAGCGATTTTTTGTGAGGGTGTATTCAATATCTTTAAAAATTTGAATTTTCGTGTTGGGTCATACCCCCAAAGTCCATTGTAAGTTTTTTTTTTTTTTTAAATAGTAACTTTGCTTTAAAATTCGACATACTTAGAATTCCAGCGATATTTATACACCCAAAAAATTTTCGCTAATATGTAACATTGCAAAATACTGAAACAAACTTCTAAAAGAAAAAATAAAACAATTCTTTCGAAGAAAAAACATTTTTTTTATAATAGCCACAAAAATTTGATCAAAACTTCAAAATAAGATTATTTAAATTTGTTAGATTTTTGTCAAAAATTTCCTCAAATTTTGGTAGATAATTTTTGACACGAGTGGCATGAATGCTTACGATACGGTCACAAAAAAAAGATTGGATTCACACAGTGAAATCAACAAACATTTTTAGCTCATATTCAATATATAAATCACTGCGGGAGCGATTTCCAATTTAAAGTAAACTTCATAAAAAAAAAACTTTGTACTGGATATGAGTATATATGTTTATACCATACGTTTTTATTTAGGTAGCTGATGCAGAGAAACGTAAAGTGTTGCTTATGTATATTTATCTTTTAAGTTGTAGAGTTAGACCTATTGCTCTATATGTTATATGTAATAAGAAAATGAAATGGAAATAAATGGTTACTTATGAAATGAAATGATTTCCAAAAACTCTAGCCAAATATTTGGAAAATTCTCCTGGAAAAAAGTTTGACACTCACTTTGGTCGAATATTTGCCTAATGTGACCATATCCATAAGAATAACGACCAGAAAATTAAATCTACGCCATGGTATTGACTTCCTCTTTCGTTATTTTTTTTTTGCTCCATATTAAAATAAATTATTTCGAATTTTAGCCCAAAATACGAAATTAAATTTGGAGCGAATTTGCTATTTACGAATGACACAAGAACAAATTAGTGTTTGCCGTTCTCTGACTCTTCACGAAAACATCAAATCGAAATGTAAGAATATTAATATTTGGGGCTAACACATTTTAAAGGAATCATCTACACAGTCTATAGCCTATGCTTTAAATGAGTAATATGCAAATAAGTACTCATCTGAGCTACCAATAACTCTAGATTTCCAAAAAAAAAAAAAACTATAAAAAGTCGGAAAACCCTTGGTCTTGGAGTATTTTGTATATTGACCAAAGGGGTTGAAAAGACTAAAAAATTTAATGAAATGATTTTTTCCCAGTAAAAAGATTTTTAAAAAAAGATCCAGCGGAGAAACCCCAAATTGAAAACGCTGTTACTCATGTATATTTTCTGTATATCTCATGTATATTTTCTGTATATCTAAATGCATACCGTTTTGCATTCTCTGGTAGGAGATTGCAATATCTCCATCGTCTCTCTTCAACTCTCACACATGTCTTAAGCTCTTTATCATTTGTTTTAAATGATAACGGAGATTTGTACTCACCCTACTACAAAGCCATGAGAGCGTATGCTTTACTCAATGGCAAAGCTAAGTAGGTGTAAAGTATACGCATAGGTGTACCATGATCCATATAAGTATGTAGGTCAATTTATAACTCAACTCAAAGAGCAACGTTTTTTAAATCTATGGTATTCCTATTTATGTATACAACACTGTTCTTAATATAATACACAGAAATGTATAGTACATTAAGGAAAGATAAATGAGATCAGTAAATAGATGCACTCACAGCATAATCTCCCTTTAGGTTATATAGAGTCTACAGTGTTACCATTTGGCATTTTTGCAGCTAGATTTAGTTTTTTTATTTTATTTGACTGAAAAATTTTCGTTTATCTTTTTTCGCAATTACTAATTGAGCACTGTTCTCTCCACAACATATTTTTGGCATTGTTTTCTTTTATAAAAAATGTTTTTATTTGTTACAACCAGGGCTGTGGAGTCGAGTCAATTTTGCTTGACTCCGGCTCCGACTCCACCATTTCTTATTAGCCTCGACTCCGACTCCGGAGTCGACTCCAGGTGGTGTACCTAAATCTCATTTTAACAGTATTCCAATTGTAATTTTAAGGTGTAGTGTTCCAAAAATAGACCGATATAAGTATTCTATTTTGCCATATGTGTTTAACATATATGTCCAAAAGAACTCTAATTTTAATTTTTGATACGACTCGACGACAAATCTCAGCATTTTAGGAATGTAAAGAACTCTACATTTTAATTTCAGGCCAATAAATTAAAATACGACACAAGACTATGTATGGGTAGATAATAACAATCTCCAGAATATGAATTTATAAAAACACAAAATTTCAAAAAATAATTAGGCTTCAACATGTTTAAGAAGTGAAATCCTGGTAGTGGTCTATATAGGCATTTTATAAAAAATAAATCTATATAAAAAAGAAAAATACACAAAAATCAAAATGTCGGGCTAATCAGACAGAAAGTTCAGAAAATCAAAATGTCGGGCTAATCAGACAGAAAGTTCAGAAAGTTAAAAATTTTAATGTGTCGGATATATAAAACAAACATAAACTGTCATAAATTGGGACGGGCGGAATTTTAAATAACCACTACCATACAACAGATGACAGGAATAGCTGGATAGTTACGAATATTGTTTCTATAGAAGGTAAATGGTGAAACATCGATTTATAAATGTTCTATCAGTTATGGACATTAGAGGCCATTAATTTAATGTAAAGAATTTCGAGTGACATTGATGAAACAAACATTCTCCCAAAAGTCCGCCTCAGATGGCACGTTGGCAGAGGTTTAATTTAAAATTACAGCTTCCAAGGACATCGGGAGATTTCTCAAATAATTATGTCCATATACAAAATCTGGGCCGACGGGAAATTTCCGCATTTATTAATGGATCTCAAATAACTCAAAATTTCTGACAAATCTTATGAAAATTTTAGACTGGGAATGATTTCTTAAAACAAATCCTCCGATTTGGGGTTTATATGTAGGTGCTATATCACAAAATTGTTCGGTATGACCCATCTTCGAACTCAACATGCCTGCCAAAAATTCAGAACGTTAGGCTATACTGCTATATTGCCTTAAAATTGTACCTTTATCAAGAGTATATATAGGCTTAAAAATTGATATATTAAAAATGGACTATACAATTGACCAATTCAGCCCATACTCTAGTAAAACCTACTCTTTATATCACCGTGAAATTTCACCCATATAAATACACTTTGAATGGCCTTAAGTACTTCGTGGTTCGATTAAAAACCCCAATCGAATCTAAATTGTCGAAATATTTCTTTTGTTACCAATTTTTCAAATTTTGTTTCGCCGGAGTCGGAGTCGAGCAAAATTTTTACGACTCCGGCTCCGACTCCGAATCCAGCAAAATCTTCAGTCTCCGACTCCACAGCCCTGGTTACAACACCACACTTTAATTAGAACTAAAGGCCCTTTAAAATCCATGAAATATGTAGTTGCTTCAGTTAATAGAGTTCATCAGCATCAATGATCGTCAGCAACACAAATATATAAATATTTCAGTGGGGATTAAATTTTTATTTTAAAAAAGCAATAGAAAAATCTATGTAGATGCACTTAGAGCATAATCTAGGCAACGAGTTGATATTGCAACAATTATTTCCCAGCAAAAAATTTGGAACTTGTTCTAAAGCCACAACTTCAAAAGCACTTCCAAAAATGTTCTCCCAAAGATGTTCTTTATTTTAATTCCACGGGAAGTTATTTTAATTAATTTTTGTTATAACACGCTTTTTTCATATTTTTACTGGATAATTTAAATTTTTTCTCTTTCAATTAGGTTAGAAACAGGGTAAGAATTAATAAAATGGTAAAATTTATTTAAATTTTGTCGAAAAAAATGTTAAATCAATTCCAGAAAAATTGCGAATTCTTGAAAATATTTGAGGACATACGATTCAAATGAGCGTTAGAATTCATTACAAGTAATAAAAATTAATAAAAATTATTTATTTGGCAAAATATAACAACAATTTTTAATTCACATCCAAAACACTGAATTCGGATCACACCTTAAAAGGTGATGCAGATCCAGTGCAACAGCTGTTGAAATTGTGGACATCCGTCCTATGACAAGCCCATGTTAAATTCATCGCTTCTGCGCTAATTTTGCACCACTTCCGGATCCAAAAAGAACATTTTCAATACTTTTTTGGCGACGCTTTTTTGCCGGGTATCCCCCTCTAGGTTATGTAAAGTATAAAGGGTGACCATTTAGCGTTTCTTGCTGTTCAATTTAGTATTTATTTTTTTTTTGTACTTAGTAGCAAAATTTTCATTTAGCATTTTTCTTAACTTTTCTACACTTAGATACTCACCACCAATTTGTCCACAGCAGGTTTTTGATAGATGTTTATAAAAATAATTTTCTTTTTGGTGACACTATCATACTTCAAAATCAAAGAAAATTGTTGTTACTTCAGTTAATAGAATATGTCGCTTATACAACAATATTCGGCAATGGAAATAGATATAGAAAAGATTTCATAGTGGAATAATTTTTTATTTTGGAAAAGTAATAGAAAAAGCTAAACCTATGAATAGGCAAAAACTAAAAATTAAAATTAATACAAGGGTTGCCTTTTATGCAATCTTCCAACAACGTGAGACTGAGACAACCTTAGGTATTAGTGGGTTATATTCATTCATCCATTTGATCGTCCAAAAATTTGTTTGGGGTGGATTCCTCAAAATTTGTCAATCGCTCAGAAAATAAGGCTCGTGCCGATTGGTCGATAAAAATGCTCAAAAAAAAAAAAAAAAAACATAATTTACCAAAATTTGAGGAAAGTTTTACCAAAAATCTACCAAATTTAAAAATTCTTATTTTGAAGTTTTTGTAAAATTTTCATAGTTAGTTTTTTTTCTACAGAAGAATTTGTTATTAAAGGGTGATTTGTTAAGAGCTTGATAACTTTTTTTTAAAAAAAAACGCATAAAATTTGCAAAATCTCATCGGTTCTTTATTTGAAACGTTAGATTGGTCCATGACATTTACTTTTTGAAGATAATTTCATTTAAATGTTGACCGCGGCTGCGTCTTAGGTGGTCCATTCGGAAAGTCCAATTTTGGGCAACTTTTTCGAGCATTTCGGCCGGAATAGCCCGAATTTCTTCGGAAATGTTGTCTTCCAAAGCTGGAATAGTTGCTGGCTTATTTCTGTAGACTTTAGACTTGACGTAGCCCCACAAAAAATAGTCTAAAGGCGTCAAATCGCATGATCTTGGTGGCCAACTTACCGGTCCATTTCTTGAGATGAATTGTTCTCCGAAGTTTTCCCTCAAAATGGCCATAGAATCGCGAGCTGTGTGGCATGTAGCGCCATCTTGTTGAAACCACATGTCAACCAAGTTCAGTTCTTCCATTTTTGGCAACAAAAAGTTTGTTAGCATCGAACGATAGCGATCGCCATTCACCGTAACGTTGCGTCCAACAGCATCTTTGAAAAAATACGGTCCAATGATTCCACCAGCGTACAAACCACACCAAACAGTGCATTTTTCGGGATGCATGGGCAGTTCTTGAACGGCTTCTGGTTGCTCTTCACTCCAAATGCGGCAATTTTGCTTATTTACGTAGCCATTCAACCAGAAATGAGCCTCATCGCTGAACAAAATTTGTCGATAAAAAAGCGGATTTTCTGCCAACTTTTCTAGGGCCCATTCACTGAAAATTCGACGTTGTGGCTCGTTAGTAAGTCTATTCATGATGAAATGTCAAAGCATACTGAGCATCTTTCTCTTTGACACCATGTCTGAAATCCCACGTGATCTGTCAAATACTAATGCATGAAAATCCTAACCTCAAAAGAATCACCCTTTATGTTCTTTTAGAAGTTTATGTTCTATTGGCGAAATTTTTTGGTGATTTTTTTTTTAACATTTGTTAACATTTTATTTCTATGGAAAATTTTGTCAAAATTTTATTTCTATAGAAAAATTTGTCAATATTTTATTTCCATAGTAAATTTTGTCAAAATTTTATTTCCATAGAAAATTTTGTCAAAATTTTATTGCCATAGAAAATTTTGTATACATTTTATTTCCATATAAAATTTTGTTAAAATTTTATTTCCATAGAAAATTTTGTCAAAATTTTTCTTCTATAGAAAATTTTGTCAAAATTTTATTTCTATAGAAAATTTCGTCAAAATTTTATTTCTATAGAAAATTTTGTCAAAATTGTATTTCCATAAAAACTTTAGTAAATAATTGATTATCATAAAAATTTTGTCAAAATTTTATTTCTATAGAAAATTTTGTCAAAATTTTATTTCTATAGAAAAAATTTTCAATATTTTATTTCTATAGAAAATTTTGTATAAATTTTATTTCCATATTAAATTCTGTTAAAATTTTATTTCCATAGAAAATTTTGTCAAAATTTTATTTTCATAGAAAATTTTGTCAAAATTTTATTTTCATAGAAAATTTTGTCAAAATTTTATTTTCATAGAAAATTTTGTCAAAATTTAATTTCTATAGAAAATTCTGTCAAAATTTTATTTCTATAGAAAATTTTGTGGAAATTTTATTTCCATAGAAAATTTTGTCGAAATTTTATTGCCATAGAAAATTTTGTCAAAATTTTATTTCCATAGAAAATTTGGTTAAAATTTTATTTCCATAGAAAATTTTGTCAAAATTTTGCTTCTATAGAAAATTTCGTCAATATTTCTTTTCTTTAGAAAATTTTTTCCATAAAGTTTGTCAAAATATTATTTCTATAGAAAATTTTGTCAAAATTTTATTGTCATAGAAAATTTTGTATAAATTGTGTTCCCATAGAAAATTTTGTTAACATTTTATTTCCATAGAAAAACTTGTCAACATTTTATTTCTATGGAAAATTTTGTCAAAATTTTATTTCTATAGAAAAATTTGTCAATATTTTATTTCTATAGAAAATTTTGTCAAAATTTTATTTCCATAGAAAATTTTGTATAAATTTTATTTCTATTGAAAATTTTGTAAAAATTTTATTTCTATAGAAAAATTTCTAAAAATTTTACTTCTATAGAAAATTTTCTAAAAATTTTATTTCTATAGAAAATTTTGTCAAAATTTTATTTCTGTAGAAAATATCGTCAAAATTTTATTTCCATAAAAACTTTAGTAAATAATTTATTATCATAAAAATTTTGTCAATAGTTTATTTCCATAGAAAATTTTGTCAAAATTTTATTGCCGTAGAAAATTTTGTATAAATTTTATTTCTATTGAAAATTTTGTAAAAATTTTATTTCTATAGAAAATTTTCTAAAAATTTTATTTCTATAGAAAATTTTGTCAAAATTTTATTTCTGTAGAAAATATCTCCAAAATTTTATTCCATAAAAACTTTAGTAAATAATTTATTATCATAAAAATTTTGTCAAAAGTTTATTTTCATAGAAAATTTTGTCAAAATTTTATTGCCATAGAAAATTTTGTATAAATTTTATTTCCATATAAAATTTTGTTAAAATTTTATTCCCATAGAAAATTTTGTCAAATTTTTATTTCTATAGAAAATTTCGTCAGAATTTTATTTCTGTAGAAAATTTTGTCACAATTGTATTTCCATAAAAATTTTAGTAAATAATTTATTATCATAAACATTTTGTCAAAATTTTATTTTCATTGAAAATTTTGTCAAAATTTTATTTCTATAGAAAATTTTGTCAAAATTTTATTTCCATAGAAAATGTTGTCAAAATTTTATTGCCATAGAAAATTTTGTATAAATTTTATTTCCCTAGAAAATTTTGTTAATTTTTTATTTCCATAGAAAATTGTGTCAAGATTTTGCTTCTATAGAAAATTCTGTCAAATTTTTATTTCTATAGAAAAATTTGTCAATATTTTATTTCTATAGAAAATTTTTCTCAAAATTTTATTTCCATAGAATATTTTATCAAAATTTTATTGCCAAAGAAAATTTTGTATAAATTTTATTTCCATAGAACATTTTGTTAAACTTATATTTTCATAGAATCGTACCACTAGAACAACGGAGAATAGTCAATACTGGTACACAACAATTTGTTTGCCACTTGTCTTCCACGAAATGAAGCAAACCAACCGCTGAATATGGATCAGAGTGATCCATATTCACCATAACTGTATTTTTGAGAACTGAAAACATCGACTTGGTAGGTCATCCTCCGTATAGTCCTGACTGAATTTCTTTTTATTCCCGTACGTAAAAAATAAAATAAGAGGTCAATGCTTTTCGGGACCTGAAGAAGCGGTTGATGTGTTCAGAGTGCATGTTTTGGGAAGACCTCAAAAAGATTGCCACAAGGTTCAAACGCATGCAAAAGTGTATAGATCTTAATGTGAAATATTTTGCGAAACACTAAAACCATTTTCGATTATTAATATTTGTTTTTGATTTTCTCTAATTCCGAAATATAAAATCCAACCCCAGTATGAATTGGGAAAAATCTAAAATTTAATAAATATTTTATGATAAAATCTTAATATGTAAAATCCATATACCCCACCTTCGAAAAAGTTGGCCATAATCTTATTACTTCTTGCAATCTGCACCTAGAATTGCATCATGTTTTCTTTGATTGCAAATACCCATATGGCAAAGCAAACAGAGCCATACATTCACAAAAACTTTGAATTTAATCCATAGCCACCTTACATAGAGCGGTATAAAAAAATATACCAAAGAACAATCCATATATCATTGGAAATAAACTTTAACTTGGCCATGCAATGAAAATGTGACAGCCGTTATATATTTGGTTTGCCCATCATTATTGTCTTCAAATGCTCATGGCATTATAGACAACCATAGACAGCAACAGTAAACTTCACTCTTAATTTCATTACAACAATATGATGTTAAGATAACAGAATGTAAAGAATACATATAAGGGGAATAAAGCATGTGCTAACTAGCTAATGCAATACAAATGCAATGAAGGAATTTTTGAGACAACTGACAGAGAGAGAGCGCGTGAAAGAGCTTTAGGGTCTACTAGAAGAGAAACAAAGAGCAAACTGATGTTAATTTTCTTAAGAGCTATGGAAATGTAATTGCCTTATATGAATTTTCTCTCTACCTCTCTTTTTTTCCTCATATTATTTAGCTTTATGGAAAAAGACCAAAATCTCCCCTATTCCTGAGTCTTGCGTATTTTCCCAAAAATTTGTCGATGTTAGGGAAGAAACGAAAAGCTTTTTCGAACTATGTGAATGTTGGGTGTCTTTATTCCCACCAAATGCCCTAATACCGCCATTCATTTATGCCATTCGCATGCATACAATGCAGTAGAGATGCCATTAGGCAGTGAAAATAAGTAAAGGGTTGTCATGGAAAAAATTAAGACTTAATGCATAAGTACACCGATGCTTCTGAAAAAAAAATATATATAATATGCAAACTGGCAAAAAAGAACATATTTTTTTTAAATATAAATAAAATTTTGACAAAATTT